>NC_083230.1:80710375-81040062 GCF_032191835.1 Heteronotia binoei
ATAAATCTTGTCCCAAACACTAACTTTAAGCACTCAAGAGAATGCTGTTTAATATCAGTTAAGGACATTTCCAACTCAACAGGCAGCCCTGCATTCAGACTACAATCCTGAAATACAAAACCTAGTAAGCTTCATATATATTTAGCCTAATATTCATATAAATAAAACACACACGGAAATGTAATTTCATAAACTACTACAAACCCTGTCATCCAATCCTGAACACATTTACACATCCCACTGTTGTCTACTGAGCACAGATTGCACTCTGACATTTTTGGTACTCCTAAATTTGCATGGCCACTTCATTAACAATACAAAACAATTTCCTGAAATTAGTCTAACAGAAAGTGATCTGATTTCAGAACCCATAATGTCCCTGTAATCCAGTGTACAGCAATGTTCATTTTATAGAAGCATTTTGTAGGTAAGTATCATGAGTAAACTTCATCAATGCACAATGGAAGAATCAAGACAAAATTATACATTTCCCTTCAAAACAGTAATTTTCAGTTTCTATTACTTCTGAAGAATGTTTCTCAATACAGGCATATAAAACAGAAAATCATGGAAGCCAGGTGGTAAGTGACAATAAGCCAAGGCACTTTCAGAAAGTATCTCCCAATTGTTACCCTTCAAACTGACCTTCTTCAAGAAGCGCAGTATTTTTAACCACAAATGCACGGCAGAGAAGCATATTTTAAAAACTTGGGAGCAATATGGGGCCCAGCCTCAGCTTCTAATCACTATTACAGTGCATCTGGTGTAATACTAGGCACAAGGAGTAAGTTTGTGAAATATCTGAGGTTACTAGTTAGCAGATCTGAGATGGAAAGCTATTGCTACATGTAACAAAAAATCTACTATGCAGTATGTTTTCATAAACTAGAGCTGGTTTGAGTCTTTACTGCATATTTGTATTATGTTTTGAATATTCTCCTATGCATCATGGCCATGTTGCTAAACTGCCTTGGACTAAACAGGGATGACAAACATATTAAATAAATGAAGTGCTATCCTCAGTTGTCAAACCTGACTGGTAGCTAATATTTGTGACATCTCTACACAAAGCTCAAATGTATACTAGATTAGAACAATTGTTACTTTTATGTTGCATCAAGTTTGTCATATTAGCTGTGCCAGCATCAAACAGTAATTGCTCTGCCAAGGTATCTGGTAGTGGCTTAGGCCTCTCTCAGATTTGTAACATATTCCACAATAAGACTATGATCCTTCAAAAATTAAATCCATCAGATATGCTCAGGTCAATCATGAAAAACCAGTGGTTTTTTTGCTCCAAGCCCCCGTCTTTTTTTTCACAGTGCTACCATTGGTACAATTTGAGCAGGCTGAGTCTGCACACATTCATTTTCACTCCAAGTGCTGCTGAAACTCTCGTTAACATCTCCTCAAGCCAGCATCAGAAAGAAAAGCCTGGAAACCTCTTGTATGGGGTTGGAGAGATATGTAGTACTATTCAGGGTTACTCAGAGACTAGTTGCTTTATTAATATTCACACTATCACTTCACATGTTCCTGAGCTGATCCCCAAAAACAAAAACATTTGGGCCAAGTTCTAGCAAGTATGAAGGGGCAGAGGGAGAAGACACCAACGCAGAGTCAAAGCAGGTAAGTATAATCAGTGGTTCAGTGGGGGGAAATTATTATAGTCCACTCAAAGTTTCGTACATGTTTCATGTGCTGCTTCATCAGGGATCTTACATTAAAAAAGGTTATAATTAGAAAATTTTAAAAACGAAAAGAGACATTCCCTGATAAAGCAGTATACAAATGAATATGGATTTTTGAATGGAATTTAATTATTTTCCATTGCATCACTGACTTTTCTTTCCTGCTTTGACTGAGTTCTAGCAAGTCATGGCTTAAACAAAAAAGGAAACAGAGAAGACATACAGCTGTTTACCTGCAAAGCCGAGTATAGTATGCTATAACTAGGTGGTAGTCTGACCAAACAATGATTTGTCATTGGTCAGTAAAAACCCATGAATGGGAAATCAGCACTTAATGCCCTTATGGAAGTGTGGCCATGATTTACACTTACTTACTTCATTTATAGCCCACCTTTCTAACTGAAACTCAGGACTCTACATTCCTTACAAATATATATTCTTTTGAAAGTTTTTTTAAAAAACCATTCTTTTCTCTTGCATTAAAGAAATGAAACTATAGAATCATTCAACTTGTATTTTCTGAGATCTTGTAACTATGCTGGAGAGATGGTATTCTTCAATATCTGAGCAGTTAGAATTGTGGAACAGATGACTAAAGGGCTATTTTTTTAAAGAAAATCTTCTGAATACTAAGTAGTCAAAAGAACCATTATTTCATGATGTATGGCAGATATTATCCTGCCCTTCCTTCAAGAAGTTCAACTTAGCTCATACCATGCTCCTCTCCTTTTATACTTAAAATAACTCTGTGAGGTTGGTTAGATTAATACAGAGTGTGACGGGCCCAAATTCACCCAAAGTGCTTCATGCCTCACTTCCATAAATGCTACTAAGTTTGTCTATCATCTCATTGCTGCAGAACTGAGATTTGTTTTGACAGAGGGGAAGCCACATTTGGTTCATTGCAACAGTATTTTTGCTATCTTAGAGAAATAACTTGTTGTGGTATAACATCTTGTCAATTATAACCAACTTCATCATATGAATGAAGTTATCCTCAGCTGGCAGATATACACTCATACATATAAAAACACACACACAAAGAAAAATGTCGACCAACACTGAAGAAATATAAGGGATAGGTAAGGATCTGACTTTTCTGCACTAAACTCAGTCTTGTAAATAAATTTGTGTTAATTGGTATGTGTGTTTATGTGGATAAAAAAACAATCTTTCATCTTATTTTCAAGCAAAACAGCTATTCCTCTGGTCAGATTTCAACAAGTTGGTTTAACAGCACAATTGCAGCCATTATTTGTATTTTATATTGTTTGGGGACTGAACTGTAAACTGCTTTGGGGAACAAACGAAGAAAAGTATGTTGTAAATATAATTAGAATTATTGCATAAACTACAATATGCAACCCTACAAACTCCAAGCTTGAGCTGCAATAAGATTTACATGGGTTCAGTTTAGGGATGAAAAACATTAAATAGTTTATTTTCCTGGAACATTTCTTTATTGTAACATACAATTCTTTCATAAACATATTTTACATGATTGCTGATCAAAAAGCAAGTAAGATTGTACATATTTTTTAAGATGGTTGGTACAATGTTTAGCATTTCGTCTGATTATGTGATCGTACTGATGTTTATCCCTTAAAGAACTCTCTTAATCACTTGAAATACATTTGGGTTGCATATATTCAGGACAAAAAGCACTTCACTTACTGTACTGCTTTTCTTCCTTGGTACTTCATATGATGCAACCATCTCATCTATGGTGACATTATTTAAAATATTAGGTTTTGCACATTGTTAAAAACTAGACTGCAAAGGCTATAATTCCTAAAGACAGACACAACTCAACGTTTGGCACCTTGCATAAACTACCCTTCTACCCAGGGAAACTACATTTTTAAGTAACCCCGAACTGGAAGTTAGGAAAACTGATAAAAGGAAAATGGCTGCAACTATGCAATTGTTCCTGTTGGATATATTTGAACAGTTGTTACACAAAAGTCACTTTGAAAAGTTTGCACAAAGATGGAGCTAAAAATGAGAAAAAAAATCACTACAATATCTGATAGCATATATACTATATATGTACAATTCTCTCTGGATCACAGCCACATTGCATGTATGTTTTTGTTTTTGAAGCCTGTCAAGATCCAAGTTAAGTACTCTCGCTTTGTCTCTTAAGAGACAAAAACCGGAAAAGGGTCTTAGCAGATAAAGCACAAGTAATTTTAATGAATCTAAGAAGCACACTTTCCACATTGTACTACTTTTTAAAAATCACTGTTTCCATTTGTTAGTGGGGGGAGAGGAATCACTTTGTGCTACAGGTATGAAGAAAGAAACAGCTACTGCATTATGCTCTCTTTGCTGAAGCCTGTTGCTCAAAGTTATTAGTCCTTCTACTTACATAACCTACAGTGACCTAGTGATACAATTACCTTAAAGGCAGCCATATTACCTGCCATATCTATTTACTTGGGGCAAGCAAAACTTGCCCTAGGTCAGAAATCAACAGGGTGTCCATGGCCACTCTGATCCATGCATGCCAATGTATTTCCTGGTACCAACTTGCTTCTTGCCTGAAGTATCTCCACTGCTACCCAGTCCTGGCTTTCCCCCACTTCACTGGAAGAATAGTTTAAAGGAACCCAGGGAGCACCAATTTTACATTCACATGAAGTACCATTTGGAAACAGCTGGCTCCATCAAAGAACCTGGCTTGGAACCTCTCATCATTTTGATTGGACCATGCCCCCAAGGCAAACATTTGCTAACGCCCCTCGAGCTGCCATTTTGATATGACACCTAATACCTCTTCTGAAAATTATGAAATAGTCCACAGGTTCAACAAGACAGAGGAGCCTTGCCCTAGGTGAACAACTGAATTGACCTAGTTGGAGTACACTCTTCTAATCTTAGTGAGAAGTAAAGCTAAATGACAAACTAAGCTTTGCACATAGTCAACAAAGTGTGTAGAAAAGAGAATAACCTTAAATGCTACTGGCCTTTCAAAATAGAACCCCACATATGCAGTCCAAAGTTAAGACAGTATGACTCTCTCTCTCTTCAGCTTCTTCTGGCTTGCCAACTCCAAGATACACAACTGTGGGAAACTGGAACCTCTCTTCACTGGCTTGATGTGGAAAATGACAAAACTATGAACTTATTGTACCAGCACCTCAGGATCCCTTGACCTAAGGACAGTGGCAGGGAACTAGTTCCTGCTACACAGGGATGAGGAGAGAAGGATGAAACATAAGCAAAGGAACTGTTCTCCACTGTCACATTATTCATAGCCTGCAGCTCTAAGGGGACTGTCAGCACTGACAACTACTCTCAGTAATAATGGACAAGTTTGCTATATTGAGCTGCAGTCTATTTAGACAATAGGCACACAATATGAAAAAAAAAATATAAACCATCACTCAGAAGAATGAGCATATCCCAGCTGAAAGAGATGAAGCAAAGAAAATGGACAATACAGATGGATCTACAGAAGTCCTAAGAATTTGGTCAAAAGAAAAAGTAAGTATTCATTTGTGCTAGTTTGCTCCACAGAAAGAAAGGAATCTGTCACACATCAAATACACACCAGTGCACCAGAAATTTGAACTATATGAACCTTACTTGCAGAGTAAGGACTTGAATCCAGATCTTCCAGATGCTTCTCCAACACTCTTAACTAACCACTAATATGCTGGGCTCTAGTTCCAACAAGCACACAGCTATGTATATTTACCCCAAAGGGCTTGGCTTTACTGTTTTCAAAACAGTAATCCCACAGACCTTACTGGAAATTAAGAGAAACTTTCAAAGAATGTTTAAAAAATCTCAAGCCTCTGAGCATGCCTAAAGCTGGTGTTTGGATCCTAGCTTACAAAATTACAAAACTGTTTTGAATATATATTACCCCTTCACAGTTTATGTTGTGGCCAGACAGACAAGAGGAAAATCTATTTGGGGGGAAAGCTCTCATGAGACTGAAAAGGAACCTGATTTTCTCCAGTAGAAATTAGTTTCAACCAAAAACCCTTACCTACCAAGCATCTTGTTCTCTAATATACAAAAGTTCTCTCTCTCTCTGAGGCAGATTCGATTTTTCTAATGTTAACTCTAGTGCATACCTGAATTGTAAAAACAGAACTACAGCAGCAGAAATTCAACTTATGCATTTATATTAACTCAATTATAGGTAGATGACACTAACTATATAAAACAGATCCTACAAATCTGATAAACAGTTTTCTTTGCACAGCATATTCTCAGCAAAGCTTGAATGTAACTATTTTTCACAACTTGGCTTTCTTCAAGAAGTGAAATGTCTTTGTCCTATATGACATGTTTGCTATACAACAGACAACCTACTATAATAAAGTATTGGTCTGAGGAAGAGTCATGCCTTAAATTTGTGACAGAAATTAAGACACAGAAAAACCAACATTACTACCATTGAACATTGAAAAGTAGTACCAATCACCAACTTTATTATTGTGATGGGACAATTTAATTTGCCACCAGTCTTCCACAGCCTCCTTTTCCATATCACCCTCTTCAACAATGAACACAGTAGTTGCATGAACCATTTTACAACTGTACAAATCATCAAGTTGGTTAAATATGCTGTACAGCACCCAAGCTTTGGAACACCAAAGAAATAAAGCAGCTAGGGATTCTAACAGATAGAAAAAGATGCAGCGCTATGACACAGCATTATGGGGCACAGACTAGTCATTTGTTTCAGAAATTAGATATACTATCATTTCACATGTTAGCATTCTTTAAAGGATTTCTCTGTGTAACTACATTCCAGTGACACAAACTAAAAGCCAAGATCGACACACTTCTCAAAAACTAAACACCACAATCACTCCATACAGTCCTACATAAATTTACAAGTGAATATTAAAACATGTATAGCCCTAGCTGAAGCAACATTTTACTCAAAGATGTAGTTTAAGTTAATTTACCAGTTTAACAGCTCCAATTGATTCAACGAATCCTCATTTAAATGGAAACTGAAATAGGTATAACGGATTTCATTCATATCACTAGCAACAATTAATGGGAAATCAGAAGTATGACTTTGGAAAGCAGGTCAGAATCAATCAGGACCAGCAGCAGGAAGGTGCAAATGCTTTTATTATTACCATACAGGAAAAAAATACAAGATGACTGAAATATGCTTCATGAAGCTTCTAATACTCTAATTGAGCAACATAATGTTCATGGGCAAAGGAACAACTCACATCAGAAAAGCTGTATCAAATCACAAAATCACGTTTCATTTCTAAAGTTATTTCCTTTGTCAGCTAGATGAACTATTTACACTATTTACACTTTGTCAGCTAGATGAACTATTTACACTAAGCAAAAAGATGCATAATCTGATGGCATTTAATATGGTGCCATGATTTAGTAACTGAATAGACAGCCTATCTGCCTACATTCTCGTAGAGTCTTAAATGTGATGTACTTTCTATGTTAAGTGCCTGATTAATTTACATATTCTCATTCCATCTACAATTGAAAGGAAAGTGATATGATAGGAATCTAAATACTACTCTGAAACACAATTCTGAGAAAGTTGAGCACTTACGTTGTTTACCTTCAGTAATGATACTTGGACAAGGGAGAAGCTTCTTCTAACCCTACTTTCCTACTATAATAGGACCTGTTGACTTTAAGGCTGTATGTAGTGCCTAGTATTAAAATATAGCTACTGTTTGCTTGGTTTGAAGCTGCCACTAAAGTCCTAAACTTACTGAAGAGGCCCTCACTGAAAACACTGAATAACTTTAACACCAGAAGCATGAAACTTTATGCTAGTCAAGTCAGTATTCAAACCAAAAGACTTTTAGATATGTTGCTATGTATCAAACAAATCAACCACCTTCCCTTATTTTCAGTAACATTTATATTCTCAGGTAACAAAAACTCACTATAAACCACAATACCTTGGTAAAGCCTGGAAAAGAATCCCAGATTTGCTATATTTTATAAGGAGTTTAAAGACTACTACACAGAGATTGATCAGCCAATCCACTACTCCCTCCCTCTTCAAACTACAGCAAATACTCCTCTGTGTAGTCAGCTTCATTCTACAACACAACAATTGCTTGAACTTTCAACACAACCAGTACATATTTGTTACCAAATGGAACACCTGTAACTTGCAACCCAACTCCAAAGAAGTTCTAGTGTTTCCAAACTGGCTTACTCAAGGAACCATTACAATGTCAGCAACACAGCTAATACTCATCCACGCATATCCAGCAAGCCCATATAGGAACTTCAGACATTTTGGTTGCAGAGCAGAGAAATACAAGATGCAGAAAAGAACTCCATATTGTTTCACAAAACAATTCAGAACAATTAATTTGACTAATGCATGCAGATCTTATATAGTAAACAACCAGCAACATCTGTACCTCAAACAGCATCACCACTTAAATAAAAAATTGAAAAGAAAAAAAATCAAACAGTATACCACGTCTAAGTGATCTTAAATAATCTACATACATACACTCACAAAAAGCAAAAAAGGCTATTGTACAATAACCTATACATATGAAAAAATCATACACACCAATTACAAAGTTTTAAGGATCAAAGGCTTGAAGTGCTGCAAAAGCCAGTTAAACAGATTTGCTTTCAGTCCCTCCAAACATTAAAGGCAACTGCAATTAAACATCCAATGGGATTAATGCAGCAAGGTGTAAAGAAAAACAGGGCACATAAAAAGGCATAGGAACAGTCTATAAAAAGTGTAGTGAGCAACACACCAGAAAACAGAATAGCGAAAGGAGTACAGAAGGGGCTGGGGGGGGAACGCTAAAACAAGGGAGATCTATTGCTCAAAACTGACCTGTGCCATCGCTTGCAGAGACAGAGAGCGCCGGTGAGGAGAGTTTAGGCCTCTTGGCTGAAGGCGGGCCCGACTCCACCACATTCTCGGCCATTTTTAATTCTTTTTTAGACAAACAGAGCCCAAACAGAAGATGGGGACCCCCAATGCCGTCACCTCCTTCTTGACCGGAGTCAGCTGGACAACAGCAAGAAGAGAAGGAGCTGAAGAAGAAAGCGACAAAGTTCCTCTTTTTCTGCCCCTCGGAATCGGTCTCCGTTGGGTAGCAGCGATTAAGGGGGAACAGAGATAGAAAACAGGGTGTGGAAGCAGTCTTTTCTCCGGGCCACGGGGGAAAATAAGGATGAGAAGAACAAATCAAGCCCTTTCCCAAGAACAATTAAGAGGGCTTGGTGGATTTATAAATCAAATTAAATCCGGCTGTTATGCTGTTGGTGCTTCCTCGTCACCGCCAACACCACCATCTTCAACCTCCGGGGGGTCGTCGTCTTCTCCTCCTCCTGCTGCCTCTTCGCCGCCGCCATCAACCTCTTCCTCCTCGGCGTCGTCCTCCTCCTCCTCATCGCCACAAGGAGGCGGGCGAAGGAGGAGAGGAGAAAAAAGGAGAAAGAATTGCTCTCCTCCGCTGAGCAGTCTCTTCCCCACTCTTTCCAAAACCAGCCTGCAAAGGAAGAGAAAAATGCCCACTGCTAATGAAAAAGGGGCTGGGGAAAGGGGTCAGAAAGAGCGTATCGAGGGTCCCCAACTCCCCCTGCGCTTTTCTCGCCAGTCACTAATGGCTGCAGAAAGGGGAGCCGTAAGGATGAGGATGAAGCTAAGTCCCAGGAGTCTCCGCTTCACATCTTGTTGTGCAGGAACAAGGAGGAGGAGGAGGGGTTGTTGTCCCGATGGAGGCAGTGCGGATCCCGGGATGGGGGCAGAAGGGGGTGGGCTTCAGGACTCGAGCCCCCCTCCTTTTCTTCCTTTCTTTCTCAGTAGCAGGCAGGGTGCCCCCCTTCTGGTCAGACGGAGGGATCGATCCCAGAACAGGAGGAGGAAGCAGCAGCAGCAGCCCCTCCCCCTCTTCCCCCTCCCCGGGGAATAGGGATGGTTGCGAGAGCTTGGTCTGCGGAGAGGATAAGGCGCTCCCCCGAACCAGAGACGCGGAGCCTCAGGCGCTTCTGTCGCGGCTCCGTCTCAGGTCCGCCATGTAGCACCGGGAGGGGGGGGTGCCCGTAGAGAGCTCTCCCAATCGGCCTCCTACCCCGCGAGCGGGCTCAACAGCCAAAAGGGACTGTGGGTGGGGTCCACCCGGGGTCCCGAGTCTCTAGGCGAAGCCGGGAGTGCGTACTCCCTACTGGCTGCGAAGCTGGTGTGGTGGGTATATCGCGCAGATTTCGGGCTCTCTCGGGTCTGGCCGGCCAGGAGCCCTGAGTTGCTCTGGATCTCTCTCGCTGCTTTCCCCCTTCCTAGGCTTTGCCCGCCCAGCTAGGTCTCCCCCGTTCGCTCCCTCCCCTCAGTCGCTCACACACAAACAAAATGGCGGCTGTTGTTTCTTCACTCTCCCGATTCCTCAGAGGGAAGCGAGCGGCGGCGGCCGGAAATGAGCCAAGAGAAAAAAGAGGCGGGGCCAAAGTGGAGGGGCGGGGCGCACGCAGCTCGCACACACAATGGAACGCGGAGGGCGGGGGAGAGGACCCGAGGAGGGGTCGGCTACGGTCACGAGACCACCTCAGCCACTACGCTGGCGCTCCTGGAGAGATCCCTTCCGCAAACTCTCTTGTCTCCGCCTCTTAAAGGGGAGGGCGAAACTGTTCATCCTCTTTCCTCCTCCGCTTTTATTTTTAGTCGGCGAAAATATACCGCGAGGTTGTTGCCTGGGACGGGCCTATTGTAATCTTGTGGGGGAGGGGGGAGATTGTGTACCCTGGAACTGGCAGTGCCCGTGCTGCGCATCGGAAGCTCTAAGCAAGAGGCCCTCCTCCCTTCTCCCCTCATTTGCTACTGCATAAGACTCCAGCCCAGACGTACTAACCGGGGGGTTTTGATGGGGGTGGGGGGAGAAGGCGACGGAGCTTTTGCAGGTAAAAGCAAGAGCAAGGCCGGCCTTTTACTGTCTCACAGATGCCTGTGTGTACGCACACAGATGTGATAGGGATGATGACGCTGCATATTATGTTTACAGATGCACAATACATCTACATTAACTATCACCTATGGTGGTAGGACGGCGGGGGGGGGGACACTACGCAGCCCCGAGGTGGAGGTACAAAGGTCTTTATCAAACAATCTTGCGCAATTCCATGTTCTCGTTTTTCCTGCCAGAATCCATTTCTGTTTCTCTGAAAGAAGGGGGAGGGGGGGTAAGAGCTTTATTACGCAGAAAGACGTGGGGTAGCGTCGTGCTTGGGCGCTGAGAAGGATCTTAATACTGCCGCGTATGCTTTTTATTTTTATTTGCCACAGCGTCCGTGGTAAAGAATGGACATCGTGCTTCATTAAGCCAAAGTGGGTTTTTTTTTAAAAACGGACAGACTGGAGTTCGAGTAAATTATACAATGTAAATAAAGCCCCCCTTGCCCTCCAATATATTCTGGATCCCGCAAGATGCCGACGTCTACAGGAAACAGCAGCGTTTCCCACTCTTGTACAATTCTTGCTGCAATGTATAGACATAAGGGGATAGTCCATATTTCCCCCCTTACGTTCCTAGCCTCAGAGGGTAAAGAGACAGTTCACACACACTCTAAGACTGAACATATTACTTCCGACCTCTCCCCACTTTAAACCAGTAGCTGGTAGGAAATTAATTACCTGAAACCATTCATAAACACAGGTTGCTATTTTGGTTTGGCCACTAAATTCACTGTCAGAATGGTCTTTGGTGTCCTGTTTGCCACAATCATGGATTTAAAAAATGTTAGAGCATTCACATTAAGTAGGTACTTGTTTTCACTTGACCTTTTTGGCAAGGGAGGTTCTGTTGAAGCGATCTGGGTTACAGTTTTGTTTGTGAAATTATTGTGAATATTCTTGTCTGAAGGGTTCACACATCCATACTGGGCCTACTTCCAGAACAGGATGGGAATCAGTTGGGATGCAAAACATTCTGGGCACTGAATAGGGCAGATTAAAGGTTTCTTCTCACATATTATTTGTAGGACCTGAGGCTTTCTCCCTTTAGCAGCTTCCTTGTGCAGTTCACAATCCATTTTCAGTGAAGTTTAACTCGCTATACTCTTCAATTGTAGCAGAAGTGAACTAGCAGCAGAAGCACAGACCTGGCAGCCCATTGAGAAAGACATCATAATTCACAAACTGTAATAGGATCCCCTCTTGACTGGTTTGCTCCACTCTCCATCTGTCCCTTCAGTCTGGGTCCTGAACATTTTTGCTAGCACCTTAAGTGTGCAAAAGTACTTGCATTCCAGGCCATTTGCAACTTGAGCCCATAATAAAGCTTCCCACTGACCTCTTTTATCAGGAATGAAATCATGCATGTTTGTTTCAACCAACATCCAAACTCCATTGCAACATGCCATGCCAACTAGTTCAGTGCTCATTGGAAACATGGCAATACACATCCCAGCACACTAAAAGAGTAAAGTGAAAGAACTTCACAAGTTCTCTATCTTGTAGGTTAACTGGGAAAGGTGGGGTCAAAGGAGAAGGTTCTTTTGCAGTCTAGGGAGAAGCTCCCAAACTACACATACAGTCTGGAACATTAAATGTCAAGCATGTTTCTGAACTAGCCTATCACTGTTAGACTTTAACATAGCAGATATAATTTAAAGTCTAGGTCCAGCATTAGATCTAATATTAGTCAACATTTTAGTTAATGACTTAAACTGGAGAGTAAAGATCTTAAAGATCTTTGCCTTGAAAACTGTTTTGTATGTGATTGGAATTGCATCTAGTATATGGAGTTCTTGCCTGGCTCATTGGAGCTTGTATGACTGAGCTTGGGGACTTAAGAACATTAGAACATAAGAGAAGCTGTGTTGGATCAGGCCAATGGCTCATCCAGTCCAACACTCTGTGTCACACAGTAGCCAAAAAAAGGAGGTTCACAAGTGGGGCTAGAAGCCCTTCCACTTTGTCCCCTCCCCCAAGCACCAAGAATACAGAACATCACTGCCCCAGACAGTTCCAATAATATGCTGTGTCTAATAGCCACTGATTAACCTCTGCTCCATATTTTATCTAAACCCCTCTTGAAACTGGCTGTGCTTATAGCCGCCGCCACGTCCTGTGACAGTAAATTCCACGTTAATTACCCTTTGAGTGAATAAGTTCTTCCTTTTATCCATTCTAACCTGACTGCTCAGCAATTTCATTGAATGCCCATGAGTTCTTATATTGTGAGAAAAGGACTTCTTTCTCTACTTTCTCCATCCCATGCATAATCTTGTAAACCTCTATCATGTCACCCCACAGTCGACATTTTTCCAAGCTAAAGAGCCCCAAGCATTTTAAACTTTCTTCATAGGGAAGGTGTTCCAAACCTTTAATCATTCTAGTTGCCCTTTTCTGGACTTTTTCCAATGCTATAATGTCCTTTTTGAGGTGTGGTGACCAGAATTGTACACAGTATTCCAAATGAGACCGCACCATCGATTTATACAGGGGCATTATGATACTGGCTGATTTGTTTTCAGGTCCCTTCCTAATAATTCCCAGCATGGCGTTGGCCTTTTTTATTGCAATCACACACTGTCTTGACATTTTCAGTGAGTTATCTACCACGACCCCAAGATCTCTCTCTAAAAGGGAATCTAATTCTCTGACCTCAGTCTTACTGGACTGTATACCCTCTCTGACATACAGAGCCACCCCACTTCCAACCCTTCCCTCCCTATCCTTCCAATATAACTTATATCCAGGAATCACTATGTCCCACTGATTCTCCTCATTCTCTTCATTCCACCAAGTTTCTGAAATTCCCACAATGTCTATGTTTTCCCCCAACACTAAACATTCCAACTCCCCAATTTTACTTCCAACACTTCTAGCATTTGTAGGAACAATAGGCAGGAGGATCCAAATCCCTGCTGCCCTGCTGCAATCATGAGCCCCCTGCTGGTTTGAATGGTCCAATAGCATGCCAGCACAGGAACTTTGTGTGTATATATAGTTGGCCCTGTTGGCCCAGTCTTCGTCTTCTGAGGCAGCACTATACTATGCTGTATTCAATAAAAGAGCTCTGTTCACTACTACCTGGCCTCATCATTGCATAGCACCCACTATATTATAAAAACCTTACCAAGTTGCCATAAGCCAGCTGCGACTTGACAGCACTTTCCACCACCAGAGATTTTCCAGAATTCAAAACATGAACATATAGAACTGCCTTAGGTTAGAGCGGCACATTTCTTGATATTGTCCAAACTGGGTTACTGTAATTAGTTCTTTATGGAGCTGCCTCTGAATGCTATCTAGAAACTTAAGTTGGTCTCAGACTCATCATTGAACCCGCATGCTTGACACAAAGGTTCTAGAACTTGGCATGGGGTAATAGGATTGCTAAATACATCTTGGGGAATTGCTGTAGATCTGGGGACAGTACTTGTGGAAGGCAGAATGTATGGATGGGAGGAAGCTCTATGGGGATGTGAGACCATACAGTCAATCTGCCAAAGCTGCCATTTCCTCCCAGGGAAACTGATCTCTGCAGTCAGGAAATCAGCTGTAATTCCAGGAGAAATCTGGCAACCCTATACGATAATTATATTGCACCAGTGCCATACCACCTACAGTGCAGGGGTGTCAAACTCATTTGTTATGAGGGCTGGATCTGACATAAATGAGACCTTGCTGGGCCGAGCTGTGTCAGGCCAGGCCATGTGTGTATCTATTTAAGATTAGGTAGCAGAGAGATACGCTTTTTAAAGGACACAGACGAACATGACTAAAGATTAAAAAAAAAAAAACTTAAAATAAACATGCTTAAAACATTAGCACTTGTTGGTCTTAAAGGTGGTTTCTTTGTATTTCTCCCATGGGATCCAGGGAACTGGGCAAAGTAAGCTCTGGCTATTTCCCTCCCTTCCCAGGGGACTAGGAGGGGGAGGTTGAGAAACCAATTGAGAAAATCAAGGTTTTGCTGTGTAGCTCCTGTGTGATTGAGTAAGCCTTACAAAGAAAGCAGAGATGCAGAAGGAAGCAAGAGAGAGGGAGAAGGAAGCAGACAAGAGCCAGTTACTCAGGGGCCTGATAGGAGCCCTCTGGGGGCCTAATTCAGCCCCTGGGCCCTACACCGATTGCAAATTTGCTTCTGGGACCAAATAAAAGTTCTGGTTTTGACCTTAGACCTAAAAAACACGGAAAAGGACAGCTGCTGATCATGTAAGCCTTTCCATCATCTAAAACCAGCTTTGTGTTCTCACTCACAATGAAGGAGTTGAGGCTAGCAAATATGCAGAGCAGGGCTGTTTCAATGATGGGCCCAACTGTGAAATTTCTTTCCCTTATGATTGTCCAGAAGTTAGTAATAGCTACTTTGTTCCAGAAATAATTTAATTCCTATTTTTAAAAATCTGTGTAATGGCTTTCTCTTGATGCTAATATTAATTTTCCACTTTTTATTGCCTGCTGTTGCTTTTATTATTATTTTTAACCATTGCGTACTTATTTTGTGTAATTTATTTTTATTGTTTTAACCTTTTGTGTTGTTTCAAGTCACCTTTAGTCAGTTTAATAATTAAAATAATATACATTTAATAATATAAATATATTAAATTAAATAAAAATAAATTAATGCATTAGAGCCCACTTTGTCCAATGTTATTCATCAGAGAAGTTGGCTCTGGTTTACAACAGTTTATGGCATGATACATTAATTTTTAAGTTGCTGCTAATTTGTTGTGATTATCATTGTTTTGGCTGCAGTGGACTCATATATATCCTCTGGAATGATACCTCATTATTGTCCCCAGATTTTAAAAAGGATACAAGCAAACTGGAGAAGATTCAAAATTACCTCCCCCCCAATAAAATATTAAAATGCCTGTGTTACTCAACAATAATGGTCCATCCTTTTGGTTTCTTGTTCCTGTGATACCCACAATTCACTACTATCAGCTTGAAATACAAGGAAACATTGCAGGACTATATAGCTTGCAGCCTGACACTATGTATCCTTACTTAGCAATTGTGTTTAGAGCTTGAACCCATCCAAAGATGGAGTCTTAAAAGGGATACTTTAACATAGGGCTGTTAGAGCCCTTTTCAAATGTCTAAAATGCTGTTGTTTGCAAAGTTTTTATTCTGCCTTTCTGCTTCCATAGGGCTACCAAAGTGACTAACAAAACATACACATTAAAATGTTATCTCAGAAGCTGTTAAACTATCACAAAAATACGTAATAAAAATTAGTAAAAACCATATCCTAAAATAAGTAGCAAAGATAAAAACAACAGCTAAAATGTTGGGGGAGGGGAGGGATCACTGAAGAAATGCCAAGCAAAACTCAGAAAAGTCTTCACCCACCTGCTGGCAGAAGATAGCAACAGAAGGAGACAGGTGAATTTCCCTGGGGATGGAGTTCCAGAGTTGCCATTACTAGGATGGAAGGTCCTCCCCAGGTTCCTACCCACCTAATCTCAGAAGATAGGGCCACCCAAAGCAGACCCTCCAAAAATGACTGCAGTGGTTGGGTGGATTAATAAGGGAGTAGACTGTCCTTCAGGTGTGTTGGTCTTTACAGGGTTTTAAATGTCAGCACCAGCACCTTGAATTGTGCCTCAAAATACATTGGAAGCCAGTGCTGATGTAACAAGATTGAAGTTATATGGTCCCTACAACACCTCCAGTTAACATCCTGGTTACAGCATTCCGCACCAATTGAAGTTTCCAAACACTTTTCAAGGGCAGCCCCATGTAGAATGCATTGCAGTAATCTAATCTAGATGTAACCAGGGCATGCATCACAATGGCCATATCTTTTCTGCCCAGGAAAGGCTGCAGCTGACTAAGCAGACAAAAAAAAGGTAATTCTGGCCACAGCTGTCAAGTCCAACCTTCATGCTGGCAGGGATTGGGAGGGAGCTTTCTGGGAGGGGGAGAGGCAACATCCCCAGCATTATGTCACACAGAGGTGATGTCATCATGCCAGGGACATCACGTGGCAACACTGGTATTTTGGGCAAAACTCTATAGGTTTGCCCAAAATACCAGAGCCCATGAGACATCCCTCGTGTGATGACATCACTTCTGTGTGACGTTATGCTGGGGATGTCACACATTGTGGTAGCTGTTGAGGGTCCACATCCTCAGACTTAATAAACTGAAAAGTATCCCAAATAACTGGACAGGATCAGCACCCTGGCACCATCTGATCCTGTCACTGCTGATGTAGAGTCCAAGTCAAAACAGAAATGAGAGATTTTATCTGCAAAGTGCCATACCAACAAACAATCACCGCAGGCCAGCAAGCTATCCATCTAATTCTTTAAGCCAGATCCCAAAACGTCTCAGACCACCCAGAATAGATCCATTTGTCTACCCTGTGCAGATGCAATGGTGATGGATACTAATAAGAAGAACAGCTGCTTACAAGGGTCACTGAAGTGAAGGCAAAAAGCAAGAGCTTCAAACTGATGCAGATGCCAGAATTCAGGTGTGGACAGGTGTGACATTTTCTGCTGGGCCACTGCCCTATAGGAACTCTGTCACTGCCTCAGAAACCAGTTGGTTCAGAACCTTGACTGGTTATTGATCAGCTCACCAATTGTCCGCTCCTGCACTGCTGCTATTCTCTGGGATGACAAAGAGTGAGCCAGGGTCCACAGGAGTTGTTCAGCCAGGATTTTCACTCCCCAGTCCACTTCTGCTAGAATTAATAACTGGGATAAATACCAAACTATCAGAGTATTGGCCACCAGAACAGTAAATGATGAAATTAATTTTGTAAAAGCAAATGAGAATTTGGGGCAATAAATTTATTTTTGGGGAGTTCTGCTGTTTCACAGTACTGGTTTTGAGGCTTTCTTCAATTCTGTTATACTCTGCAAGGGCCAGCAGATCTACAGCATCCTAGTAGTGTCTATCTTCTTCCATTTATTTACTTAATTTATATAACACTTTTCTCCTCAATGATGACACAAGGTGGCTTACATCAGTCTCCTCTCCTCCATTTTATCCTCAGAACAACCCTGTGAAGTAAATTAGGCTAAGAGTGTGTGACTGGCCCATGGGCACCCAGTAAGTATGGAGTGGGGGTTTAAACCATCTCCCAGATCCTAGTCCAGCTATCTAACCACAATACCATATTACCAGCAGGTTGGTTTTAGTTTCCAGTGTCATCTCTAGAATGTTTTAATTTTAAAAAATGCCATCAGTGTTACATTCACAGTTTTCCAGGTTACTGTTAAAGATGCTGATGCCAGAGAGAGATCTATGATATAAATAGTCAACAGTTTCAGAAATTAGTTTTTCCAGCACTTTAGGACAAAACAACAGGTCCTGGAGTGGGCAGCCATGTTGGTCTGAAGCAATAGAACAAAGCTGAAGTAGTGGTTAAGTGCGCAAACTCTTATCTGGGAGAACTGGGTTTGATTCCCCACTTCTCCACATGTACCTGCTGATGTGACTTTGAGTCAGTCACAAGTTCTCACAGAGCTGTTCCTCTCAAGAGCAGTTTCAGAGCTCTCTCAAGTCCACCTACCTCACATGGTGTCTGTTGTGGGGAGGGGAAGGGAAAAGAGATTGTAAACCACTCTGAGGCTCCTTTGGGTAGTGAAGGGCAGGGCATAAATCCAATAATCATCCCCTCCTCCTCTTTTCATCATCGTCTTAAACAATCTCAGTTTTATCACATAAATATAACAGGGATCTACCATCATTCTCTTTAGTGAACAAATATTTGAAGATGCAAATCATTCACTGGATGTCCAGCAGGCTTCCTGATTTTGGTTTGTTTATTAAGCAAAAATAGTGTGTGCTTCTCCTGTATTTTGGTCAAGCCTCCTCTACTTTCCGATTCAATTTATACTATCTTTGTCATTCCTACTTTACAATTCCACATATGACAGATCTTTTTGTACTAAATATGTGCATTTTGATGCCCGAACATTGCTACCACCTTATAATGCAATCTGTTATCTGTCAGTACTCTAACTATGCTACTAGCCTCTAGAGTTCTAGTGACTCTGATGAAAGTTGTCTTTGATGGGGCTACTGTGGGAGTGAATGGGCTATCTGCATAAGGTTTTGGAAGAAGGGCTTTGTGTGCAGTCAGTGTGGGGACCTGTAATCAGATAGACAACATATGGCTTTTCCACTCTTCTGAGAGATATTGGATGTTACAAGACTTACTGCCGGACCTGAACCTGTTAGTTGTAGATCTGTGGAGGAGATGAACCTACAGGAAAGTTAGTATGGTAACTGTTGAGCTGAGTTGGTCTAGAGGACTACTGTGTAAATATTGGGAAATAAAAAACAATAGGCTGCAACCAGGTGGCAGGAGATGCTGAAAATGACCTAAAGAAACTAGGTGTAGGAGAATATACAGATTTCAGACATTGACTCAAATGGCAGCACTGAACCACAGGGGAGGCACCCAAAAACAGAGTGCAAGCCAGGACAGATCAAAGTACAATCTGGTTGGATTCAAAATTGGGAGGGGAGGACAGTTCATGTTTGTTCTGGGAACCATTAATCCTCTCAGCATCCCTTGTATAAGCACAGGAGAAACATCTAAGGAGAACAATAACAGGACTAGAGTTTATAAACAAGAATGCAGAAAGACCCCCTTTAGGATTGCCAGATGACTTTGAATGTGTGTAATAGTCCATGTTTCAGGGGATGTCCCTTAATCCAGAACACAGTGGCTCCACATAATATGTAGATGTGCTTTATTTTAGAAAGAAAGATCCTATTGCAGATAAATATACAGGGCACAGCAATGTATCCCTATGCATGCTGAAAAGAAAGCATTGCGTGTGTTCACTTTTCTGTACCTAATTTTCCATATGTGTGTAATGTGGATAATCATGCATACTTCCCTTATGAGTTTGCTGTGAGGCTCTGTTATTACTAGTAATTGTTATGACTGATGCACTTACAGTGAATAGAATTTAAAATATTATGGTATAAAATTAATTATAGTATTAAAGGAGAAAGCCTTGGGTTAATAATGAGGCAATTAAAGAAAGGAAAGAAGAGCCTTGAATTAAGATCAGACTTGGACCTAGAAACTGTGATGTTGATATAGAAGCAGGCTTTGGGAAAAAGAACAGGAGCATTTCCTTATGTTATTAAACGCCCTCATCATAATAAGACTAGTTATTCTTAGTTTTACTGCCATACACAATAGTCTGATGGCATGTGTTCTGACCCTTGAAATCTCATGCCACAGTAAATGGGTCAGTCATTTTCCATGCTGGCATTTATGGCACAATTGTGATCAACCGTTCACACACGTATTATGGAGACTCCACACAGTGTCACAACCAATCTGATATTTGCTCATTCCTTCATAGTTGCATTAATGTTTTCTCCCTTTTGCTCGTTATTTGTGATATAACTCCAGTTGTATGGAACCAGTATAGTCTTAGTAATGTGAATTGAAGACCATTGATTCAAAGACCATGAACTATTGTTCCACAATACTCCAAGAAAGCATGTTAGGGGGCATATCAAAAGGCAACTTGTTTCCTTTTCCAGCAGATAATAATTTCCTTCTTGCTCACTGGGATTGCCTGTAGTTGCCATATTTTTGAAACTGGCACCAAAATGCCATGAGAAATTGGTGCTATAACAACAAATAATTGGTGCTAATTGGTATAGTGTTTTGTAACTGAAGGCCATGGAAGTATATACCTACTGACATTTTAAAAGGAGAGAAGGGGTAGATATAATCCACATACATATACACACACTCACCAGCTGAAGGACTGTCTATTGCATATGAACCTATCTAACCACTCCAGTTCAATCATCTACAGAGACTCTCCTTCAAGTGCCACCACCATCTGAGGATAGACGGCAGGCAACCTAAGAAAAAGCATTCTTGGACATGGCACTGAAACTTGACAACTCCCTAGAGTTGTCAATTCCATATTGGGAAATGCCTGGAAATTTGGGGGTGGAACATGGGGCAGGCAGGATTTGAGGAGAGCAGGAACCTCAGCAGGGTATAATGCCATAGAATCCAACCTCCAAAGCATCAGTCTTCTCTAGGGGAACTCATCTTTGAAGTCTGGAGAGCCACTGTAATCCCAGGATATCACCAGGCCCTACCTGGAGGTTGTCAACTTGCATAATTTTTATGGGCCAGCAAGTAAAGATTTCTTTTTGATTCATTTAGTATTCCTATACTAAATCTTATTAGTTCTCCTCTCTGTCTTTTTTTTTTGTAAATATTGGTACATTCATTTTATATTTTTAAGATTACATGATGTTTTTTAATACATCTATTGATCCAGTTGCATATTTAATATTTGAGAAGTTTTAATGTTTGCTACTGGGGACTGCTGATTGGGTAGAAAGGTGGCATATAAATTTCTTAAATAAATTAATTCCTTTTTTTTTAAATCCACAGTGGGGACCGTTGTGTGTCTTGGAATGGAACTATACACCTGTCCTGCTGACGTTAGCAAAAATAGCCAGTCCATCCCATCAGGCTTTTTCTGCAGTAATTTCAGTTATTTGGAATCACCTTTGAGAGTGGATATGGGACACTTTCATTTTCTGTACTGAATATTTCATTTCAGATAGTATTTGGTGAAAGGGAAACATATCTTGTGCATTTTTATGTTGTGTGTTTTATTTTGTGTGCTTTCATGTTGTGTGTTTCAGTCCTGGGTGTGGTTTTTATGCTGTTGATGGACTACTGTTGTTTTTACATGTTTGCAACTTGTTCATTAGCTCCCTTGAGTCTAAGGAACTAAGGCAGGATATAAATATGCCTTTCTTAACCATAGGAACCCAACACAGCTCATGTTGCTTTCCTCTCCTCCGTTTTATCCTTACAGTAACCCTGTGAGGTAGTTTAGGCTGAGAGTGTGTGACTGACCTAAGGTCTCCCACCAAGCTTCCATGATGGAGAGGGGATTCAAACCTGGATTTCCCAGATCCTAGTCCAACATTCTAACCACTACACCACACCAAATCTGACAGACAAACATGGCTACCCATCTGGGACTACCAAAAGAAAAGCACAGCACAGATGGATAGAAAGGCTCTTATTCTGCTTCAGTTTGTACTGTAGTGATAATTTCTTGTTCTTTATGGAAATATCTGGCTAAATAGAGAACTACTGTCAATCCAGCCCCATTAAATATTTGAAATAGATTTTATGAAGAAGAGAGGGAAAGAAAATACTTTCATCACTCTTAACAGCCACAGTACAATAAATGCACATGTCAGACCAGCTTGATACTGTGTACTAGATTTAGACAAATGTTTAATCTTTGGCAGAAGAGTCATTCCCTTATCTGCCTTCTGATAAACTCTGAAGAAAGGAAGTTGCTCCCCTTGAAACAGGTTGCAGACAACTCCCAGTGCTGTGAATTCTGAAGAATATATCTCAAAAGCTGGGATCACATTTAGCTATTCCAAAAGTATCAGGAAAGATTTCAGCTGCAATCCTAAAAACACTGTCTGGGGAGGGAAAAAGCCCAGTTGAGTCAAACGGGGCTTACTTCTGAAGACATTTGCTTAGGTTTGCTCCATTTGATTCTTAAAATTTAGGAACAAGGTAACGCTACAACAGAGCACTGAAATCACAGTTAATTAACAATGCAAGACAAAGCAGAGTTATACTCTTCAAAGTCCATTGAAGCCAATGAGTTTAGAAGGGTGTAATTCTAGGATTGCACAGACTCTCACTCTTAAATTTAGAAGGATGTAACTGTGTTTAGGACTACAGTGTAGGACAGCAAGACTACATTGCTGATCTTTCAATTTTTAATGCACACAAACTACGCCTAGCAGTGTCAGTTTCTGTCTTTCAGATAATTCCACAAAAATGATCAACCCATTAAGAGTTTTTTCCCCCCTAGCCTGTCTTTCAGATAATTCCACAAAAATGATCAACCCATTAAGAGTTTTTTCCCCCCTAGCCTGTCCATCCTCTCTTATCTATGTTGTTTCCTGCAAACAATCTGAAATAATATGTTGTCGAAGGCTTTAACGACCATAGTCCATTGGTTGTTGTAGATTTTCCAGGCTATGTGGCCGTGGTCTCACAAGGCCAAGACCACAGCCACACAGCCCAGAAAATCTACAACAACCAATCTGAAATAAAATAAGAAGCACCCTCTCCCTGCTTACAAAAACTTATCTGTCTGGTTAGTGGAAGCCATGCTTTCTGCAGCGCTTCCAGATAACTGGCTGTTTTCAAGTTTATAGTACACTGAACAGGCAGGTCACCAACAAGGATCTAAGACCTCTTTAGCTATTGTCACTCCCAAGAAATCCGTGGAGCTTTTTTGCTGTTGGATATGCTACTAGGTAATACGTGGAGTATTTCTTGCCAATGTGATTGAGCACTTTTTAAAAGTTCCATGAGGCTTGAACCATCAATGATATTTTCATGCATGAAATGAACAATTTCCAAAGGCACCCTATGAAGGAAAACATTCTACTCTATTGGCCCCAAAATGTCTCCATTGTCCCAGTGTGCAAACCCACAACTATTTTGCTCTGCTGTTTACCAAAAGAATTTCCCCCCTCCCTTTGGAACACATGTTTTTGCTTAAAATAAATGATCGAAAGCACATTATTGGAATAGCTCATGTGATCCAAAAGCTGTAACAGACTTAACAGACTGTACAAGAAAAAGGGAAAAGACTGGTTCTCAGAGCTGATTGATACATTACTAGAAGCAGTCTTACTGCTTCTTCCTACACCACAACCACTGCCTGTATTCAGATAAGATGTGTATATTCACAGCACAGAATTTGTTCATAAATTAATTGGATTGGGAGGGGGGGGGGCAATGTCAGTGCAGTGGCCAAGTTTGCAGAGGAGCCCAAATTATTGTGGCAGATTGCAAAGAATGCTAGAAAGGTCTCTCTAAGGTGTCCTGCACACAGGGTGTGGAGAAACGCCATTTTAGTCAGTGGTGGTGCTTCATTTGGCAGGGATCAGGAAATCCCTCAGCAGGCTTTGTAGCCTTCCCCTCACTCCCCCCTCCCTTCCAGAGCCAAACCAACAACGCTAGGGGGAAAATCTCCTAGAGAGGCAGGAAGTGCTTTTGTTCTTGGCATGTGTGTTAGCAGGAAGAGAAAGGCAGTTGGAAGCCAGCGCTCGAGCGAGCATGTGGTGAGCAATGGAGGCTCCTGCCTGGGAGGGCCCAGGCAGGCAGACTAAGTAAGTCATTCAAAAAAAGGGCAGGGCATGTCTAGATCAGGGCCAACCGGATGCGTTTATAATCAACTTTTCTTTGTTATGCTGTTTGCTGTGCTGTGCTGTGCTAATTTTGTAGATGCAACTGTTTTTGTTTTGTTTTTCTTCCCTTATCCTTTTCCCTTTTAAATAAATGTTTTTTCTGTTTTAAATACTGGCAGTCAATCTCTGTACCACATAGATCCCCAGACCGCTTTAGACCACGCTGTGTTAAGAAGGGGGCCCCAGGTGAAGGGGGGGAAGGCATGCAGTTGGATAAGGTGCCAATCCTCCAGGGGTGCCCCAAAGAAGCACTGAGGTCTCTGTGAAACCCAAGTGCAGGGTGGCAGAGGACCTTGAGGCCTGGCCTCACAGCTGGAGAGGGGGATTGGGAGTCCTGTTCCTCTCAATCTGAACCCCGGGACTGAGCAGGTGGTGGCAGCGAGCCCAAGGGGCAGGAGGAGAAATAGCTCCCTCCAGGAGTTGGCGACTCAATAGGGAGCTGACGGGACCGGGTCTGAAGGCAGAATCGGGCCGGTTCCGCCACACAGGGATAGGATCTTATGGTTTCCCAGTTGCTGGTGCAGCAACAGATAAAGCAAAGCACCAGGCTTCACCACAATTCCCCCTTCCACCCTACTTTGTCAAAGATGCCCCCCCCCCCGGCCACCAAGGCTTTTACAATTTTTGAAAAAACTTTGACAAAAGAATATTATTGTCTCAATAACAATAGATGTCGTGGGTTCTATGAATTATCAGTTTTTGCTTTTTAAAAAGCCTCTGTTTAGGGGATACATACTTTTTTAAAAAGAAAGAAAACTGGGGATTCAGAGAACCATGACTATACCTATTGTTACAGTGGTGCAGCATTATAATGATATTATTATGTGGCTTAAAAAAATTAAATACCCCTGTGGGAGGCAGGAAATAGCTGCCATGTAAGCCAGAAAAAACAAATAGCAGCCATCCAGGCTTTACTGTGATCTTTCCCAAATTTTGGAGCAAAGCAGGTTTGAGAAAGATTGGAGAAAAGTCAGGGAAGCATTGAACTTGGGGCAGGTAGCCCATGTGGGAAATAATGTATCAAATGAAGTTCAGTTTAGGTAATGTGATAAACACACTGAAACAAAAACTAGTTCAATTAAAATGCTAGTGGTGTGGTCAAACAGGCAAACTACATGTTGGGAAATTATTTTAAAAGTGTGAAAAATAAAACAACCAATACTACTCCTATAGTGCACCTTGGAATATTGTGTACAGTTCGGATTGCTGAATCTGAAAAAGGGTATTGCAGAGGTACCAAACATGCAGAGTGTTAAATACTGGGTTCGATACATGAGAAGACTCTGCATGGTGATCAGCCTTCTTTATTAGTGATTACAGCATTATAAGCATGAGACTTAGGGTGTTTTTACTCTGGCAGTTTGCGACTCTCTATCTCCGCATTGTAAACTCACCTTTTACATTACATAACGTTCTCATAACTGTTTCTCATCGTTGCTTCCCGAGGTATTTGCATTTGTTTCAGTGAGATGGGTTTCAATGCTGCCACAAAAGCGTTTTTCTTGAGACTAGTTTTATTTATTTATTTATTTATTTATTTATATTTATATTTATATTTAGACTTATATCCCGCCCTTCCCACCAAAGTGGCTCAGGGCGGCTTACAACATTTTAATTCACATAAATTCAGTTTAAAAACATTTACATAACAAAGTTAAAACCATAATTAATAAGACATAAAAATAAGAATAAAAAGCAGCGGTCCATAAATGCATTTTTAGTTCCATCCAGAAGATATTATCATTGTCAGTTAGTTGTTATAGGCCTGCCGGAAGAGGGCTGTCTTACAGGCCCTGCGGCACTGCCCTAGGTCCCGCAGGGCCCGCACCTCTTCCGGCAGCTGGTTCCAACAGTAAGGCGCCGTTACCGAGAAGGCCTGATCCCTGGTGGATTTCAGGCGGGCCTCCTTTGGCCCGGGGATTACTAACAGGTTTTGTGAACCCGATCGTAGTACTCTCTGGGGAACGTGTGGGGAGAGACGGTCCCTAAGGTAGGCAGGTCCTAGGCCATATAGGGCTTTAAAGGTAATGACCAACACCTTGTACTGGACTCGGAATGTTATTGGCAGCCAGTGCAGATCCCGAAGCCCCGACCGAATGTGCTCCCATCTTGGGAGCCCTAATAGCAGCCGGGCAGCGGCATTCTGCACCGACTGCAATTTCTGGGTCCGACACAAGGGTAGCCCCATGTAGAGGGCATTACAGTAGTCCAACCTCGAGGTGACCGTAGCATGAATCACTGTTGCTAGGTCGTCGCGTTCCAGGAAGGGGGCCAGCTGCTTCGCCCGCCTAAGATGAAAGAATGCGGACTTGGCAGTGGCTGCTATCTGAGCCTCCATTGTCAGTGAAGGCTCCAATAGTACCCCCAAACTTTTGACCCTGCTCGCCGCTATCAACGGCGCGCCGTCAAAAACTGGCAGGGGGATTTCCCTTCCCGGGCCACAACGACCCAAGCAAAAGACCTCTGTCTTCGCTAGATTCAGCTTCAGCCCGCTCAGCCTAAGCCACCTAGCCACTGCCTGTAATGCCCAGTCCAGATTTTCTGGGGCGCAGGCAGGCCGGCCGTCCATGAGCAGATAGAGCTGGGTGTCATCAGCATACTGATGACAACCCAGCCCATACCTTCGAGCAATCTGGGCAAGGGGGCGCATATAGATGTTAAATAACATCGGGGAAAGTACCGCCCCTTGAGGCACTCCGCAATCAAGCGTGTGTCTCTGGGACAGCTCTTCCCCAATCACCACCCTTTGTCCCCGACCGTCAAGGAAAGAGGAAAGCCATTGCAAGGCCAGCCCCTGAATCCCCGCGTCGGCAAGGCGGTACGCCAGAAGCCGATGGTCGACCGTATCGATCGCTGCCGATAGGTCTAACAACATCAGCACCGCCGAGCCGCCTTGATCCAGATGCCGCTGAAGGTCATCCACCAGGGCGACCAGCACCGTCTCCGCCCCATGGCCCGGGCGGAAGCCAGACTGGCAGGAGTCAAGGACAGAAGCATCCTCCAGGAAACTCTGTAGCTGCAACGCCACTGCCCTCTCAATAAGTTTACCCAAAAAGGGCAAATTCGAGACCGGCCGATAGTGTGCCAATTCGGCCGGATCTAACGTTGTTTTTTTCAAGAGGGGACGGACCACCGCCTCTTTAAGCGCTGATGGAAAATGCCCCTCCAATAGGGATCTATTTATGATATCCCGTATAGGATATCTTAGCTCCCTCTGGCAGGTCTTAATAAGCCAGGAGGGGCACGGGTCCAATTTACAAGTTGTTGGGCGTGCAGATAGGAGGATCCTGTCAACTTCTTCCAGGCTGAGCGCACCGAAGCCGTCCAGAACACGATCCGAAGACAGGCACGGAGCCTCAGGTTCGCTAGCTGTATCTAATATGGCAGGGAAGTCGGAACGGAGCGATGCGATTTTATCCGCAAAAAAGTTCGCAAAAGCCTCACAGCCAATTTCCAATTCATTAAAATTTGGTCTGCCCTGTGGCAGTGTTGTGAGAGTCCGAATTGTATTGAACAGTTGTGCCGGGCGCGAAGTTGCAGATGCAATCTCCGCCGCAAAGTATGTTTTCTTTGCGGCCTTGACTGCCATCTCATAGGACTTCATAAACTCTCTATAAGATGTTCGAATCGCTTCGTCTCGAGTACGCCGCCATTGCCTCTCTAGTCGTCTGAGTCCCCGTTTCAAATGCTGCAACTCCTGGTTATGCCAAGGTGTCGGCCTTGAGCGAGGGCGCAGAGGACGTCTAGGTGCGATCTCATCGATGGCCCCGGCGAGCCTATCATTCTAAGACTCCACCAGGTCATCGAAGGAATCGCCAGGGGGCCAGGGATCCCGCAGAGCCGTCAGGAACCGTTCTGGGTCCATCAGGCTCCGCGGGCGAGCTAAAATAAGCTTGCCGCCCAAACGGGCTTGGGGTGGGACGTCCACACGAGCCTTGAGGGCATAGTGATCCGACCATGGCACTGCTATAGAAGCAAGATCGTTCACTAAAACTCCCGTCGCGAAGATCAAGTCTAACATGTGACCCGCCTGGTGAGTGAGTGTCGTAACTACTTGGGAGAGTCCCAGTGTCGCCATGGAAGACACTAGGTCCATCGCCCGATTGGAGGTCACGTCATCGGCATGAACATTGAAGTCACCCAGGATCAAAAGCCTCGGGTGCTCCAATGCCCATCCTGCTGCGGCCTCCATCAGGGATAGTAAGGCGCTGGCCGGTGCGTTAGGCGGTCGGTACACCAGCCAGATCGCCAACCCCTCCCCAACATCCCACGCCAGACCGGCACATTCAATGCCCTTGATCTCCGGGGCCAGGAGGGCCCGGAAGGAGTAAGCCTCTCGAATGAACAGAGCCACCCCTCCCCCCCGCCCGCTAGTCCGTGACTGGTGAAAGACCGAGTATCCCGGGGGCGCCATCTGGGAGAGAGCTACAGTCTCCCCATCGCGCACCCAGGTCTCGGTCACGCATGCCAGGTCCATGTCCTGCTCAAGCAGGAATTCCTGAAGGATAGAGGTCTTATTGTTGATGGACCTGGCATTACATAACACCAGTGACGGAGGCGAGTAATTTCGCCTTGCCCCACTACCTGTCACCATCGGGATGGGTCGCAGGCTGGAAGTTTTGGTCTGGTCTTTTCTCTACGGGTGCTTCAAACTTGTATTGTAAAAGTTTTCCTGCGTTTTAAGAGACTCCTCCAAAAGCCACCACAAGGTGCAGTAATTTGCATGAAAACTGACAGCACTTGAAATTTTTACATATCATTGCTTGTCTCATCTAGTGATTTAATTTTTTTTTTGCAGTGTTGACACGATTTCCAAGCAATTGTATACATTTAACTAAGCACTGGTATTCCAGCTCCAGGATGGAAAACCACCGCCTTCCCAAGATTGCCCTGTATGGCAAACTTTCCACCGGCCATCAAAATAGAGGGGCACCAAAGAAGAGGTACAAGGACTCCTTGAAGAAATCCCTTGGTACCTGTCGCATTAACCATCACCAGTGGTCTGACCTAGCCTCAGATCGCAAAGCATGGAGGCACACCATCCACCAGGCTGTCTCTTCCTTTGAGAACGTACGCATAGCTGGTCTTAAGGACAAAAGGAGATCGAGGAAGAATCGCACTGCTACAGCACCAACCCCAAATCAGACTTTTCCCTGCAGCCACTGTGGCCGGACCTGCCTGTCCTGCATTGGTCTTGTCAGCCACCAGCGAGCCTGCAACAGACGTGGACTACTGCACCTTTCTTAAATCTTCATTCGCGAAGTCAAGCCGAGAGAGAGGTATTCTGGCTGCCCTCTGATCAGAGACACCCCCCCCCCCCAAAATTGAAACGCTTAAATCTAAAAGGTAAATAATTAAAGCGGAACAGTGGCAGGCGATTTGAAGACTCTAAAACTCTGGATCTAACTGAATGTAAAAACACCTTAGACTAAAGAATGGGACCAACCGGGCCAACTATATACAGTTCAAGTTTCCTGCACTAATGCACCACTGGACTGTTTGAACCAGCAAGGGGACTTGTGATTGGTCAAAGGAAGCAAGAATTTGGATCCTGCTTTCTATTGTCCCTGTGTCCCAAACAATGTTCCCTCTAAGCTGCAGAGTCTTGTGAACAAAAATTCTACTTTGTGAGCTATTGGTACTGAAGTTGTGAGCTACTGGCATTAAAGTTGCAAGCTACTACATAAATTATCATGCTCTGAGGCCATTTTTCCTGAGCTAAGACAAAAATGTGTGAGCTGGAGGCTAAAAATCCGTGAGCTTGCTCACACTAACTCAGCTTAGAGGGAACACTGGTCTCAAGCTCGGTCCTCAAGGCTCCAATGAGCCCAGCAGGAACTAGCATAATCTCATATACAACTCCACATCACAGACATAACACAGAAGAAGAAAACTAAAATGATTAAGGGATTAGAGTACATTTCCTATGATTAAAGACTGAAAAAACTGACTTTTCAGATTAGAAAAAAAAGGTGATGGGGAGGGGGACAAGACAGGTTTATAGAATGGGGTGAAGAAAGTGAATGGAGAGGACTTTTTCTTCATCTAAAAAAATACTAGAACTTGGAGGCACCCAATGAAGTTGATGGGTGATAGATTTAGGCCTGACTAAAGGAAGTACTTGTTTACTCAATAAGTACTGTGAAATTCAGTTCCAGTGGATGTAGTGATGGATGACTATGAATGCAGATGGTTTTTACTAATTGAAAATTGTCCATCAGTGGCTACTGGTCAAGGTAAGTATATTCAGAGGCAGCACATTTCTAAATTCTAGTGATAAGAGGCAACACCAGAGGAATGCCTCGGCCTCCATGTCTTGTTGGTTGATCCTGCAGTGCAACTGATTGGCCACTGTGTGAAATAGGATGCTGGATTAGATGGACCCAGGGCTTTTTTTGAGCATGAACACACAGAAACGCAGTTCCAGCTGGCTTGGCCTCAGGGGGTGTGGTAGGGTCACCAAGTCCCCTGCAACACAATTACATCACCCGGAAGTGACGTCATCATGCCAGCAATGTTGTACATGGCCGCTTTAGGCATTTCTGGGAAAACTCTATGCTTTTCCCAGACGCTCTAGTGATTTAGGGTTTTAGAGTGATTTAGAGTTTTCCCTCCCAAATCGCTAGAGCAGGGGTGTCAAACATGCAGCCCAGGGACCAAATCAGGCCCCCAAAGGGCTCCTATCAGCCCCCCGAACAACTGGTTGTTGAAGAGTGAGAGCTTCCTCTGCCCAGTTCCCTGGATCACACAGGGAGATACAAAGAAACACCTTTTAAAAATCTTTGTCTGTGCCTTATAAAGTTTATATCTCTGCTACCTGGCATTACATTTTATGACACACATGGCCTGGCCCAACAAGGTGTCATTTATGTCAGATTCAGCCCTCATAACAAATGAGTTCAACACCCCTGCACTAGAGCGTCCAGGAAAACCATAAAGTTTTCCTGAAAATGCCTAGAGCGGCCGCTGCACACTGTCACTGGTGTGATGGCATCACTTCCAGGTGTTGTCATCATGACAGCGCTGTAGGGAGAGGTCCCCCCCCCAGTCCAATGTGGGCGGGCGGGTTGGGAATCTCCCGGGCGGGGGTTTCCCCGCCCGGACTGAGGGCTTAGTGCCCTAGGGTGTGGTCTAATATGCAATTGATTTCTTGCTAGGTTTTTTCTACCAAAAAAGCCCTGGATGGACCATTCATTCAATGCAGAAGGGCTCTTCTTATTTTCTTAACAGTACTGCAGTTACCCATAAGTTGTATCCTATGTATTCCACCAATGGTGAATGGGAACTGGACATTTAAGTTACAGGGTCAGTTCTTGGTGTATTACTACCCTGGAAGGCTGCTGGCAGCCAGGAGAAATAAGGGACAAACACTAGGAGCTCTTCCTGAACCTCAGAAGCAACTGGTCTTGTTGGACCTTTCAGCATCAATTATCAGTGTCAGCTTACCGCTTGCTTCCTTCTGCAAAGCCACTGGATACCACTGTGGGAGAAGGCAATGGGTGAACCAAACACATGGTTTGCAGGCTATTCAGATCTGACCTAAGTGGCCCCCTCAGCACCAGCTTGTAGTGCTGCAGGGACTGCTCAGTTGGGTTTGCTCCTAGGCCATTTTGTCTGCTCCTGATTCCATTGTAGCCATACAGTCTCCATTTTGATGGTCCTTGTTTTTCCTTCTCCATCTTTCCACTAGGGTTGCCAAGTCCAATTCAAAAAATATCTGGGGACTTTGGGGGCGGAGCCAGGAATAAGGTTGTGACAAGCATAATTGAACTCCCTTGGCCATCACATTTAAAGGGACATTTTAAATGTCTTCCTTCCATAGGCAATAATGAAGGATAGGAGCACCTTCTTTTGGGGCTCATAGAATTGGACCCCTTGTTCCAATCATTTTGAAACTTGGGGGGTATTTTGGGGAGAGGCACTGGATATTATACTGAAAATTTGGTGCCTCAACCTCAAAAAAAAAACAGCTCCCCCAGAGCCCCCGAAACCTCCAGATCAATTCCCCATTATACCCTATGAGAATCGATCTCCACATAGGGAATAATGAAGTGCTCAGCAGATGTCCCCCCCCCATTTCTGGTGACTCTGAATCGAGGGATTGGCCTCTCTACTCACGAGTTGCAGCAGAGGTCCCTTGCCTCCTCAAACCCCTCCCTCTTCAGGCTCCACCCCCAGATCTCCAGAAATTTCCCAACCTAGAGTGGCAGCCCTGGTAGAGGACTCTTGGCAGGGTTGGCACCTTCTAACCCACCCTTCTATCTCCTCGTCCATCCCCAGCCACCATACATAGCTACGTGCCAGGGCCTTCATACGCACTATCCTCGGGTGTGTTCCGTGTAAGGCTTCCAGCACTTGCTTCCGCAATGGGGGGGGTGGGAACCACCACCTTGCTACCCCAAAGAATGCACCCCTTGTGTATGGACAGTTCATCTCTGCATGATGCAGATGCCCTGAATTCTGCATCCAGTTTACCCGTGGGCCACCCCCTTCCCACCCAGTCTAAAACGTGTGCGAGGATGCGATCTCTACCCGTGGCCCTAGCTACCTCAGCGGCGTGGAGGGGCCTCTTGGGTAGAGTCTCTAGAAGCATCACATGGTGGGCAGGGGTGGGATCTGGGTCCATAGAGGACAGCGGCAGGCGGCTGAGGGAGTCAGCATGTCCCATAGCTTTGCCAGGGCGGTGGACCAGGGTATATGTGTACAAGTTGAGGAACTGGTTCCACCGCAGGACACACTGTGACAGAATTTGCGGTGTCTGGCAGTCTGGGGCGAGGAGGCCCAGTAGTGGCTTGTGGTCCGTGGCAATTGTGAAACGCCTACCGTACAGATAGTCGTTGAATTTATGCACACCCACCACGATTGCCAAGGCCTCCTTGTCTATCTGGGTATAGTTGCGCTCCACGGGGGTCAGGGTCCTCGAATAATAGGCCATGGGAACCTCCCTCCCGTCCGGGAGTTGGTGCCCCAGAAGCATCGCAAGTCAAAATCACTGGTAGGGATTTGTCAAAATGGTGGAGCACATCATTGGAAACTAGGAGGTCCTTGACTGCCTGAAAAGCAGCAGCCTGCTTCTTTTCCCAGACCCACGGGGCGTTTTTATCGAGGAGCCTATGAAGGGGCTCTGGGATGGCTGCTTTGTGGGGCAAAAATGAATGATAAAATTTAATAAGCCCAAGAAACTTTGTAACTCCGCCTTGCACGTGGTGGCCAGGGCGTGGACAATTGCCCTGGTCTTGTCGGCCGTCGGGTGGATTCCTGCAGCATCTACAGCAAACCCCAAGAACTCTATCCTCGACACCCCGAGGGAACACTCCTCCCACTTCACTTTAAGTCCCGCCATCTGGAAGTGGCGGAGTACCTCTCGCAGACAGCTGCTGAACTCCTCAGCGTCTGGGGCAGCGATCAAAACGTCATCACAAAACGGTTGCACTCCAGGGATCCCTTTGAGAAGAGAGTCCATTATACTCTGAAAGATCCCCGGAGCTACACAAACCCCAAATTGCAACCACCGCACTCGAAAAGCTCCCCTGTGAGTCACAATAGTCTGAGCGTCTGCCGTCTTGGCGTCCACCGGGAGTTGCTGGTACGCCTGGGCCAGGTCCAGGTCCAGTTTCCCAAAAACCTTAGAGCCTGCTAGGGCTGCCAGTATGTGGCTGACCACCGGAACAGGGTATGGATTGTCCTGGAGTGCCTTATTTATAGTGCACTTATAGCGCATATGCGCACATCTCCATTCAGCTTCACTGGAGTGACTATGGGTGTTTCCCATGCAGCGTAGGATGCCAGTTCTAGCACTCTCTGGGCTGTGAGGTGGTCCAGCTCCGCTTCTATTTTTGGTTTAAGAGTGAACGAAACTTGCCTGGCCTTCAGCCTTATTGGTCTCACATAGGGATCGAGGGGTAAGGTAATGGGAGGTGTCATGGGTGCTGGGGACCCTGCAGAGGAAGTTGAGCCTGCAGAAGAAACTGTGCCCCTGCCACCTGCACCAGTGCCCCTGCCACCTGCACCAGTGCCCCTGCCACCTGCACCAGTGCCCCTGCCTCCTGCTGGAGAAGATCCCAGCCCCCCTGCCTCGCCCTCTTGGGTGGCGCGTGTGCGTGACCGCCTCCGTCAGGACCTCAGGGATTGGAGGAGGGTGGCACGCTCACAAGCAAGATGCTCCCTGAGCCCTGAATTTTGAGAGGATTCTGGCCCTTCTAAGAGCAAGGATGCTTGAGTTGCAACAGGATCCTGGCTGCCTCTCTGAGCCAGCAATTAGCCCAAATGGGCAACAGCCAGCAGAGGGCTATATAGCTGTAGGCTTTGGGAGGAGGCTTTGTGGAAGCAACTAGTCATTTCCCTGACGTTCTAGCATCCACTCCGGCTTGACTTTGGTTTCTGGACTCCCTGACTTTGGCTCGTGACTTCTGGACTTCCTGACCTCGGCTTCTGGACCTCGGACCTGCAATACTTGTACAGTGATTCAGATTTGGCGCCTCGGACCCTCCTGCTTACTGGCTACAGACCTCGGACTGCCCCTGGACTTTGCCTGACCCGGCCCCAGCCGTGACAGATTGCTTCCACCCAACAAACACCCACTCCACAGGATGGATGCTGAAGCAAGTGAAACCACAGGACTACTGGCTGCGCTCCAAGCCCAGGTACAGCAGCTAACACAGGCAGTGGTGTACTTGCAGCAACAACCTGCGGCCAGTGCTCCAGCCAAGTGCCCAGTTCCCCCACCTGACAGATTTGGGGGTGCCGTGGAAGAATTTCCTGCTTTCCTAGCACAGTGTTGGCTGTACTTTGAACTGAGAGCACGGGACTTCCTCAACGACAAAACGAAGGTGTGTTTCATCATCAGTCTGTTAAAGGGGCAGGCGGCCAAGTGGGCCACACCCTTGCTGGTTGCGTCCTCTCCCCTACTGACTGATTACCAGGGGTTTGAGGCCAACCTGTCTGCTGCCTTCTCAAACCCAGTCCAAGCAGCCACAGCCAACCGGAAGATCAGGGCGCTGAAACAAGGCAACTCGGTGGCTCAATATGCTACTGAATTCAAGCTCCTGGCCCAAGACTTGGCATGGAATGAGGCTGCCCAGATGGACCAGTTTACCAAGGGGTTGGCAGAGGAAGTCCCGGATGAACTGGCCAGGGTAGAGCAACCACCCACGCTCCAACAACTTATCACCCTCTGCCTCCGCATCGATGGCCGCCTGGAAAGTCGCCGCCAAGCCAAGACCAGAGGGCGCCAGCTCCCTGCGCCGTGCCACTTGGCTCCTCGCCCATCCCCAGCTGGTACCAGCACCGAGGATGAGCCTATGTGGCTTGGAGCTGCTCGACCCCGCCTGACCCCAGAGGAAAAGACCAGACGCCGCACGCAGAATCTGTGCCTCTACTGCGGCACGGCAGGCCACTATGCCTCTGGATGCCCTGCTAAGCATCGGATACCCGGACCTTCGCTGCCACCACCGCCAAAAGGGCAGCCCCAGGCGTAAGTGGACCCCCCAGCCTGGGGCGACTAGCTGGGTCCTCCGAACAGCGGGCTGATACCCCGGGGCCGTTCCTGCTACCAGTCAAACTCTGTCTGCCGGACGAATGCTGGCTGTTCGTGTAAGCCATGCTGGACTCGGGAGCGGCCCACTGTTTCATAGATGCCGCCTTCGTAAAGCAGCACCAGATCCCGGTGCAGACAAAAGAGATTCCAACGCTGGTGGAGGCTATCGACGGGCGCCTCCTCCGTTCTGGGCCTGTCACCCAGGAGACCTGTCCCATCACCTTCCATGTCCAGCAGCACCAAGAACAGCTGCAGTTTAATGTCGCCCGCATGCCTCGCTTCCCGCTGATTCTGGGCCTTTTCTGGCTGCAGCTGCACAACCCCATCGTGGACTGGGCCCAGCAGGAACTATGTTTCCGAGACCCATGTCCTCATCTGACCCCTCCCACCACTCTAGCAGCCGGCATCCCGAGCGGCGGTCCTCAGCTCCCTCAGAAGTATGCGGATTTCGCCGATGTCTTCGAAGAGACAGGAGCGGATCAGCTTCCCCCTCACCGGCCCTATGACTGTGCCACTGACTTGGTACCTGGGGCACCACTCCCGGTGGGGCGTCTGTACCCTATATCAGAGCCTGAGTTGGCAGCTCTGCGAGACTTCCTGGACAAGAACCTGAAACGCGGATTCATCCGACCCTCGACCTCTCCCCTGTCTGCTCCAGTCCTCTTCGTGAAGAAGAAAAGTGGGGAGCTCCGGCTGTGCAATGATTACCGGGCCCTGAACAAGATCACCATCCGCGACCGGTACCCTCTGCCACTGATCCCTGAACTCTTGGATGGCTTAAAGGGGGCCCAAATCTACAACAAGCTGGACCTCCGTGGAGCGTAAAATTTGGTGCGCGTACGGCCCGGAGATGAGTGGAAGACCGCGTTTGGGACCCGATACGGGCAGTATGAGCACCTGGTGATGCCCTTCGGATTGACCAACGCCCCCGCTGTCTTCCAGAGGTTCATGAATGACATCTTCCGGGACCTGCTCGACCGCTTCGCGATCATATACCTAGATGACATCTTAATTTACTCCAGCGATCCTGCCCAGCACGCCGAGCATGTCCGCCGGGTCCTGCAGCGCCTACGAACCCATGGCCTCTACGCCAAGCTGGAGAAGTGCGACTTCGATCTGCGCTCTGTAGAGTTCCTCGGTCACATTGTGTCACCGCAGGGGATCCTCATGGACCCGAAAAAAGTGGAAGCGGTCCTGACCTGGCAGGCTCCTCAGAATCGCAAAGACCTGCAGCGATTCCTGGGTTTTTCCAACTACTATTGGCAATTCATCCCGGCCTATGCATCCCTGACAACACCCCTGACTCAACTACTCCGCCCCAAAGAACCCTTCCGCTGGTCCCCAGAGGCCGATAACGCCTTCTCCACCCTGAAGACCCGCTTTGCTACCGGGCCACTCCTGAGATACCCTGACCCCCAGCTTCCCTTTACGGTGGAAGCTGATGCCTCCAACGTGGCCCTGGGAGCAGTGCTGTCCCAGCGCGAGGAACCGTCTCAGCCACTCCAGCCCTGCGCCTATTACTCGCGCCAGCTTACTGCTGCGGAGAGGAACTATACCATCTGGGAGAGGGAGTTGCTCGCGATCAAGGCAGCTTTTGAGGTTTGGAGGCATTACCTCGAAGGGGCTCGCCACCCTGTTCAAGTGCTCACTGACCACTGGAACTTAGAGCACCTCCAGACCACCCGCCGTCTCAACCAGCGCCAGATCCGGTGGTCCCTCTTCTTCTCCCGCTTTGACTTCCGGATCTCCTACATCCCCCATACCCAGAACCGGAAACCAGACGCGCTCTCCCGGAAACCGGAATACGCCCCTGCTTCAACTGAGACCGCACCCGCTGCTCCCATCCTGCCGCCCTCAGTGTTTGCAGCCACCTCCACTTCCCCCACACTCGTGGAGGACATTCGTGCTAGCCAGGCCAACGATCCCTGGGTCCAGCAACACCTCCAGGCACTCCAAGATGACTCGGCAGGCGAGTTCACGACTCGAGGCGGCCTCTTGCTACACTGCAAACGCCTCTATGTGCCGCCCGGGCCCTTGCGGGCAGAAGTGCTACGCCTGACCCACGACTCGTTACCCGCCGGGCACTTTGGACAGCATAAGACCACCCGCTTGCTGACGCGAGAATTCTGGTGGCCACAAGTTCGCTCCGATGTTGCCCGTTATGTCAGCTCCTGTGACGTCTGCCGACGGGCCAAAGACGTCCCAGCCAAACCCTCGGGGTTGTTACAGCCCTTGCCCACACCCTCAGGACCCTGGGATACCATCTCGATGGATTTCATCATGGAATTTCCACGATCCAAGGGTCAGACTTGCATTTTGGTGATCGTCGACCTATTTACCAAGATGGCCCACTTCATTCCGTGCCCGAAACTTCCCACAGCTCAGGAGACAGCCCAGCTCTACCTGCAACACATCTTTCGTCTGCACCGACTCCCAGCCCACCTGATCTCAGACCGGGGCCCCCAGTTCTCCTCTCGGTTCTGGCAAGCCCTCCATTCCAGCCTGGGGACTCGAGTACACCTGTCCTCAGCCTACCACCCACAGACAGATGGTCAGACAGAGCGCACCAATGCCACGCTAGAGTAATATCTCCGCTGTTACACCTGCTACCAGCAGGACGACTGGACCACTCTGTTGCCTCTAGCGGAATTTGCATACAACAACGCGGTCCATTCCTCCACCCAGTTGACCCCGTTTGCTGCAACCTACGGGTACCACCCTCGGTTCTTCCCGGTGATCCTGCACACCCACGAATGTCCCCGCCATCGAGGCCTACCTGCAAAAACTCCGCGCCAGCCAAGACTTGCTCCGAGAGCAGCTACAGCAGGCCAAGGAAGCCTATAAACTGGCTGCGGACCGGAAGAGGCAGGAAGGCCCCCCAATCCAGTCGGGGGATCAGGTGTGACTCTTAAGTCGCTACCTGCGCCGGCCTGGTCGGTCTCACAAGCTGGATGCGCGGTTCATTGGACCCTTCTCCGTCATAGAACAAATAAACCCCGTTGCCTTCAGGCTCCAGTTGCCACCCCACCTCCGCATTCACCCCGTGTTCCATCACTCCCTCCTTGTTCCAGCTGCACCCCCTGACCCAGCTCGGCCTCCTTGCCCACCGCCGCCACCACCGGTGTTGGTGGACGATGAAGAAGAATACGAGGTGCGCCAGGTCCTGGACTCCCGGTACCACCGTGGAGGCCTCCAGTACCTTGTGGACTGGGAGGGATATGGCCCAGAAGACCGGTCTTGGGAGCCCGTGGACAATCTTCATGCCCCGGACTTGGTGCAACGGTTCCACAACGACCACCCCGACCTCCCAGGCCCCTCGACGGAGGGGGGCCCTGGGGGGGGGATAGTGTCATGGGTGCTGGGGACCCTGCAGAGGAAGTTGAGCCTGCAGAAGAAACTGTGCCCCTGCCACCTGCACCAGTGCCCCTGCCTCCTGCTGGAGAAGATCCCAGCCCCCCTGCCTCGCCCTCTTGGGTGGCGCGTGTGCGTGACCGCCTCCGTCAGGACCTCAGGGATTGGAGGAGGGTGGCACGCTCACAAGCAAGACGCTCCCTGAGCCCTGAATTTTGAGAGGATTCTGGCCCTTCTAAGAGCAAGGATGCTTGAGTTGCAACAGGATCCTGGCTGCCTCTCTGAGCCAGCAATTAGCCCAAATGGGCAACAGCCAGCAGAGGGCTATATAGCTGTAGGCTTTGGGAGGAGGCTTTGTGGAAGCAACTAGTCATTTCCCTGACGTTCTAGCATCCACTCTGGCTTGACTTTGGTTTCTGGACTCCCTGACTTTGGCTCGTGACTTCTGGACTTCCTGACCTCGGCTTCTGGACCTCGGACCTACGATACTTGTACAGTGATTCGGATTTGGCGCCTCGGACCCTCCTGTTTATTGGCTACAGACCTCGGACTGCCCCCGGACTTTGCCTGACCCGACCCCAGCCATGACAGGAGGCCCCTTGTAGCACCCCAGGGACCCATCAAACACCTCCGGGAATTCCCGGCACACGTGCTCGAAATTTTGCGTTCGCATCTGCTGCACCCCCACTATTTGAATACCCAGCAGTCAAAACCAGGCCAGCCCCAGTAATGTGGTGAGCTGGCATTTGACCACGAGTATGTCCAGCATGCTCTTAAAGTTCTTAAACTCTACCCTTACAGTGGCCCAACCCAACATCTGTACGGGGTTTTCTTGGAAGTCCTGCAGTATGAAATCAGCCGGTTGCAGCCGGGGCAAAGTTTTCTTAGAGACTCCTCCGAAATTATGGAGATGGAGGAGCCTGAGTCCAGCTCCATTAGGCATGGAGCGCCCTCGATTAGGACCGACACCCTGACCTTATCAGGGGTGGTGAGGGGCAAGTTCATTACCTGCAGGCTAGTTGATGCGGTCGAATAGGCATCGGTCGAGTCGTGGTTGGTGGACTGGCATCTGCGGGTGGCCTTGGCCCGGCAAGCCCGTGCTATGTGGCCCACTCTTCCACAGTTCCTGCAGTCCACGTTGCGATAGGGGCAGTCCCATCGCTCGTGTGGATCCCCACAGCTTGCGCACTTTGTGTTGGCTGGTCTCTCTGTCACTCGTGGCCGAATGGGCGCTCTCGGCCCCATTCCTGGTTGGCAACGGAGCTGGTGTGCCTCCTCCTCCTCTGGGTTGCCCGGTGCCATCTCCTCCTGGTGGACGGCTTCCGCTTGTGGGTTGTGGTAAGCTTTGGTTGCTCTCTCGAACGCGGTGGCTTCGTTGAAGGCAAGTTGGAGGGTGAGCTCCTTTTTTGCGAAGAGCTTTTGCTGCAATCTTTCGTCTCAGAGGCCCCAGATGAATCGATCTCTCAGGGCTTCATTCAGCTTGTCAAAGCTGCAGTTCCCTGCAATTTGGTGGAGGGCGGCCAGGTAGACAGCGGCCATCTCGCCCGCCCCTTGATCTCTCTTGTGGAAGAGAAATCAGTGGGCGATGATGGATGGCTGGGGAAAGAAGTGCCCGGTCAGGAGTGTGACTACCTCTTCGTACGTTTTCTCCGTAATCTTCGTGGGGGCCAAGAGACCCTTTGTGATCTCGAATGTGGCCTCCCCGCAGACACTCAGGAGCACGTCTCTCTTACGGATGTCATCTGTAATCATGTTCGCTCGTAGGTAGCAATCGACCTGTTCTGTGTAAGTCTCCCACCTATCGGGGTTGGCAGGGTCGAACTCAGCAAGGTGACCCGTCATCCCACTCGGGTTAGCCATGGCGGCAGCAGGTGCTTCAGTCTCCCCAGACTGCGTGCCTTCCTTGTCTCTGGCCAGGTCAGCGAAGTCCCACTTGGGGAGTTACCTGTTTAGGATCCCAGCCTCGTCGCTACTGTAATGTACTGATTGACAAGACGTGTTGAAGGCAGCATGCTTTATTAGCGAGTACATCACAATCGAGAGAAACGCGGGCCGGGTCCTGATTATATACATACCCCGGAACAACCCTCAGCCTGGCCAGGTCCAATCCTGGCCAGTTAAACTTCCTGCCACAGATCTTGATTGGTGGAGCATATTTGCGAGCTACGTCTGGGGACCAGTGGACTCCCACTGGTCACCTCTGTAGCGTTCGCTGCGTTGTAACTTCAGGACTGAAATGCAAGACACAACAAGCATGGTACCGTGTTTCCCCCAAAATAAGACACCGTCTTATATTTATTTTTTTCTCAAGAAGACACACTAGGGCTTATTTTCAGGGGATGTCTTATTTTTATTGAGTATAATACAACAATCTACATTTATTCAAATATAGTGGGGCTGGTGCTAGTGATGCGTGAACTCCTTTCCCCTAGCCGTTCGCGTGTGCGCAATAGAATGCCTGCGACCACAGTTACCACACGCACACCCGCCCGTGTGCAAACGGCTAGGAGAAAGGAGTGATGTGGTTGCCACTTACGCACCCACGCAAGTGCGAAAGGCTTGGAGAAAGGAGTTGTAGTGGATAAAAGGTATTTCAGTTTTCCTTACCGCTCCGCGCCGAAATGCATGGCGTGGCTATGCACATACGCTGCATAGCCACGCCCATCACTAGGTATTATTATCAGGGTAGGGCTTATATTTAACAAATGCATAGAAAACCTGCTAGGGTTTATTTTTTGGGTAGGTCTTATTTTCGGGGAAACAGGTACTACTTCTAGTGCCAGCACAGTCTGTGCTATGCTATATTTAGATACAAATCTTTACTTGACTTCTCAGCTGAAGATTAGCTCACAAAAAGTGCCTCACAACAATCACAACCCAACACAAATGACAACATTCAGGTTCCTCAGAGAGGAGATTACATTACACTTACCGATACTTCCCAGAAGCCTGCCATGCTGTAACATTATTACACATGGTCGGATTTGTCATCCTGGGTCTGCACTGCACTGAATTGTCCCTCAAGGGAGAATCTGCCCAACTATTTCTTCCCAGACTCCAAGGTGCTAAAAGGTTCCTCAGACTACATAACTCACTGCTGCATCCCTAGGATATTTTGTCCACTTTTTAATAACTAATTATGTGATCCAGATCCTCCATAAATTTAAGATACTGGTATCATGCCTGGCATTTACTCTAGCATAATGAGCAACATATATTCGCATGTACACAAAATATCATGTCCTGACCTGAATGGACCAGGCTAACTCAATCTTGTCAGATCTTGGAAGCTAAGCAGGGCTGGCCCTGGTTTAATATTTAGATGGGAGACCTCCCAAGGAAGCAGGCAATGGCAAACCATCTATGAATGTCTCTTGCCTTGAAAACCCTATAGGGTCACCATAAACCAGTTGCGACTTGATGGTGTTTTCCAAGAAATAAATGCTCAAGGAGTTAACCCACAGTTAAATGCACGGTAATACATTCTCATGGAGTCTATGAATCTAATTATTTCACCTTATCCTCTCCTATATATATTTTTAACTTCTGTTTCCTAAGTTGCCCTTTAAAGTGCTATTATAATTATAATAACACATTATAATTAATACTGCATGTGACCACAGAACTGCTTAAGAAGCAAAAACATATGGGTGTGTTTATTATGCATTATGTATGTCCTCCATATCCTGTAGGTGCTTTATAAAAATCAAGCCTGTAATATTCTAATGGTCTGCTGATTGGAACTTTCAATTGAAATGTTTTCAAATGCATATAACTTTAATCAACTGCCATGCTTCATAGCATCTAGCATCTTCACCCTTGCTGAAGACCAGGAAAGTATTAACATTGTCTCTAATCTAAGGGTCCTCATCCTGTGAAATTTGTGCTTATGTTGTCTTGAAAAAATGTAATAAATTGTCACTGTTGTGCATATGGCAATTAATTCATTAACCAATGCTATGAGGCTGTGTAGCAAACTATAATCCTTTCAAAGTAGAAGAGCAATTTTTTGCTGTTATTTTAAATTATTTTTTGCCTGCAGTTGGCAGTACTCTTCTCAGTTATTTACCATGTTAAAAAGAGAGGGGCAGGTCTTTATCTCTGCTCAGCTTCTACTGTTCTCTTAGCCTAGTTATCCTTGGCCAGACAGTCCTAATAATAGGATTCCTAATAAATTATACTCATGTATTTAATTTCTTTTTATCTGTTATTCCTCATCCTCCACATGTAGCTTCTATTGACTAACCATTGTTACAATTGCTAATGATTTACACCCCCCACACAATATCCCCACCTCATGTGTGTATATCCAACCAATTATGAAATACACTTGCAGCTTTTGGTGAGGTGAGCACAGACTATGAGTTCTTGCTTATGAACAAACATTGCATCAGTTTAATAGAGAGATCAGAAGACTTGAACAGGAAAAAAAGGGGACAGTGTTGCACTATTATTATTTGACAGTTTCATCAGCAAAAGAGAACAGAACCTTCTATCTTCTTGGAGCACATTTTTCATACAGACCGTATTTTATTGTTTAAAGGATAAAAGTCAGTAAAAATACAACATCTCTGTCAATGACAGTTCAGATAAGACAGAGTTTTTACATGATTTCAAATAGAACATCTGTGATCTGGTTCTAAATGTATATTAGCTAAGCCTCTACAGGGATATTTAGCTGTGAAAGTCACATTGGCTGGGGCAATTGGCAACAGAGAAAGTTCTCTGTTCCATCATGTGGAAAATATTTTGCCAACAATTCATAGAATTTTTCTTTAAAAGACTGCTTAGGGAAATCTAGATTGATGGAAATTAAATGTCACTTGATATACATAGGTATTCCTCTTGGAAGGAACCACTATATACAGTCACCTACATTTTCACTCTGGAAGCAATCCTGAAGAAATCAGCAGATACATTACAGACATCACAAAGCAATTCTTCTGGATGGTTCTATTTAAGTTCAGAACACATTATGAAATAATTGATGGGACCCAGAGAGATCTCTGTTTTACCTTCAGAGAAAGACCAATGTGCCTAATTGATACAGGGTTGTCAATGGGCCTGGAAAAAATGCCCCATCCTTTTAATAGAGGCTTAATGAAATTATATATATCAGGTGATGTTATGGCATGCCATAAAAAGCTTCAACTGCCCATTTCCACATGTTACACTTCTGTTCAAGGGATAGGACACTTTCCTCCAGGCCTGTTGGCAACCTTACTCATTTCCGGCTGCTCTTGAATGTACTTGATCTTCAGGATCATTTTAGGCAACTCAGATGGCTGCTTCAGGGAGCAGGAAGAGAAAAACAACAACACTTTGCATAAGCAGAACACTGCAGATTTCTACAGCTTCCATAAAAATTGACATAGTTGGCATGTGGTGGCTGGTATTATCAAGTTATCAATATTTATCCAGCTTGAAACAGAGGCACACTCCCTTAGCTGGTCCTAACCATGACCTCCACAGTAGATACTGGTCCATAATAGCAATAATCCATATAAATTAAATTGTTGAAAACTATGTAATAGTTATCACCTATCTAGCTGTGCTATTTTCGCCAAAGAACAAGGAGGGAAACATCTAAGTGATGTGTAACAGTTGACTGGTGGGGGAGTGATGATATTTTAGCATTGGAAAAAGTACAGAAAAGGGCAATTAGAATGATTAAAGGGTTGGAACCCTTTCCCTATGAAGAAAGGTTAAAATATTTGGGGCTCTTTAGCTTGGAGAAACATTGACTGAGGTGTGACATGATTATGCATGGGACAGAGAAGGTAGAGAAAGAAGTACTTTTCTCCCTTTCTCACAATATGAGAATTCATGGACATTCAATGAAATTGCTGAGCAGTCAGGTTAGAACTGATAAAAGGAAGTACTTCTTCACCCAAAGCGTGATTAACACATGAAGTTCACTGCCACAGGAGGTGGTGGCAGATGCAAGCATAGACAGCTTCAAGAGGGGATTGGATAAACATATGGAGCAGAGGTCCATCAGTGGCTATTAGCCACAGTGTATTGTTGGAACTCTCTGTCTGGGGCAGTGATGCTCTGTATTCTTGGTGCTTGAGGGGGCACAGTGGGAGGGCTTCTAGCGTCCTGGCCCCACTGATAGACCTCCTGATGACACAGAGTGTTGGACTGGATGGGCCATCGGCTTGATCAAATATGGCTTCTCTTATGTTCTTAGAAATGCAACCATTTCTAAGGAAGCTGTGGAAATCAATACTGAAAAAGTTGTACCACTGTTTCATTAAGTCCAGACTCCAAAGACTTCTTCTAGTGGAAAAGCTTCTTCCTCTGGAGAAAGGCTCTACCCACCCTTAGTTGAGCAGAGTGGTAGGATAGAACCCCCAAGAGATGCCATAAGTTCAGAAATAACTGATGAGCTTGTGTTGGTATTTAAAAATAAGTAGTAAGTTACGCTCCTGTATAAATAAATAAATTCTCCATTTAATTTCTCCCACTTTCAGTTATGCCCTTCAGGTTTTCTTGGGGCAACTGTCATGTCCCAGTGCTGTATCAAAAAGATACAGAATATTAATTGTCTCAACATGATACATCTTTCAGTTATATACAGTGGCAGCAAACACACTTCTGAATACCAGGAGTCAGCATCAGGGAAAGGCTTTACCGTGTTTGTTTGGTGCTCCAGGGCAACTGGTTGTCTGCTGGACTAGATGAACCACTGGTCTGTTCCAGCAAAGCTCTTCTTATGCAACTGCAAATAAGATGCACTGCTCAATACTGTGCTTATTTATTCAGAATTCACAGTGCTATCCAAAGCAGTGGAAGAGATAAATCAGTGGAAATTGCCGCCCTGTCTTTAAAAAGTTATGTACCCATAAGACTTTGGAATATTTGGTTGGATACAGGTCAAGGTGATTTACAGCGCAATCCTAAACAGAGTTCTGCTCGTATGCTCGTCCACTGCAGATCCCCAGCATTTTATCTCATATGCTTCCTGAAGGCCTGTGAACTCTCAGGAACAAAATTTCAGATGAGACAACAGGTAGCAGGATGTGGCAGGATAATCTGAAGAAATCACCACCGCCTCTAATGAAAAATTAAATGTTCTTAAAACTTTGGAACTGTGCACTTGATTACAGAACCTTGTGTTCCATGGAGGTTGCTCCCACAAATATCTGATTGCAGCTTTAATCAGGCACATAAGACAGAAATGCTGTTTTGCTACACATAAATAACAAATCTAAAGTATCACATCAGACAGGGAAATACCCATTGCCCCCCCAGGTCGGAATGAAGAGGCGGACACAATTAGATTGGTAAAAACTATGGGCCACTTTATTAAATAACATAGCAACGGCAAGGGCAACCGAACTGCGGCCAGGTCAGGGCCAGGGGTCTCCACAAACTGCTCCCTTGCCTTTTTCAGCGGGCGAGAGACCCGGCCCCCCAGCCGGAGCTGTGTGCCACAGCTCCCGTCAGGCAGGCCCAGCAGGGAGGCTCGCACCGGAGGGCCCAGACACCAGACACGAGTCTCAGCGAAAGGCACCCATCCAATCGAGTCTCCAGGACAGTCTGCATTCACACACCTCGGGCCACACCCAAAGGTTGATCCTGCCAGACCCCTAACTCCCCAAAAGGGGGAGGCTAACCGGTCCTCCCCAGGCCGCATGGTGCCATAAACCCCATAAAACCAGCCCTAAAAAGTGACCAATCTATAATAAGGCACTATCCCGAAGCCAATTCCTCAATCCACTGATATGCTATGCAGGGTAGGCAAAAAACACACCCCAGCCATAAGCCAAACAGCCGAGGAGTAAAAAATTCCTACCCGGCCCCTCCACAAAAGAGGCGACCAGCAAATGCCCAAAGCGCGTTAGCTAGCCCGCTCTCTCCTCCAGAGGGGGCAAAAACTCCCCGGCAGCCACACTGCGATGCGGCGGGCCGCCGGAGGCTCTATTCTGTATATTGTGTTACAAAATGCAAGCTATCAGAACCAAGCTGTTGCTCAGAATAAATTTGCTATGTAGAGTTGCCAGCAGACTTGAAGATCCCCCAGAGTTACAGAACATCCCCAGACTACAGCCATCAGTTCCTCAGCAGAAAATGAATGCTTTGGAGGGTGGACTCTGGGACATTGTATCCCAAAGAGGTCCCTCTCCTTCCCATACTCCATCCCCAAATCTCCAGGAGTTTCCCAACCTGGATCTGGCAACTTCACCTGCCATCCCCTGACTGCAGGCAGGAGGGACTGGCAACCCTAATTCTGATTTAATGAGTTACTGCTGAAAATTAATTCCTTCCACACCATAGTTACTTTGCTGCCCAAGGGTTGCCAGGTCCAACTCAGGAAATATCTGGGGACTTTGGGGATGGAACCTGAAGACTTTCCCTTTCCAAATAAAAATACAGTTCCCCTGAATACAGTCTTTATTTCTTCCTCTTTTTTGCCTTCAAAGGGTTCACCGGTAGTTGCACTTCCGCTAAATGAAAGTGAACACAAACACACATTCACAAAACAGCCAAAGTAAACAGTTTACAAGCCCACACTTTTGTGATCTCACTGGGACAATTTACTAACAGGAATTGCTGGATGTAGCAATCTGCTGTATTTCAACCAACTTCTTCAGACTAACAGGGCCAGCCCTAGACTATCTAGCACCCTAGGCAAGGCTAACTTCTGGTGCCCCCCCCCCCCGCAGTGATAACAAATTTTCAAAAACTGGTGTTTTCCTCTCCACACACTGATAACAAATTTTCAAAAACAGATGAATTGTAGTGTCCAATTTGCTCCCCCCAGAAGGCTGGCACCCTAGGCAATTGCCTAGTTTGCCTAGTGGCAGGGCTGGCCCTGCAGACTAACACAGGAAAATGAAAGTATTGAGCAAAACAGAGCATAATCAGGTTCTAGTTAACTCTTTTCTATCCCTTTTACTATGCAGATGACTTCTGAAAGGAATGTAAAACAAACAGAAGGACTGGGCTCTCTCTCTCTTCCTCCCTCACACACTCACTGAAAAGAGCCATGTGGCTCTGGCTAGCTGCTCCTCCCACCCCCAACAACTTTAGTCTTGCTGAGATTTAAAGGTACACACACACCATCCAAAACACAAGCAATCTGCAAGTTTCTAAGGTGCATCATGGCTGTTGGAGCAAGATCTCCCCCCACCACCCGAGTGACTGGTGGTGGAGAGGAGCCTGAAAAACCGGGGGATCCCCCATTGGGGCCCGGGGACTAGCAAGCCTACAGTCCTAACAGGGGACCTTGTCTTTGCAAGTAGCAGCCATTTGGAAACAATTCCTCCATTATAGAAAGATGCTTAGCTTGGAACTACCTAACCATTTGGACACCTTGCAGTGTTTTGTTATTGGACCTAGTCATCACAGCAGCCATTTTGTGATTGATCCCACCCACTTTCATGGCAGCCATTTTGTTTTGGTGCTCATTACCTCTTCCCGAAACTCCAAAAGTGCCTGCACAGGCTCAAGAATGGGGATTAACTGGGATAGACTTCGTTCTAATAATTTTATATTTTAAAGTTTACTTATTGGCCCTGTTCACACAGTGTGTTGAGTCCATGTTAAACTGACCCAGTTCTGTTCCGAATATCTTTGTTCCAGATATTATCGATCAGACTGTCATACTGCAATTCAAATCACGTTGCGGGGAAACCATCTTCTGCCATCCACATGATGGCACCATGCAGTTCTTCTTTTTTTGTTTCCTCCACCATTAGGCACATGCGCACATTATGCACATAGGTAAAAACATTATGTGGTTATGCAGTTATGCACATATCGCTGAGTAGTAAAAAAAAAAATGGTGACCGTGAATCGGATGTCTGAGGCTCCTTTTGCTCTGAGACAGCCTTCAGACATCTGGAAGCTGGTTGAGAACTATATAATATATAATAATAATAATAATTTTTTATTTCTATCCCGCCCTCCCCACCGGAGCAGGCTCAGGGCGGCTCACAACATAAAACACACATTACATCAGTTATAATTATAAAACGCGGTTAAAACAATTACAAAGTATTAAAATTCACATAACAGTATGGCGTTATAAACAAGTTTCAATAAATTTCAGAAGTAAAAACATTTCAAGAATAAAAGCATTTCTAGCAGCATATCTAGTTTTGTCACAAGTTTTTTCACTAATTTTTTCGCTAGTTGAAGGCCATCTTGAAGAGGTGGGTCTTACAGGCCCTACGGAATCCCTCTAAACATCGTATGGCCCTCACCTCCTCAGGGAGTTGGTTCCACAGTAGTGGAGCAGTAATAGAGAAGGCCCGGTCCCGGGTGGCTTTCAGTCTGGCCTCCCTTGGCCCAGGGATATTCAGCTGGTTTTTCCCAGATGACCTCAGTGCCTTCTGGGGCTCATATGGGGAGAGATGGTCCCTTAGGTAGGTAGGTCCTCGGCCATATAGGGCTTTAAAGGTAATAACCAGCACCTTGTAGCGAACTCGGTATGCCACTGGCAACCAGTGCAGTCCGCGCAGCCCCGGCTGTATGTGCTCCCACCTTGGGAGCCCCAGCAACAGCCTAGCCGCCGCGTTCTGCACCAGCTGCAGCCGCCGAATTCGGCACAAGGGCAGCCCCATGTAGAGGGCGTTGCAGTAGTCCAGTCTCGAGGTGACCGTAGCATGGATCACTGTTGCTAGGTCACGGCGCTCTAGGAAGGGGGCCAACTGCTTCGCCCGACGAAGATGAAAGAACGCGGACTTGGCAGCGGCTGCTATCTGTGCCTCCATTGATAATGAAGGCTCCAGAAGAACCCCCAGGCTCTTGACCCTGTGTGCCGCTTTAAGCTGCACACCGTCAAGGACTGGCAAGGGGATTTCCCCTCCCAAGGCACCGCGTCCCAAGCACAGGACCTCTGTCTTCGTTGGATTCAACTTCAGCCTACTCAGTCTGAGCCAGCCTGCCACGGCTTGCAATGCTAGGTCCAGGCTTTCTGGGACGGAGCCAGGCCAGCCATCCATTAGCAGATAGAGTTGGGTGTCATCAGCATATTGATGGCACCCAAGTCCAAACCTCCGGGCAATCTGGGCAAGGGGGCGCATATAGATGTTAAATAACATCGGGGAGAGAACTGCCCCTTGTGGGACCCCACATACTAGTGGGTGCCTCCGGGACCGTTCCCCCCCAATGGCCACCCTTTGTCCCCGTCCTTCGAGGAAGGAGGAAAGCCACTGTAAGGCCAATCCCCCAATCCCCGTGTCGGCGAGCCGGCGGGCCAGTAACTGATGATCAACCGTATCAAATGCGGCCGACAGATCTAACAATATCAGCACCGCCACGCCGCCTCGATCCAGATGCCGCTGGAGGTCATCCACCAAGGCGACCAGCACTGTCTCCGTCCCATAACCCGGACGGAAGCCGGACTGGTGAGGGTCTAAGGCGGAAGTGTCATCCAAAAAACTCTGCAGCTGTAACGCCACTGCCCTCTCTATAACCTTACCTAAAAATGGTAGGTTCGAGACCGGCTGGTAATTTGCCAATTCGGCCGGGTCTGCTGTACTCTTTTTTAGGAGAGGGCGGACCATGGCCTCTTTCAAATGGAAATGGAAATTGCCCTTCCAAGAGGGATCTATTTATGATATCCCGTATAGGATATCTAAGCTCCCTCTGGCAGGATTTGATTAGCCAGGAGGGGCATGGGTCAAGGTCGCAAGTTGTAGGGCGTACAGTTGAGAGGACTTCGTCGACTTCCCCAAGACTAAGCGCGTCGAAGTGATCCAAGATAACACTAGAAGACAGGCACGGAGCCCCGGGTTCATCTGCTGCAGTCAATGTGGCAGGAAAGTCCTGGCGGAGTGACGAGATTTTATCTGCAAAAAATTTCGCAAAAGCCTCACAGCCTATTTCCAATTCTTTCATGTTTGGTCTGCCTTGGGGCAGAGTGGTCAGATTCTCAATTATCTTAAATAATTGTGCTGGGCGCGAATATCCAGACGGTGAAACTACGAGGTGAAACCAGAGAACTCAAAAAACACCGCAAAGGAGCAGGTAACAAAATACTCCAGTTCCGAGAAGGATTTGGGGGTGGGGGGGCTACTACAAGTTAATACTGGGAGGCGGATGTTGCTGTCTGGTCAGCCACTTTTAATCCGGTATGAAACAGCAGCAACAACTGATTATACTGTGCGTCTGAACAGCCCCATTGTGTCTTTTGTATTGCTTTTATTGGGTGTATTTTATATGCTGTTAGCTGCCTCAAGTCCTATTCAGGGGAGATGGAGCAGGATATAGACTTGATAAATAAATAAGTAAAACAAGACTCCAGCTGTTGATTTAGAGCCCAGACATCTAGTAAGCACATAATACATGACAACCCAGTCATTAGGAAAATCTGATTTGGACATTTCTACACCCTCAGGACTAGGGACTCAAAAAGCTTACTGGGTTCTCAGCTGATCAGTAACTTTACATGCTGTTAGGCATTTCCAATTCTGGGGTTCTTAGATGTCTTTTGCTTATGAGTTTAACTGTCCTGGGAATCCAAAGGTGAGTGGGGGGGTATATAATTATAAATAAACGATAAAAGTACAATTTCCCCCTTCATAGTTAAAAAAAATCCTGGCTACTCAGAAAGATGGAATTTGGCACACGTTAAGAGTAATTAACACACAAAATTCGCTACTGCAGGAAGTAGTGGTGATGGCTACAAGCATTGACAACTTCAAGAAGGAACTGGATAAACATACGGAAGAGCAGTCCATCAGTGGCTACTGGCCACAAGGTATAGATGGAACACTATAGCTGGGACAGTGATGCTCTTTATTCCTGGTGCTTTGGGGGCAACAGTGGGAGGGCTTTTGGAGTTCTGCCTCTGCTGGTGAACCTCTTGATGGGACCTGGGTAAAAGGCAAATGATTTATGCAATCTGAAAAGAAACTGAGGTTTTGGCCACTGTGTAACACATAGTGTTAGACTGGCTGAGCCACTAGCCTGATCCAGCATGACTTCTCTTATGATTTGTAGAAAAGTGTGGCTTTTCTTTAGGGATGCCACTGGCAACTTGCCAGGTCTGTGTGGAGACTTTGGGGATGGATCTGAGAAAGGGTGGGTTTTGATGAGGGGAGGGGCCTCAGCATGGTACAGTGCTATAGAGTCCACCCTTCAAAACAGCCATTTTCTCCAGGGGAGCTGCTCTCTGCCAGCTGGAGATCAATTGTAAAAGCAGATCTCCAGGCCCCACCTGGAGGCTGGCAACCCTATTAGCTTCCCAAAATGATGTCTTTAGTTGATTCTTTTAGCACCCTTATATATATCTGAATGATTTTTTTTAAAACTTCAGTTGATGTTATCATTAATGTTTTCATGTTCTAAAAGAACGTTTCAATGCCCGTATTACAGAAAAAAGAAAGCAGCTGAAAGAGGTGGCGGTGGTTATTCCATTACAAGGGGGAATATAACCACTGTCTGTGGAATGGCCCTTGAAAACTTTATAGTATTATTTGCCTAGTAACTGCTTTGTGTTAATTAACCATATCTAATTTTTGTAATTACATTAAATGAAGGACGATAATCGCTATATTCTCTGATTATGGAGGAGGTAGCTTTCCTTTGACCTCTTTCTTGCAGTGCCCATAAAAGTAGTATTTCTCTGCTTATAATTGGTGGAATATTCCCTATACCTTCACATATACTCTATATTTTTAAAAAGTAACTCCATGAGTTAGCTACATTCCTTTGCTGCTACACCTCTGCTTCACCTCCCTTCTGCGCCTCATTCTCTTTTTTTCTTCTGTTTCTTCTTTCCACTCCCAACCTTGTCTTCATTCTTAGCTCTTAGTATTTGTGGCTGCCTCTTATGGTAGCCTACTCCAGTTCCCGATTTTTCTTTTCCTCTGTTGCATGAGATATGGGCAGGGAAGGAGAGGGGTAAGTTACGCGGACAATCTCTGTGAATTTGATTGTTGTTGATGAGGAGGAGGAGGAGGAGGAAGGAGGAGAAAGCAAAAGGAGTATGGGCTTTTCATCCCATCTTTCCATTCATCTATTTAAATCAGGGGTCCCTAACCCCTGGGCTGCAGACCGGTCTCGGTCTGTGGCCTGCTAGCAACTGGGCTGTGAAGCAAGGTAGAGAAGCCCCACCACCCCATATGCCCTTCTGAAAGAGGCAGCACAGTCTTGCTCCAAAGCACCATCTCTTTCATCTGCCTGGGTCCCAGGTGGGTGGAAGGGGCAGCAAGGCAGTGACTTTTGCCAACCCCTCATTTAAAGACGCCCATGGGGGACAGGGAGAGGGTGTGGGAGGCAGCCTGGGGTGGCAAAAATCCCAGCACCACCCCTCCACAAGTCTGTGGAAATTTTTTTTCCATGAAACCAGTCCCTGGTGCCAAAAAGGTTGGGAACCACTGATTTAAATCAACAAAATCAAATGACAGAGTTAAAACAAATTAACTAAACTGATAAACCCAAAAGGAATAATCAGCAGTTAAATAGCAGGAATTATTTGAACTCAGATTTTATATGATTTTTTTTGCGGGGGGGGGGAGCTGTTAACAAGATGCTAAAAAAAATCAGTTGCTGGGGCAAAATGGGCATCTTTAGTTAGACAATTCCATAGGCTTTGTGCCACTGCTGAGACAGCCCTGTGTTGTGGAATCATTAACCATATAAATGATCATTGAGGCTGTGTGAATATGAAGCAGGACCTCTCCTAAGGACTTGAATGTTTATGGAGGAGGTAGCCTGATCCCAGATCATTCAGGGCTTAAACCAGCACTCTTAAATGAGAAGTAGCCATAGCTCTCGCAAGAGTTGTCCTTGAAAGGGCAGCTGCTATGAGAGCTCCCTCAGCCCCACCCACCTCACAAGGTGTCTGTTGTGGGGGAGGAAGATAAAGGAGATTGTGAGCCACTCTGAGATTAGGAGTGGAGGACAGGCTATAAATCCAATGTCATCGTCTTCTTACTATTATTATTATTACATTGTAATATATAATTAAATAATTATACAACTCACGGCCTGGTTGCTAACAGGCCACAAACTGGTACTGAACCCTGGGGACCCCTGCTCTACACCACACTGGTTTAGTTAACATACAATGGAGGCGACTGTTAAAAATGATGGACAAAGATACAAGACTGTTCAGAACAGGATACATGACTGTTAATTAAAGTGCATAAGCTAGGTAAGAAGATATTTGGACAGGGAAACTGATGAAATAGTTAGAAGCACCTGATCTTTTTCAAGGGTGTCAAATGGGCAGCCCGTGGGCCGGATACGGCCCGCGGAGGGCTCCAATCAGGCCCTCCAGGAACTGGCTGTTGTCTGTTTCATTCTACCTTGCCTGCTATGTTCATTCACCATTTTGTGTTTCTCCCCAGCAATCAGTCCGCCAGCAAAGCAGCCTTTCTTGGCTCCTTCTCTCCCCCCTCCCTTTTCCCAAAGGGAGGAGGAGAGAGGAGGGGCCTTAGCCAATGAATGAGCCTGGCTCTATAGCTCTGCTGGGTGTTTAAGTTTGCCAGACTCAATTAATCACCCTGGAGAGGTACTGAGCCAAGGCTCTCTTCCTTCCTGGCTGAGGCTCCTCCCTCTCCTTGTTCCCTGGGGGAAGGAAGGAAAGAGCCAGAGCTTCCTTTGCCCAGTCCCCACCATCAGGAGAAAAACAAAGAAAACACTTTTAAGACTAGCAACGTTTCATTGAAGGTATGAGCTTTTTGCCTTGCTACAGAGAGAAAGAGAGAGAGAGTTTGGTTGGGCTTGTTATGGGTACAACTGGTTTCCCCTCCTCTTTTTCCTATATTCATGCCCTCCAGTCTTTCTCAATAGGAAAGCATGTGAACTGTTTAAAAGAGCAATAACAACAAGCCAGGGTTAAGCTGAGTGTGTCCAGCCCAGGTTTTCCTTGATTTTTTTTTTTGCATTTTCATTTGATTGGTGATCTTGAACTCAGACTTCCCAGATAGTAGACTGATACTGACCAGTGTACTTGGCTGTCTCTCTGTTCTTACACTGCCACATAGGAGTTGTAGTTATTTTTCTGGGGAAGACTATCGTTTTATAGACAAGCACATAGCCCTCAGTCTGTGTCATGGTGCCTTCACATCTTCTTGACCAGCACATGAAGCAACTTATGTACAAAAGCTAACAATGCCCAGCTGCTTCATGTTTTCCTCTGGGTCTGCGACTCAAAGCATTGACTATGAGATCTTTGTAATGAATGTCAATAAATCAAAAGTAGGCTTACAGATGTGCATACTTGAACAACACTTAAACAGCATATTCAAGACTGGTGCAGCACAGACATTGTCTGCAGTTTTTGATGCAATAATTCGTAGCAAGAGATGACATTTATCAGACTATAAAACAAAACATTGTAAGAGTGCTAATGTTTTAAGTAAAAAAAATTGTGTTTGCACCCTCTTTATACAGTTTATATGTCCACTACCTGGCATTACATTTTATGACACTCATGGCCCAGCCCGACAAGGTCTCATTTATGTCAAATCCATCCCTCACAACAAATGACTCTGACACCCCTGTTTTAGATAATCTGTGCCTGAGTGGAAGCTTACCTGGATCCATGAAAGCTGGGTAAAGGAAGAGCAAGATATAGACAATCAAAATAAATATTTTACAATCTCTCTGAACCCATGAGTTGTGTTTATGCATTCAGCAGGCCAGGCCTGAAGTACAGACCCTAATTAGAGCAAGAAAGAAAGATTAGGGCAGAATTATTATTGTTATTTATTAAATGTATAGCCCGCTCATCCCAGAGTGGTTAACATCATTTGTAAAACTTTCAGTTCATAAAACTAATACATAATCATAGCGAATACGATAAAATACATAATAAATAGATACATCCCACTATACAGCTGAAAGACAGCATAAAATCTCAGGTGGGATACGGTATGCGTAGCTATCTGATGAGGAGGGGAAAGGGGAGGAAGCAAGGAGGCCAATTCAAGATGGAGGCAATGGTGATTGTTGATCACAATTGATTAACCTATGAACACTGTATACATCTTGTTCATTGAGATCCCCAACTTCGGTCACCTTTGAGTACACTGGATATTTGACAGTGCTATCTTAAGCAGAGCTACACCCTTCTAAGATATTTATTTCAATTAATTTTGACAGTATGACTGTTCAGGATAGTACTGTATATCCCTTTCTGTTTCTTTCATCCACGTCTGCAATGGGGTAAGGATTACTATCAGAATCAATGGGTGATTTGCTCATTGGTTTGTTCACTTGTAAGCTACAAGCACTTTATCCACTTGATGCAAAATGAAGGTTCCTCCCCCCCCCCCCCACCCCGCTTTGCCAAATACTAGAGGGGTGAGAACTTCAAAATTACAGTCTCTAATTCACATTATGTTCACCTCCAGTGCTTTACAACATAACTGATTGCTCCAGCTAGATCCACAGTTTTAAGTGCTGAACTGTTCAAACACCTCTCCTTCATTACTAGAAATGGCTAGCATTTACTTTCCAACCTATGGCCATTCACCAATTTATATTGAAAATTGTAAAGCCAGGCATTGCAGTGTGGCTTTCTGCAGCAAAGAGACTATGATACCTCCCTACTCTGTTGATTTGCTTGTGCCTCTGACTTTGTCATGTGCACTTAGCTATACTCTTTGATGCAATTTCTTCATTGCATCACTTTGGAAGTCTGGTTGCTATGGCAACTGAGCACAGCTTTAACAATCTGTTTGCGGTCCACCTATTTCAAGTAGACATTCTGAATTCTTTATATTTCAATTCTTGCTGTTCAGTTAAGTATGTAGAACAAGAGATTTAAAAAATACTGATTATTTGGTGGCTGGTAACCACCTAGAAGTTAAGGGAAACCATCTTATACTGTTTGCTGGGAGAGGAAACAGCTTTCTTTTAAATAATGTACTCTCATAGGTGTTTTTTAATGAATCTCCTAGAAAGATAAATGTTTGGGGAAACGAAGTGATATATATATATTTTTTTTGTAATTTTCAGAGCTGTCTAAAACACGAACTCATTTGTTCATTTCAGGTCTGACATAAATGAGACCTTGTCAGGCCAGAACATGCATGTCATAAATGTAATGCCAGGTAGCAGAGATATAAATGTTATAAATAACACAAACACAATTAAGGATTTTTTAAAACTTAAAATAAAACATGCTTAAAACATTAGCACTCTTGCAATATTTTGTTTATTTAACTGTCTCTGATAACTGACACCTCTTCCTCTGAATTATTGCATCAAAATCTGGAGACAATGTCTGCTGTAGCAATCTTGAGTATGCTGTTCAGGTGTTGTTCAGGTATATATCTGTAGGTTGTAAGCCTACTTTTGATACTGAAATTCATTACTGAAATCTCTCAGTCAATGCTTTGAGCCTAAGGCCCAGAGAAAAACATGAAATGGCTGGGCATTACGAGCTTTTGTACATGTTGTTTCTTGTGCTGACCAAGAACATGTGAAGGCAACATAGGTGTAAACTACAGAGCGGGGGCTCAGGGACTTGAGCCTCCCCCAGATTTTTCTGAGGTGGGAGGTCTGTGCCTCCTCCAGGCAACCAGTGCCAGGCAATAGCGACACACTCCTTTCAGTATATGAAAATGTTTTCCAATCCATTTTAGATTTTCCAGATGGAGAAATAATGACCTTCAGAGACATGAATGGGGTAATGGATCCTGTGAAGAAATGTATTTTTCTCCTGGAAACTTCCCCCTTTGTGCATTTTTTCCTCAGGGCTGGAAAGAATTAAGTCAGTGGTATAATGATGTTCCAAGCTCACCTTCTTACAAATGCTAATTAAGCTAGCAGGACAGAATGGATAGATAGATGCATGGGGGGGTTGTAGAAAAAGCCCAGCAGGAACTCATTTGCATAGTAGGCCACACCTCCTGACATTGCCATTATTTCACACAGGGCTTTTAAATAGAAAAAGTCCAGCAGGAACTTATTTGCTTATTAGGCTACAAACCCTGACACCAAGCAAGCCCTGGATAGATGGATAGATAAACATCCTCCTTCTCTCCACTTTTTTCTCCAAGCAGGAAACATATATATGGAGGTATCAAATGCTAGAGAGTCTTTAGAAAGACTAATCTCTGGAGCAGGGAGGCCAAGTCCAATTCAAGAAATATCTGGGGACTTTGGGGGTGGAGCCAGGAGACATTGGGGGTGGAGCCATAAGCAAGGTTGTAGCAAGCACAATTGAACTCCAAATGGAGTTCTGGTCATCACATTTAAAGGAACTGCACACCTTTTAAATGCCTTCCCTACATTAGAAATAATGAAGGATAGGGGCACCTTCTTTTGGGGCTCATAGAATTGGACCCTCTAGTCCAATATTTTTGAAAGTTGGAGAGCATTTTGAGGAGAGGCATCAGATGCTATGCTGAAAATTTGGTGCCTCTACGTCAAAAGAAAGCCCCTCCTGAGCCCCAGATACTCCCAGATCAATTCTCCATTATACCCTATGGAATCAGTCTCCGTAAGGAATAATGAAGTTCCCAGCAGACATTTCCCTCACCCGCCCTGTTTCTGATGACTCTGAAGTGGGGGAGGACCTGCTCCCACCTGGGGATTGGCATCTCTACTCATGAGTTGCTGAACTTCCAACTTCTTCAAAGTAACACAGAGCAACCAAAGGTTCAAGTTTACCTTTCCTATGCAAACGACCTCTGAAAAACCAATGGAGGGTCTGGGCTGCTTTTACAGCCACTGAGAGCAGCCATGTTGTTCTGCCTACTCCCCCCACCCCCATTCAGCCTTAAAGACACAGACACACCATCCCTAGAGGAAGCCTTTCCAAGTGGAGTCTGAAAACTCTAGAGGTGGAAAGGCACATGGTGGCTGTGGGGGCGGGGCTTCCCCCCGCCGGCCAGCTGACTGGGAGCGGGAAGGAGCCTGGGAAAGTGGGAGAACCCCTGCTGGGACCTGGGAATTGGCAAGCTTACTCTGGGGATAGGAAAAGCTGTTTTGGTCTGTGCAGACCTGGGTCAAGGGGGTGGGGAAAGAGATTTGATAACATTCCTGGCAATAGGAAGATAAGGTCTATTGCTGCTGTATCCATCAAGGGACATAGACCTGTCACCTAAGATCTAGGAGAGGTGGCCATTTTGTCCATCCATAAAGCCAGACTAGAGAGCTGAGTAGGGTTGCCAGGTCTGACTCAGGAAATACCTGGGGACTTTGGGGGTGGAGCCAGGAGACTATCCCATTCTCTACATGAATAAATAAAAATACAGTAGTGCATACAGTGAATACAGCCTTCATTTCCTCATCCTGTTTTTTTGCCTACCCTGGCAGCCACACTTCCACTTATTGAAAGTGAAACTTGTCAAAACCCTTCAAGTCCCCTTGTCAGGCTTTAGAAGCATTTCCAAGCATAGCTTTTCAAGGGACACACACACACAAATCAACCAAAATAAATAGTGTTTGCGAGTCCACACTTTTATGATCTCTCTGGGGCAATTTACTCATGGGAGTTGCTGAATGTAAGATTCTGCTGTATTTCAACCAGCTTCTTCAGACAGGAACAGGAAAGGAGAGAAGTCTAGGAGCCGGAGTTTTTCTGCATCCCATAATCAGGTTCTAGCTCTTTCCTATACATTTTACTATAGAAATTACTTCTGAAGCAAATACAACAAAACAGAGGGACTCTGCTCTCTGCCTTTCTCGCAGCTTTGCCTGCTTACCCTGTCCCCTGCTTCCCTGCTCCTGAGATTTAAAGGCACATACACATTCCAAAACACAAACATTTGCAAGTGTCTTCTAAGCCTACCAAAGTTTAAATGCACAAGATGGCTGTTGGGGCGGGGCTTTCCCCCACTGACCAGCTGGCTGGTGATGGGGAGGAACCTGCAGAACCTGGGAACTGGCAAGCCTAAGGCTGAAGAACAATTGATATTGTAAAAGGTAACTGTGCTCTGCAAAGTTTTTGGGTTATATCTTTGGACTCTAGATTAATAATTAAGGTTTTTGTATGCAGTACACATCAGTCCTTAAATATGTTTGGTGTCTGTTGGAAAAGAAAGGGAAAGTGAGATTGGGTGAGGGAGAGGACTAAAGTTTAAGGACTTTTTAAATGTTCCTTTTGTCCTGTGTGCAGCCCAGAGACAACATTGTCAAGGAATATGCACTCTGTACACGTTCATGCTCTTCATTCTGCTGTAGGTGTCCCAATCCTCCCGCCCTAGCGGGGGACCCCAGGTTTTCCAGCCTCTTCCCCCGCTCCCCAAAGAAACGGAAGCGGGGGAAGAAACGGCACGAAGGAGCGTGGCGAGCCGCCCCTTCTCCGCTTCACCATGGCTGCTCCTCCGAGATGGGCTCAGGCTGGGCCCATCTCGGAGGAGCAGCTGGGAGGGGGCGGGGAGGGGGCGGCAGCGGCGCAGCGGCATTGCCCGCTCCGCCTCTGAAGTGGAATGGGGGGGCGGGGGGGGCGGGCCGCATGCGCAGTGGCTCCGTTCGAGAGCGCGTGCTGTGCAGTTGAGGCACAGGCTGAGGGAAGGCGGGCCGGCCGGCTCGCGGCTGTCTGGCCTCGGTCTGTGGCGGCAGTGGCACCCGCAGGATGTTACAAAGCCCCCGGGGCTATGAGCTGCCTCCATGGCTTCCTCAGCGGCGGCTCTCCCTGCGCCGCCTTCCGCTCCCTGTTCAAATCCTCGCAGCGGCGCCAGCAGCATCATCACCATCAATGGCGCTTCACCGCCTGGCGGAGGCGAGGAGGAGAAGCTTAGAAGTTAAGGTGAAGCGCTGTTGATGGTGATGATGCTGCTGCCGCCGCCGCCAGAATTTGAACAGGAAGCGGAGGGTGGCGCAGAGAGAGCCGCCGCTGAGGAAGCCACGGCACCTCAGTGCGGATGCTTCCTCCGAGCTCCCCTCGAAAGCCGCCAGCAGGGGGTTCCGCCCCTCTCGGGTGGTGGTGGTGGCCAAGAGTTCGAGCAGCAGCAGTACCGCTTCGCCGGCCTCTCGGAGGAGGACCTTAAGCAGCTGGTGAGCGGCCTTCCTTGGGTTGACCCAGTGCAGGGGTGGCCAAACTGTAGCTCAGGAGCCCCATGTGGCTCTTTCACACATATTGTGTGACTCTCGAAGCCCCCACAGCCTCATTAAAACTAAAGTTACTTTCTTTCCCCCTCCCTCCCCCTCCATCTATTTGCATCCCTTCCTTGTCTTGCAGCTCTCAGACATCTGACGTTCATGGCTTGCAGCTCCCAAACATCTGATGTTTATTCTATGTGGCTCTTGCATTAAACAAGTTTGGCCACCCCTGACCCAGTGCGTGGGGGTGGTGGTAGAGTCCTCAGGTGCCTTGTGGGGAGGGCTGTACCACCTCAGAGAACAGGTGCATGATAGCAGTTGGGGGATGATAGCCTAGACAAAAAGTGGAGGGGGTTCTTTACACACAAAAAAATCTGGACTGGAGGGTTTCAGTCTCTTCTCCGTAGGCTGCTGGTATTGTGTTTGCAGAAAGTCCCTTTTTCTGTGCAAGGAGGAGCATTCAGAAACAATACTATCTCTCATTGGACTACTGTGTGGTCCCTTTAATTGTGATGGACAGAACTCCCTTTGGAGTTCAATTGTGCTTGTCACACCCTTGCTCCTAGCTCTACCCCAATGTCTCCTGGCTCCACCCCCAAAGTCTCCTGGCTCCACCCCCAAAGTCCCCAGATATTTCTGAAATTGGACTTGGCAACCCTATTCTGCTGTTACCTAAAATAGTGTGGTACAGTTTTCAAGGGGCAGCCACCTAACTAATGGGTTCAGGTGAGGTAGCCATGTTGGTCTGAAGCAGCAGAACAAAGTTTGAGTCCAGTGGCATCTTTAAGACCAACCAAATTTAATTCTAGTATAAGCTTTCATGTGCATGCACACTGTTTCATTTAAATCTAGGTGGGTAGCCATGTTTTTCTGAAGCAATAACTTTGAGTCCTGTGGCACTTTTAAGACCAACAAAATTTTATTCTGAGTATTGTATAGTGGGTTCTATGCATTGAGGAGTCTCAGGAGCAGTGATAACAAGCTCTTTATTATGAGTAACATAGTAGATGGCTACACTACAAGATTGGTAACTGGGTCCACAGGGCCAACTTATATACTTATATCTCTGGGTTCCCGCGCAAGCATGTTATTGGGTCATTCAAACTGGTGGGGGCTAGTGATTGGTTCAGGGCTGCAGAGATTTGGATCCTGCAGCCCATTGTTCTCTAGTCCCCAAGCTCAGTTTGTATGGCTCCAATGAGCCAGGCAGGAACACCCAAAGTCTTCTCTTGAGTCCACATACATAACATCCCTCCCCTCTTAGTTTACAAGCCTCTAGTGGATATAGTCTTTTAGGTACACAGGCTTGCTGTGCTCTCACGTCGACCGCCTGAGCGCTGGAGTGGGCGGTGATGCGGTTGTGGCTCCAGGTGCGGTAAGTGGAGGGCCAGGCGCTGAAGGGAGCTCAGCTGGCTGGCCTGGGTCCCCAGAGGTCTTCGGCGCCAGTGGTAGTCCTGGCTGCTCCGCTGTCTCTGGTACCGGCTGGGGTGTGACTGCCAGCTTCTCTGCTTCCTCTAACTCGTGGGTTGTTTTGTCTGGCACAGCTGCCTGACTTGCTGGGCTCTCGTCTTTGCCTTCATCCCTGGGTGCCTCATATGACTGTAATTGGTCAATGTGCCGCCTCATCGTGAAACTCTCCTTGGAGGTGACCTCATACATGACAGCACCTAATACTCTGGATACACGTGCTGGTATCCACAATAGCCCGCCCCCCAAAGTTTTTGGCAAACACTAAGTCCCCCGTATCGAAACCCTGGGGAGCCTGGACCGCCTCTGGTACCTCTTATAGGTCTGGGGTGCGGTCTGGGGCGCGGTCTGGGGTGCGGTCTGGGTACATGCGGTCAAGTAGGGTTGTCAGCCGCCGGCTCATGAGAAGCTCAGCTGGGCTGCAGCCAGTGACAGTGCTGGGTGGAATGTTGTGCCAGGAGGCACTCGGCAAGGTGGGCTTCCCACTCCCCATGGATGATGTGGCGGAGGATTTCCTTCATAGCCAGCACCATCCTTTCTGCTTGGCCGTTGGTGGCTGGATAAAAGGGGGGTTGACCTTATGTGCTTTATTAAGTTTCGGTCGCAGAAATCCTGAAACTCAGCCGAGGTGAAGGCCATCCCACTATCCGATACCAACGTGTTGGGGAGGCCAAGTGTGGCGAAAACCCTGCAGAGAGCCCCTAACGCTGCCCTGGAGGATGTGGATGCTACCGGTACTATCTCCAGCCACTTAGAGTAGAAGTCCACAATAAGAAAGAATATATGCCCTTGGAAAGGTCCCGCGAAATCAAGGTGCAGGCAGGACGAGGGGTTGTGAGTGGACTCCCACTGTTGGACTGGGGCGTGGGGCAGCGCCGGACAGGTCTCCACGGGGTATAAGCTTTCATGTGCACACACACTGTTTCATTAAGATTCAGATGGGTAGATGTGTTGGACTGAAGCAGGGGAACAAAGTTTGAGTCCAGAAGCACTTTTAAGACCATGAAGTTTTATTGTTTGAGTCCAGCAGCACTTTTAAGACCATGAAGTTTTATTCTGGGTATAAGCTTTTGTGTGCAAGCACACTTCTTCAGATACAGGTGAAACAGAATTTAGAGTCAAGATGCATAAGTGCTAGGTGATTACAGTTGAGATTGGATGTGAGAAAGATCTGTGAATGGCAGTAAATCAGTATGCAAACAGAAGAATCAGAGCTTTTTTGAGCAGGAACGCACAAGAATGCAGTTCTGGCTGGCTTGGTGTCAGGGTGTGTGACCTAATGCAAATGAGTTCTTGCTGTTTTTTTTATACAAAAAAGCCCTGTGTGAGACAATGGTGCCATCAAGGGGTGTGGCCTAATATATAAATGAGTTCTCGCTGGGCTTTTTTCTACAAAAAATTTTTTTCTACAAAAAATGATTCTTTCTGGGTGCTGAGGGGTCAAATGAGTTATTTCTGGGCACTGAGGGGTCAGAGGAACTTCTCCGACCCCTCAGCACCCAGAAACAACTGCACTTTCAGTCCTCAGTGCTCTCTGAACTCAGAGAGCGCCAAGGACTGAAAGCGCCGTGCATTCTTTTTGAGTGCTGAGAAGTCGGAGAAACTCTCCCGGCCCCTCAGTGCCCAGAAACAACAGCGCTGCACATTTTTTCTGAGCGCTGAGGAGTCGGAGGAACTTCCCCAGCCCCTCAGCACCAAGAAACAACAGTGCTTTCAGTCCTTGGCAATCTGTGAACTCAGAGAGTGCCGAGGACTGAAAGCACTGCACGTTATTTCTGGGCATACACCTGAACAACACCTGAACGTCATACTCAAGGTTGCTACAGCACACACATTGTCTCCAGATCTTGATGCAATAATTCATAGTAAGAGGTATCAGTTATCAGAGACTGTTAAATAAAAAAAATTGCAAGAGTGCTCATCTTCTAAGCATATTTTAAGTTTTAAAAAAATCCTTGATTGTGTTTATGTCCTTTATTGTGTTTGTGTCCTGAGAGCCAGTTTGGTATAGTGGTTAAGTGTGTAGATTCTTATCTGGGAGAACCAGGTTTGATTCCCCGGTCCTCTACTTGCACCTGCTGGAATGGCCTTGGGTTAGCCATAGCTATCGCAGGAGTTGTCCTTGAAAGAGCAGTTGCTGTGAGAATCCTCTCAGCCCCACCCACCTCACAGGGTGTCTGTTGTGGGGGGAGAAGTTATAGGAGATTGTAAGCTGCTCTGAGTCTCTGATTCAGAGAGAAGGGGGGGGAGTATATATCTACAGTCTTTTTCTTTATAAAGTTTATATTTCTGCTGCCTGGCATTACATTTTATGACACACGTGGCCCCACAAGGTCTCATTTATGTCAGATCTGGCCCTCATAACAAATGAATTCGACATCCCTGTTTGTTGTTCACTGGTAGTATGGAACAAAGAAGTTGTAGTTATCCTGGGTTAATTAACATGGAGTGCATTAGTGTAATCTCATTAAATCCAAAATTGTTCAGATTATAATGTTTATTGGTAGACTTTGCTATGGAACAATATTTGCACAAAACCTTTTGTGTGGCAGGAAAAATCATTTTGCTTTCCTGTTCTTTCTTCCTACTTAAAATGTCTGTGTATACCAAGAAACTGCTCTTCTCTCAGTGCAGTTACATTTAAAAGATATATGTTGGACCAGTTTGGAATTGGCCTGCCTTTCTCTGGGCCCCATGAGACAACTGCTCTTGGTATTTTTTTAGTGTGGGAAACTTTGCATGAAATCATTTAAAGCTTTAGACCAGGGGTGTCAAACATGCAGCTCATGGTCCTATCTAGCTTCCACAGAGTTCCTATCAGGCCCACAAACAACTCAACAACTCACTTTTGTGTTTTCTTTCTTTCTTTCTTTCTTTCTTTCTTTCTTTCTTTCTTTCTTTCTTTCTTTCTTTCTTTCTTTCTTTCTTTCTCTTTCTTTCTTTCTTTCTCTCTTTCTCTCTTTCTCTCTTTCTCTCTTTCTCTCTTTCTTTCTTTCTCTCTCTCTCTTCCTTCCTTCCTTCCTTCCTTCCTTCCTTCCTTCCTTCCTTCCTTCCTTCCTTCCTTCCTTCCTTCCTTCCGCATCACAGCTTGCTTTGCCAGGCACTCTCAGTTGCACAGCAGCTACAGAGCAAAAGAGCTTGTTTTGCCAGGCTCTCAATCGCATAGCAGAGCTACTGAGCCAAGAATCTCTGCCCTTAATTGACTGAGGCTCATCCCCCTTCTCATTCCCTGGGGATGGAGGGAAAGAGTGAAATCTTACTTTGCCCAGTTCCCTCAGTTGCACTGGAGAGGTAAAAAGAAAGCACCTTTAAGACCAACAACGTTTTATTTAAGGTATTATCTTTTTGCCTTGCTACACACACACACACAGAATGTATTTTGTTGGACTGTTATGTCAGGGCTCTCCTCTTTTTCACTGTATTCATGTTCTCATGATCCTAGTCTTTCTCAGTAGGAAAGCAATGTGAACTATTTAGATGAGGAATAACAAGCCAGTGAGGTGGATTAAGCTAAGTGTGTCTGTCCAGACTAAGTCCACCCAGCACATTTCCTTTGCAGATTGGGAATTTTGAATTTAGACTTCTCAGATATAAGCTGATACTGATCACTAAATATTGCTGTCTCTCTGTTCTTGCACTGCCACATAGGAGTTATAATTATTTCTCTGGGGGAAGACTATAGTTTTGTTTTGTAGACAAATGCATAGTCAGTGTCATGGTGCCTTCCAGGGACATAGACTTTCTAATTTCCCGGGGGGGGAGGGGCTGGGTCAGAGCCATTGCTATGTTAAGTCTTTAAAAGAACTGGGATCCAGTGACATCACAAGGAAGGGCCTCCATTAGCACTACCTATGGAGGTGGGGACATGAGGGATTTAGGGAGAAGCTCCCCAGAAATTTAGGAGGAACCCCCCTAACAATGCTCCTGGACAGGGCCTAACTCAGGAAAAGGTGAGAATTGGCCAGTGGTTATAGTGGTATCTCAGCAGTCTCCTGCTGTGTCCTGTTTTTAAAATTTACTTTTAGAATAATCACTTTAAGATCTGCAAATATACATATCATGTGCATAGGATAAACTAATGGTCACAAATTTGACCGTAAGAAAAGCAACAAAGTCTTCCTGGATGTTCATTTACAGCTGTCTTGTTTCTGCCTTATTCATAGCGGTAACTTTGTACTGACATTTACAAAACTATGGCATCACAGGTACCTTTGTATGGTGAATAATGCATAGTCGGAGACTCTGAGATAGGGCAGAACACAAAATAGTTGCTATGCACTCACAGTAACTGTGCAATAAAACTGCTACTTTGAGGTCCCCCATTGAGTGTCCTGGAAGGTTGAAGAGTACTCCTACAGGTTTCTCAGTCTTTTGATTCATGATGTCAGCTTTTTGTCCATTGTGTCTGGGGATCTGGAAGACTTTTTCTGCCATCTGTGTCTGAAGGAGTACATCTAACATATGCAAGAATAGAACACTTTAATCTTACAGGACACCCAACGAAGGACCTCAAAGTAGTCACTTTATTGCAAAGGAACTTCATGGGAAAGGAAGACTGCTGAATTGCAAGCTATTACAACACTCAGAACAATGGAACTCCCAGGACGTAACAGAGATATCAGCTTCTTCTCTCACTACACATGCTAAGTCACTCAGTTCTCAATTATACCCAGAAATCAAACTTTGTTGTTCTAAATGGTGCCACTGGACTCAAACTTAGTTCTCACATCCATTGTTAACTTCTTTATTATCTGTATACAAATTTACTGCAATTTACACCTTACCTAACATGTCATTCCAATCTTATCTAATCTGTTATTCCAATCTTAGCTGTATTTATTGCTCAGTTACTTACATATTTTGACTGCAATTAGTTCTTCCTGGCAATTTACCCCCTCTTTACCTAAATGTAAAATCTGAGGAAATATGTTTCAATGAATCTTATGGAGTGAATGTACAAAGTGTCTCAGTTCTTGCTTGTACCTATAATGGAACTTTGACTTGTAGGTACCACTGGACTGAAACCTTGTTCCCACATCTGTTCCCTCAGAGTCCAGTTGGAGGCTCAGGGACAGCATGAGCGGTGAGGGGGAGCCTGCCCTCTGCCCCTGTTGGGAGCTGGCACCCTAAGCAATTGCCTCGGTCACCTACTCCCACACACCGGCCCTGAGTTACTTCATGTGCTGGTCAGCCAATGGAGAAAATAGAGGCTTCGCTCTGTAGCTCTCATGCAGTTGAGCAAGCCTGGCAAAGCAAGCTGTGATGCAGAAGGCAGCAAGAGAGAGAGAAGGAAGCAGATGACAGTGAGTTGTTCACTGGCCTGATAAGAGCCCTCCAGAGGCCTGATCTGGCCTTTGGGCCACACATTTGACACCCCTGGATTAGGATGACTACCATCTAAAAGCAAGTATTGAAAAAAGTAGGGAGCGATGTTTCCCCTCAAATGTTCTTTAATCCTTGGGTTGTTAATGCTAATTAAAAAGAAAATAACTTGCATTGAAAATGCTTCTTTGGGTATTGCCATGAAATTTATTTATTTTACAAATATTCTTCTTCCATCCATGTTTTTAAAGTGGGATCGTGAGTAGGAAAAGACCATTTGTTTGTTTGATACATTTTTCTGCCATTGCATCCAATATGCATCAAGCATGATTTTCAATTTAAAAAGTCTGCCTACTTTTTATACACAGCACAAAAGGAAAAGGTTACCGGCAGGGAAGAAGAAAAAAAATATATTCAACTACCCAACTTTTGGAATACATATAAACCAAATGTATATTTTAACTAATGTAATCTCACTTTGGAAAATGTAAAAAGTGTTTCATTTATATTGTAACTAGGGCTACACCACGAGAAATAGTATGCTTCCTGTGTGTCTACAAAATGGACCTTGGACTGCCAATCACCATTTTACTTTACTGACCTCTTTATCATGTCTTGGAGGTTTGTCTCAACTTGGGGTTTGCTCAATCATTGCACTCCAGATAGTGTCTTGGGTTTTTCTATTACCAAACCTGAATTTGTTGTTCTTTTATATAAGGTATTCATCCCTTTCCCAATGAAGTAGAAACAACTGGATTTCCTTTAGTGGGTCTCTAGGATGGGTTCCATTCAAACTCCAATGTGGTTAAGCTCACTGGCATTTCAGTTCCACCCAACACCAAGGTATAATTTATCTCAGAAAATAGATCTTCCACTACCTGGCCACATTCAGGGTCTTTGTTTTCTGTGTCTGTATAAAGTGCCATCAAGTTGCAGATGACTTATGGTGACTCCCTAAGGTTTTCAAGGCAAGTGATTAAGCAGAAGTGGTTTGTCATTGCCTTCCTCTGCAAAGTCTTCCTTGGTGGTTTCCCATTCATGTACTGATCTTGCTTAGTTTCTAAGATCTGATGAGATTGCACTATATACTGTAACATTCCACATTCCCCTTTCCTTTCTGCACTGTGAGTTGATAACCTGGGAGACAGCCTGCTTCAGGTGCCAGTATTGTCTATAATAAATTTAATTGAGCAGCTGATTGAATTCTCTCTCTAGAAAGACACATTTTATTGATATCTTTCAATATGAATTATGCCTCCCCTTTTTATTAATTGATACACTTTTTAATTGTGTTACACTGCTCATTTTAAATGTTAAAATTATCTGGTTTTGAATGTTATGGTATTTGTATATTTCTTTTATAAGCTGCTTTAGAGCATGTGTTAGATGGAAAATATAATGAAATATAATTTTAAATATTATGAATAATATTATGATAACATGATATTTTTGCACCTGATCAAAATTCCACCACACCCACAGGTAATATATGAGTTATACATATGATTGTTTAAGAAGTAAAAATTCAGTTCTCTGATGCTGCCTGAAAACTAGTGAAATGGTTATGGAAGAACAAGCTAAAGCAGAATCCAGATAAGACTGAAATGTCAATGCCCTGAGAGGGATACCCACCTTTGGATGGGATGTCTGGTTTTGCCAGACTCAATCTAGAGCTTAGGGGTATTCTTGGAGTTTGGAGATGGAAAAGCAGGCAGGTTTTGTTGCTAGGAATTACTTTTTTCCATTACACCTGGCTTAGATGTTGCACACTGTCTTGGATACAGTTGACCTGGCCGAACTGATCCATGCTACAACAACCTCTAAGTTGGGTTACTCTCCTGTGCTGTATGTAGGACTCCTCTTGAAGATAACTTTGATAGAACTGAGGTATCAAAGTTATCTTCAAGAGCAGCCCTACATAGAGCACACTATAGTACTCCAGCCTAGAGGTTGTTGTAGTATGGGTCAGTATGGCCAGATCAACTGTATCCAGGACAGTGCAGCAGACCAGCTCCTAACTGGGTTCAGTAAGACTTGTCATGTTACTGAGATTTTCTTAAAACATCCATAATGGCTGCTGGTGTGCTTCTGGGTTCAGTTGAAGGTCCTGGTTTAAACCTTTAAAGCTCTAAAGATCATAAGATCCATATACTCACTGGCCATCTCTCCTGATAAGAACTGACAAAGGCAGTCCACTCATAACATCAGGGATTGCTCTCTACTGTATGGGAGGTGAAAACTGTATCAGCCCAAACAAGAGTTTTTCCTGTGGCAGCTCCACTCCTAGGGAATGGGCTGCCTAAGGAAGTAAGGACTATAATATCTTGGTTGTGTTTAGAACAAAGTGCAAAGCATATGAACACATGATTAAGCTGTCTTCTACTGGATCAGACCCTTGGTCCATCAAGGTAAGTATTGTCTACTCAGACTGGCAGTGGCTCTCCAGAGTCTCAGGTGGAGAACTTCCACATCACCTACTGCTAGGTTGTCAAGTCCTACCTGGATCTTAGTGGGGGACTCTGTTTGCAAGTGCAAAGTGCTCATGGCAGAATGACTTCACTGGGAAATGACATCATTGCTTCAGGTACATTGTGCTGGGGATGCTCTAGGATTCAGTAAAAAAACCCAACAACCCTCTCTGGTACTGTGTTAGCGTGTCTCAGGCACAATAATGTAACTTCTGGGTGATGTCATCACATCGGGCACATCATGCATCAACAGAGCTCTTTGGGAGTGTGGATCTCCCCAGTGGCCAGCTCCACCCCCAGCAGGAGCTTGGCAGCCATACCTACTGCCTGGTCCTTTTAACTGCAGATGCCTGGGTTTGAACATGGGACCTTCCGTGCACCAAGAAGGGACTCTTCAACTGAGCCACTGCCCCTCTTCAGAGAGTTATTTTGGTTGAGCTACTGTGTTTTTGGCAATTATTGGTAACTATTACTTCTCAGAAGCTGTTGTAAAGGTTCTGAATTATGTTTTACGAACTCTTGTTCTTTAACCCTTTTGAGCTAAATGAAAAAGCGATATATAAATGTTTCAAATAAACAAGAAACTTGCCAATTTGCTGTCTTTTAATAATGCTCCACATCTGTTGTCTGAGGCAGCTTTATAGCAGAGCCAGCCATGTAAAAATATGATGTACAAACAATGCATCAGAGCTTTATTTAAGCCAGAATGTGCTACTGTTTTAAATACCAAAGTTCCAGTATGGCTAGCTCATGCAGTGGGCCTTTGCCCACCCCAGCATAACGTGCAGGTTTCTGAATGCTTGCATAGAGACATGTTCACACTTAAAGCCAAAACTAAAAACCACACTGCCCTTCCCCCCTCCTTTAGATTGGAATTCTTCAAAATGACATCACCACTCTTTTAGCCTGGAACTCATTTGGAAAAAAGAAAAAAATGCAGAGAGACGGGAGGCTGAAAAAGGGACCCCCTATGGAATCTGTACTTCATGGCAGTTGTTGCAGAATGCAGACTGGAATATCTAGGTTGTCCCCTCTGCCCCCTCCCTCTTCTTCAAACAGTGCTGTAGGTTCATCCTGTAGTGGCAAAACAAGGGAACTTGCCGCCATACAACTGCACACTTCCTGCCAAAGCTCAAATATGCTTATCCCTAGAGCCTGGTTCAGTGCCAGTCATAAAAAGCACCCTGAGAGTGTACAGAGTGTGTTTCTTCTTCCCTGAGTAATCATATTAATCTAAGATAAAGACGTGAAAGAGATTTATAGCAGGCCCCAGCTTCTTAATTTGTAATTTCAGAAATCAAGAAGGAATTCCATTTTGAAATAATCTGGCTATACTTATAATGGAAAAACAGTTATTTTCTTCCTTTTGCCTCAAGGAGAACTGTGCTTCTTTCACCAGCAAGCAGACTTTTTGACTTGGTCTCACTGTCATTATCCATTTTGTGTTCAGCATTTTCACTTTTAGGGCTGGCTACCGTAATGTTGCCTCGCTTACTTTCACGCAATGCAATTAAAAACAAAAAAAAGCCAATTGGCTGTTTACAAAATATCCCGAAATACTTATTTAAAATTACGTTTTGTATCAAACTCTTTAAATTAAAATTAGGAAGGAAGTGGAGAAGGAACGCTACGTTCAGACTGAATTGTTTTGTCGGGTCCCTTTAAGACATGGACTACCTTTCCTTTTTATGTAATCGCTGAGGGCTGGGGCGAGGCTTCATCAGCTCGTGAATCAGAAAGCTCCCTTCAGACAAGATATCTCAGGTTTCCTCTATAATGTCCTGTCCTCCCTCCCACTCACAAAGAGCTGCATCGCAGTACCGTGAACTGCAGCTTTTGCTTAGACTGTGCTGGGTAGGTTGCAGGAGCAGATGTGATTGTTATCCAGTCTGTGCCTCCCCCCCACCCTTTCCTAAAAGGCATGAAGGAAAAGGATAATACATTTTGCCATTTGCGAGGAGGGCCAATCAAGTTACAGGCAATTTCACTTCCAGCCAGTCGGACAAGTGGTGATTTGTGCTTCAGCCAATCAGAATTGCTCCTGAAGCTCCACTTCAACTCCCATAGGGAGCTGGTTAATTGCAGGTTAGTAGCTGCCAAGATCTGTTCCTTTACGCCTGATGTTTCTCGATTGGTAGAAAAAGGGAACATTACCTTCTCCTAAAGTGAGTCGTATCCGTGGTCTCTGGTCGCCCCCACCCTCCGAAAAGGAAATAACCTGGAAATTAAGTACACGAGCAAAAAACAAACATTCATTTAATTGACCCTCCGGGGCCGACCGTATGTTTTGTGCCGTTATTAGAGATTTTGAATTCGTACATTTAAAAGCTGCCGTGCGGGATCAAGCCAACGATATATCCGTGAAGGTCTCCCCGTAAATCCCGCCTCCAGCCCTGCTCTTCAGAGGTTTGCTGCCTCTGAATATTAGTCACTGCAGCTACCAATGGGACTTCCCCCCCCATCTTCTCTGAAACTACTGCCCCTTAATGTCATTGGATGATCCAGATGTCTTGCCTCTGTATCTACTTTTGCCACCCCGTTCATAATTGTATAAATCTATAATGTCTCAATTTAGTAATTTTATTACCTAAACTGAAAAGCCCTTTAATCATTTTGGTGCCCCTTTCTGCATCTTTTCTATGCCTATGATAACCATTTTGAAAGGCAACAGGCCGAACTGTGTACAGTATTCTAAATTCGTTTGCATTGTAGTACTGGCTGTTTTGCTTTCAATCCCTTTCCTAATAACCCTAAGATTAGAATTTGCCTTTTCCACTGCTGCAACACTGCAGTCCAGCATTTTCAGGAAGTTGTTCACTGCAACCCCAAGACCTCTTTCCTCATCAGTCACTCACTCTCATCAATGTCTTTGTAAAGTCAGGTATTACTTAAATTGATTCTCATTTGCCACATTCCCGAGGGGCTTGAATGCCTCACAGTGTAAGGTGTGTATACATGGAGCAGAGTAACATGTATTAAAGCAGATCCAGGTGGGTAGGCACATTGGTCTGAAGCAAAAGAACAAAGTTAAAGTCCAAAGGCACCTTTGAGGGAGTGTTATAACACACAAAATTCACACCCTGAATAAAACTTTGTTGGTCTTAAAGGTGCTATTGGACTTTAAAGTAGGACTCCCCAGCCTTTTAGAATCTGTGTAAATCTTTGGAAATAGCATAGGATGATGAGTGCAACCACAAAAATGTCAGGGAATGAGGTTATGCATAATTCTAATAGTAGCTTTTCAGTATTTTAGCCAGAGGCTTTGCTTAACACTCTGCCCTTTTAAATGAACATATTGTTTAAAAGTATTTTTTGCTTACAACTTACCTCTAGTCACATAGTGATAATTCTTGTGGTATGGTGGTAGCTGCTGCCAAATAGTTTTTAAATCTGTACAGCTAACCAGAAGTCCTGGTGGGCAAAAGCCTCCCTGGCCCTACCCTCTTTCTGAAAACACTTGGTGGGCCCTGTGGTGGGGACCCCTGCACTAAAGGCTCTGCATATAAAATGTATTGGATGACATTAAAGTGGGCCTCTAGACATGTTTTCACATACTTTGGCTTGTCCACAGGTGCATGATTACACAATGAGTTAATACGCTTATAAACAAGTGTACACATTCAATTGTATGCACACCCTGGACATTATATTCCTAGTCAAGTGTTAGTATTTTGTGGAATCAGCCTCTTCACACACTGATTAGAAGGGGGGGGGGGGATCTCAGCATACTTTTGCATTCTTTTCCCCAATACAATGAAATTACCAAAACTCAGTAACAGAAATGTCCCAAAGCTATACAGTTCCCATCCATCAGGTGTGTTTCTACCCGGGTCTAATCACAGTGGGAGCATGAAAACTGACTGAACAAAAGCTGCAAGAGGAATCATGAAGAAACTCTGCCTAATAGACCATGAGAAGACCTTGTTTGAATGGAAGGACAACTAAGCCTTCTGAACCAGTAGGAAAAACCAGAGCCAGTGCCCAGCAGCTACATAGGAAAGTCCGCACTAGTCACATGAAAGGATTAGTAGTCTAAAGGGGTGGCTGCTCACTAATAGTACTGGCAACAGCAAAAAATCTGTGAACTTGGGGTGCTGCTGCTAAGAAAGTTGTAATGGAAACAGAGATTGTAATGGAAACAGTTTAATCTGATTGATATATTTAATACAGCTTGTTAGGCTGATAATGCCCCTTAACATATAGTTTAGCAGCAGAACAAAGTTTGAATCCAGTGGTACCTTTAAAACCAAGAACACTGAAGAAGTGTTCCTGCACACAAAAGCTTATACTTTGAATAAAACTTTGTTGGCCTTAAAAGGTGCCACTGGACTCAAACTTTGTTCTGCTGCTTCAGACCAACATGGCTTACCCACATGAATATAACTTTAGCACCTGAACTGCTATACCAGCACTATCTCACCCAAATTCCATTTTTTAAAACTTCAAAATAAAACACACTGATGACAGTACCCAGGAATTTTTTTCTTTCATTTTTTTCTGGTAGAAAAACATCCCCTCGGGGAGGAACTGAAAGAAAGTACTACAAATTTGGGGAAGTAAGGAGGGGTAAGGAAGCTACTTGAAATTGTCACCTATTGAGACATTCACAAATTGTTATTTTACAGGTTAGTAATCATCTTTGGCTAGGAGAATCTTTGTGTTTTGTTGGGGGGAGAAGTGTTGCAGTCCTATTGATACAGTCTAGTACACTTCAGTCCTTCATCCTTTGATGACAAGGGAGAAAGCTGGACTTCTTGGAGAGGGCAGTTGAAGTAAATGGCTGAGTGTACTGAGGCTATCTGAATAAAATCCTCAAGTCTCTTCTTGAAAGGGAAAAATCATGAATCTTATTTGGGGCAATCTATGCAAGCATAGCAAGATTATGGAGAATTGGTAACTTTTCCAAAGAACACTAGGACCAGAGTGACACTGATCTGCTATGGTCTATTCAATCATAGCAGAGGCAAGAATCAGATACAGGATTTTTTGAGTAGTGGCACCTGTTCTATGGTATGGTAGAGCCTTTCCTCTAAAGTTTCACCCAGCACCTACACAGTTCTTTTACATGCCTGGTCAAAATGTTGCTGTTCACTCTGGTTATAATTAAGGGGTCCTTTAACAGCCATTAAGTGTGTTTTTTAATCTCAAATTGTTATTTAAAGCTTAGTTTGGTGTAGGGGTTAAGTGTGTAGACTCTAATTTGGGAGAACATTTGCTGAACAAAAACAAAAGGTAAATGACTATACTTCTCAAGGGCTGAGAATAAGAACCTACCCAAATCTTTCCTGAGATGTGGATGCAATCTCTTTTGCTAACTTCAAAGTTACCATAATGCAACAAGTTTCAGATGGAAGACTCCAGTGTGAAACTATTAACATTGAACTAAATTAGTACAGTTGGTGCTGTGTAGCTGCTCTCAACAAATCCTAGCAATGGCTAGTTCACAAGAAAAGGCATTGTTCCTCTTTAGGTGTTTGTTTACATGGCAGAGTTTGCTATGCTTATTCATCGCCAGTGACTGCTAAATGGGTCCACACCTATAGCAATCAGATTTTGCATTTGACTGGATTCTGTGTTAATTTATCCTTTGTATGGTTCAGTAAATCAACTGTTACCCTTTGGACTGCTTTATCTTTTGAATCCACTTGTAAAATAAAATTCTCTTCTCTACCTTACGTGTATCTACCCACATGAATGATTACTTCATACATCTGATACTAGGATATTGCCCTCAGAAAGTTATCCTACAAAAAAATTAGTCTTTAAAAAAAAAATCCATTGAATACCTTTTATTGAGGCCACCTAAAGTAACACAACACAGTGTGCCAGCTGTCATATTCTCTAGAACCCTTCATCAGGCTGGATGTTCAAAAACAAAAGTGGAGTTGGGGATTTTCTAAGCCATGATGTTAAGGCCATTTATCTGCCTCTTTGGGTAGAATCCTCAGCTGACTTCATTGAGTGCATGGCATTTTGCCAGTTTGGAAGGGTCCTTTGGAAGCGCTTCACAATCTCTTGTAGTTTTCACCCATCTTGAATAGTATCTGGAAGGCCACTTCAAAGGGACTGAGCAGCAGCTGCCTGCTAAAGGTCTTCCATCGTTCATATATAAATCCACGAGTAAACCCGCCGCATGTATAAAACCTGGAGTTGACATCCTTCCCAGGGAGTGACACCATGGCTTCCTATTTCAGCTTTTTTGGGTAATTGCTCTAAATTTTACTTTCCTTGGCATTAAACATTATTCCCTCCACTGCGCCCAGCTGTTATTTCTTGCTGCCCATCAGCTTGACAGCTTCCTTAGCTGGGCCCCTCTACCTCCATGCCCTGTCCCAAAAATATATTAGTCTTAAAGGCACCAAAGAAACGACACTTTGCAGCGCTTTAAGTGTTGTAAGAGTTCTGCATACCTGTTTATAAATGGATTTGATGCCACTACCTGCAGTAGCAGGGTTAACAGCAGTCTGCCTTTGACCTCTAGCTACTTTAATGTAATTTGCATAATTTTACAAGTATTTCCAGGTTTTTCAGGCTGCATCTACAGCTAACTTCAACTACTTCATGAATTACCAGTTTATTTTTAAAGGATGCAAATACAATTTCTAGCATGCATGACCACCACAGCCACCCAATGTTCCAGGTGTTTGTTGCAAAGGACAAACCTACATGTGCCAGTTTGAAGTAGCACAAATAACTGATCAGTGTAACCTCTCAATAATGATCATGTTAAAAAAATAAAATTGAGATTTATGTCATCTGAGGGGGTCCTATCTGGACTAAAAAAACTCTTATCATGAATACTGCAACTGTTCAACATGCTATTGAACTTTCAAATATGCTTATGGTACAGATCTAAATTACTAGCCATGGAACAAAGATATGCTTGCTTCAAGCTTATAGTTTCTGGGAGATGAAAAAGACAGAAAGTAGTAGACTAGAAGGAAGGAATAGACTAGAATGTACTGACGGAATATAATTTTTTCTAAAAGTAAGCCTATCTGGAGATAAGTGTTTTGTCCTCTCTTATACAAATTTCCATTCTTTATCAGTAGAACAGAGGGGCCACAGAGGTTTGGTTTTTCAGCGTAGTTGGATGTATGATCAGAAGTAAAAATTACTCCAGGAAGATTAAGACCTCTTCCCTCCTCACTCACTAGATGATTCATAGTTTACTCTGCCCAGCAGAACTGGTGGAATTGCATATAGCCTACCCACTTGAAAATGAAGGCTGTCAACAGCTTTGCAAGAGCTTGGAATGGGGCCAGCAGGAAGAGGAAGTTGCTGTACAGGACAGACACCTGAAGAACAGGAAGCAAAGGAGACCGGCTTTCATTCCTTCCTGACTCATCAGAAGAATTTCTTAGCTCAGCCAATGTTAACTATTTTCATTAAGGACTTTAATTACATGATTACAAAGCCCTCTACTAATTAAATACTAAAATGAAAGTATTGAAAAATTTCAGTAACACTACCATCTAATGCCTGATGTTACTGAAGCAGTCAAATATTAACTGCTGGACTTTAAAGTGTGTTTAAAAACATAAAAAGCATTTTTGTTAACCTGGAAGCTTCTAGGTTGTTCTGCTAGCTTTCTATACATGTCCACAAGGGCAACTGTAACCATCAGACCAGGGTTTATTAACAGCTCCCCCACTAAGGTAAGTAAGAACTGTTACTGCTTATGTTTTCTTTGTTGCTGCATATGGGCTGTGAAATAGATCAGAAAGGCAGCCCCAACTCTGCAAGAGTTTCACAGGCTGTCAAGCACCTTTCCATCATGCCTTTGGTAGCTTGTGAGAGTTCTGGCTGACTTGCTCCCTTTTATTTGTACTTGAGGTGATATTTGTTTTCAAATTTAATGTAAGCTGCTCTAAATCTTGTTGATTGGGAGAAAAAAATAGGATATACTTTAGTCTGTATTCTACATTTACATTACAGGGTACATTTGCAAACAGTTATGCCTTATTTTCTACATCAATCTGTATATAGTCCTATGGAGCAGAGGGGCAAATTGTCTTACCTGGATGCATTACAGCTGTTAGTGGAAGACAGCTTGCATGGCTCTATACCCTCCACCCCCACAGCGTCTACCCTAGAATGCTTATCTCAGGTATAATGAGCAGAACAATATAAAGCCCTACTGGATCATAATGGTTGTTCATCTAATCAGAAGCCTGCTGCACAGTGGTGAACCAGTTAACCTGGAGGCCAGCAAACAAGGCGTAGCAGTCAATGCCTTCTCCTTATGTTCCCATTAAAAACATACACTCCTTTCTATACAGTAATTTCAGAATAGGCAGTATGTTGTATGTTCTGCCTTAGTTTCCCTCTGAAAGTCAAACTCAATTTATGAATGGGAGAGAGGAGTAATACTGGGATGAGAAAACACATTAGAAGTGTTCCTTCAGAACATGCACTCTGGGCAGAATATGCACATCTGCAAAAGGCTAGTTGTACCCCAGTTCCTAGAAGAACATTCCAAGTTGTGGTCCCAATTCATAATTTCCATGTACAGGACTATAAAGAATTCAAACTTATACTCCATTCAGAGATATGTTTCTTTCACAGACTGTCAGCTCAATTGCTCATTATTGTTGCTATACCTCTGTAGAGAATCGCAGAGGTGGTATGCACAGACTGATCACAGTAAGCAAATTTAAGATGGCTGTTGTTGTAAGCCATTTACAAAAACTGTTTTGAATGTGTCTGTACAAGTATAATTTGTCACTACTGTTATCCTTAAATAGAGATGAAATTGTGGCTTCTCTACTGTTGAAGAGGATGAAGCTTTTAAAAATATTCTATAGTGGCTAAGAAATATAGGACCTCATGCAGTTCATCACAGGGATACAAACTTGTACAGTAATTTGTTGTGTCTTTGGGTCACAGCCATTTTATGAATGAGATAATTTTGCTTCACTAGAACATCATGAACTTCTTCCTGTTACTGCTAGATAATTATTACAAAGTTATGAAAAGAAGCATAAGCGAAAGTTGCTTTTTTGAATTAAGCACAAGGACAGGGCTGGCCCTGCCATTAGGGAAACTAGGTGGTTGCCTAGGGTGCCGGTGGACTGGGGGCACTGAACTGGGCACTCCCTACATGACTCAGTGAGGCAACTACCAGTGGCTGCCTCTCTGAGTCCCCTTGCACCTCTCAGGAGTCTCCCAAGAGGTGCAGGCAATGGGGGCTTTCTCCCTGCCTTTGCACCCCTGGGGTGCAAAAGCAGGGAGAGGATCTCCCCTCTCCGTGCCTCTCAGCGTCTTCCGAGAGGTGCGGACTGTTGGGGCTTTCTCCCTGCCTTTGCACCCCTGGGGTGGAAAAGCAGGGAGAGGATCTCTCCTGCCCATGCCTCTTGGTCTCTCCTGAGAGGTGCAGACTGCGGGTGCTTTCTCCCTGCCTTTGCACCCCCTGGATGCAAAAGCAGGGAGAGGATCTCTCAACTGTCTCTCAACTTTCTCCCTGCCTTTGCTCCCCCAGAGTGCAAAAGCAGGGAGAGGATCTCCCCCCCACTTCATTCTATCCTATGGGCCTAATCTTTCCTATAGGCCCTATAGGATAGAATGGAGGGATCAAGCGTCTCTGTGGCACAATGCCAGAGAAGGGTTTTAAAGTTTAAATCCCCTTCTCTAATGTTGTGCCACACAGGACTCCATTCTTTCCATGGGCCCACAGGTCACTGCTGCTGTGCAACTCTAGAGAAGGGGATTTAAACTTTAAACCTTCTCTGGTGTGATGCTGCAGTGGTGCAGGCAAAGTTAGTTTTGCCTTGGGTGCAAAATGCTCTAGGGTTGGTCCTGCACAAGGAGACAGCTTTCTCAGATCAAGTTTTGTTGATTAAAGCCCTTTTTGAAGAACTGTGCAGACCCTGAAGCACTTTTGAAAATGTTCTACCTACATAAGAATTTCCCCCTCAAAATTATGTATCACAAGGACTCACATTCAATGCAAGATTAGTCCAGCTAAGAAAAGTCATCAGGCAAGACAACCAGCAAATTTTATTACTATACACAATGACTGTATTAATGTGAAAACAAAAGGGCAGGAATGACTCTTTTGCAGGTGAAACCTTAACTGGTGCAAGAACACTAGAACTTCGTGATCTTCTCTTCCTTGCTAATGCCCATACCTAGAAGAAAAATGTCACCACTTTTTAATAGCTGTTATCAAAAAGATCATTTTTTCATTCCTATGGAGAGTTCTGTCCAGCATCATGCCCACACTTGTTGTTTTGTACGGAGTGATTACACTGCCATTTAGGGGTAGTAAACATACCAAATTGTACATGTTTAAACAGGAAAAGCAGCAATATGGCACACCTGGTATTCCAACACCAGTTATCTGACCCCAAATGCATGACAGATAAATGCTGGACATTCTTACCGCAGATCTCAAACATGCTACATCAGACCTATATACATCTTCTCAGATAAGAACACTGTTCCTGTCTGTCAGCTTTGTATATAGTGAAAAGGCTATAATCTATTAATTCTTGGTAAATGGTAAAATGCTTTTAAAGGCATTGCTTTACAGGAGAAACCTATCTCATGTACAAATAAACTCAGCAGAGAACTCTGAAACGCAGAAATGAATTACATGGCATATATCAGGAGTGGCCAATGGTAGCTCTCCAGATGTTTTTTGCCTACAACTCCCATAAGCCCCAGTCATTGGCCATGCTGGCTGGGGCTGATGGGAGTTGTAGGCAAAAAACATCTGGAGAACTACCGTTAGCCACCCCTGCCATATATGATGGGAACAGCTTCTAGATACCCTTATATCAATCTCCCATGCTTCTTTATTGCTTTTTACCATCTCCACTCATGAACAGCAGCACTTCAGCTAATTAAACTATAGGACTGAGGACACAGACCTGTATTCCAGTGCAACTTCTGTTTCCTCATAATGAAAAATCTTCTGAATCAAGGTAATGATTTTTTCCATGGGAAATGAAACAAAATTTATTTGAAAATTCATTCTACTGATGTAGAATTCTGTACACCAGCATTTCCCATTTGCAGGGTCATGATTCGCTACCGGGCCATGCAAACCTCAATATCAGGTCGCCTGGGCGGCCCGACAGCCCCCTCCCCCCTCTATTTATAAGAACATAAGCCTGGACCACGGGGAAAGAACCAGGCTACAGAGGGGGAAAGTTTGGGAAACCTTGCTGTACAGTATCTACAGAGATTTTGCTATCAATGCGGCTTTTCTCCATTACCTAAAGAGTGAGACTATTGTTAAACTACATTTGTTAACCTAAATGCAGCAAAAGGAAAAAGTGTTTCTGAGTGCCAAATATTTTGCCATGCAGAAACAATGTGCTTTCAAATGAAGGAGAATTCTTGCAACTATACAGTGTCTTGCCAACACTAAGGATGGTTCCCTGCCTCTACTGTTAAATACAGCACACGATACTTACTTCTGGAACTCCCATTCTCGGTTGTCTAACGGGCACACCTGCCGAGTCTTAAGCCAGCGAGAGATGCAATGAAAATGGAAAGCATGCTGGAAAAAAATGTCCAAGTTACTCAAACGACAGGCTGTGACCTGTATTTATAGGTCTAATAAAGTTATATTGTGAAGTTTAAAAACAATCAGCATGACAAGAGGGAGATGTCACCATCCAGCATAGCACCGTAAAGGCTAGTAAGGAACATTTTCAATGAATGTAACTGTTTGAAGGAGCCTATTAATGCTACATACATTCAGCCAGCAGAATGATACATTGTGCTGAAGGAAGCAAGCACAGGACTGAACAGAATCTAGGAGCTAAGTCAAAAGAACATCTAGGTTTAATATTTAGAACAGAACTTGGTAATACAGGAAACTATCTAAACCTTTGAGAAGCAACAACTTCCAGTATAAAGGCCAGTTAGTTTGCACCCTACAAATACTCCCATCTTGCCCCAGTAAATATCTGCTCTGCCATTAAAGTTTACCCCACCTCCTCCACCATGTTTCTCACCATTTAATACAGCATAGGCCTATGCTAGAAGCTAAGCAGATATTTAAGTATATGTACATGAACAGTATATGCATGTGCTGTTTTCAGAAAATCCAATCCCTAGTTGTTATGGCAAACTGTTTTAACTAAACATCTGATTCCATTAACAGCAGGAGTGAAGCCTATGCAATTCTGAATTCCCATATGTACTCTTAAAGGATTACTTTGAATTGTGAGCCTTGTTAAGAACTTGCAGTTTCTTAAAAATTCTGCTGGAGTCCTCCAAACATTGCAATACCATCAGCACAGACTTTAGGCTTCTTCCAAAGGAAATTTATATTAATAGTTAGGCTGCTGCCATCATGCTTTTCCCTTGTGACTGATGATAGCTTTCAAATAATAATTTTGAGAAGCATGTATAAAATTAGTTTATGTTAAGAGCTATTAACTACAACTGGATGTATTTGCCCTCTTATTTTCTTTCCACCCGCTTGTGCTAATTGCCTCTTGTTTTCTCAAAGCCTCTGTGACTTCAGTTCCAAAAATTTCCTTGTTGGCAGATTTAGTCTTTTACTAATCTGATGGCAAAAGTAGGAAAGGGTCAGGTCTTTACAACTGTTGAGAAATAGATTCCTTACATTACAAACGCCCCATGCAACAGTGCATTCTTCAGAAGTAGCTGATGCTTGGTTAGCTTGACATTCTATGCCTATGGAAAAAAGTACAAGGTTAACACATTTCACAGTATGAACACATTCAGTTGCTACAAATTTATATCTGGTAATCAGGAAATACTATTGCCAGAAACCTTATGTATTTTTATTGTGTCAGAAAGCTATACTGTGTCACAACAATTTGAAATCATAACAGCCAGTTCCCAGTTTTATCAGTGTGACAGAAATTACTCTGGCATAACAGATTGCAGATGTCTAGGGACTGAGGGTACACAGTATTTACATCCTCACAGTGGTGGAAGCTACTTTTGCTGCCTATGTACTCTTCTTTATCATACAGGGCCTGAAAATGGTTCTTTGAGCTCTGCAAAACCAGGGAGAATGAAGCAGTTCTGCAACAGGCCAGGCAGTAAATTTGCAATGCACAATCTGAAGAGGATTCAAGAACCACCAGTTGCTCTTACCAATTGAATCAACTTGTTATTTTGTGGGTTTTTCCCTTGACTCCAGTGTGCATTACATTCTGTCCCTGTAAGGATCAGGTGGCCCAAAGAATACATCTTCACCACTCATCTGAGTGTCCTGTAATGATAAAGGTGTGGTTGCTGAAGTGGGATAGAATGGTTCAGTCTTGGGGACTCAGTGGAGAAGTCATATTTTTAAAAATAACATTAAAAACTTAAGATCAGGGGAAGCTCATGACAACTACTGTTCACATTTAATGGCTGCAAGTGTCATGTTATTTGTGCTTTGTTGAAGAAATACAGCCAGTTTTATAGAATGGTCCTAAATTCTGCTATTACAAAAGCAGGAGGAAAAAAAACCTACATTGAGGATTATAAACCTCCATCATATCTTTAGTCACCTTTAAGATACCAGTCTCAACATCTTAACTTTTCATTGCAGTAGAAGTGGTCAATCCCTTGATCTTTTAATGGCTCCTTTTAGCTCTGTAATATCTTCTGAACTGGCGTGAACAGGACTATGCACAGTATTTTAAGTGTAGCGTCACAAAGGATTTAAGTAGCATTAGGATACCTGGTGTTTTCTTTACAGTAACCAGGCAGTGGGTTGGATCCACCTCAAAGATCACAGGTCTTCTTCACTTTCTCCTCTCCTAAGAAGCCTATTCCAATGCTAGGCATTTTTATTCGCAGGACTGCAAGACTGCACTGAGTAAAAGCCATGTAGGCTGGGAGGCAGAAGTGAGAAGGAGAAAAGAGTGAAATTGTTCCCTTCTTTCTCAGCACCATCACTGGATGCAACCCATTGAATTTGCTTCCTTTCATCCCTAAGCACAGTAAACAAAGTTTGTGAGATCCCCAGTGTGGACAGCCAAGGTTTCTTTCTGGGTAATAGGTAGTCATAATGCTCTTCTTCATTTAATTATAATTAAAAAGTGAAATGCAGTAGACTGCTTCATGGGGAAATGTTTAAGAAACCATATACTATATTTAGTGTCAATCTGCTCTTTAGAAGATTCAGCTGCAGATCAGTAGAGCTAAGGGACAGGCTAGAAAGGTATACCAATATCCTACAAACTATCAGTATACTTTCCAGGCACCTGGAATTTTTAAATGGATAAGTTTGAGTTATACCAACCATTCCACTTTACATTATACTTCAGTGGACAGATCTAGATGAACAAGAGGGGATTAAATATCCTTGAAAAGCTAGTTTTGGATTAAAAACTATTAATATACTTGCAGCCAAATCTCCTTTCTAGGATTTATTCCAGTCATTCCTAAATTTGCTAGAGATTCCTGTCAATTAATATGTAGCTTCACAGTATCTTACCTCTCCTGCAATCATTTAAAAATACTCAATATTTCTTCTTCTTCATTTAAAATGTCCAAATATTTGTGGAGAATTTTTCCGCACTTACTGACTTATCTGAAGTCCTCAGTCAGTTTGCTATTTTACGACACCAGACCTCTGATAACACAACTACTTTTCCCATACTGTGTGTAGTAGGCCTGGTGCAGCTCTTAATGTTTCCAGTTCGAGCTAGTTCTCCCAGCTCCTTGCACAACACTCTAACACCATGCTGGTTCTCAGCTCTTAACTGTAGATTCAGGTGGAAGCTGTGTTGGCCTGAAGCTGCAGAACAAAGTTTGAGTCCAGCGGCGTCTCAAAAGTTCTATTCAAGGTATAAGCTTTTGTGTGCAAGCACACTTCCTCACTGTATCTGAAGAAGTGTGCTTCCACACAAAAACTTATACCTTGAATAAAACTTAGCTGGTCTTAAAGGTGCCGCAAGTCTCAAACTGTTCAACTCTTAACTATGGTTATCATTACACTGTCTCCATTTTACCACTAATCCTATTAATGTTAAACTCAAGTTAAAAATCAGGGTTTGAAGTGAAATAATCCCACTCTGTTTGAGATTGAACAAATCAAGACATTAACTACAAGCAACTGGTCTAACTACACAAGCATGCATGTCTGCTCAGAAGTCCCACTTCATTCAGTGGGGCTTAATCCAAATAAGTGTGCATAGAAGTACCAACTAGCATATAGTACACATTCTTCGTAGCATTAAAATCCCAGTTTATTCACAGACGTGAAGAACATATTAGTTTTGATAAACCAGAGCCTGTATTCCAAAGATATGATAAAACATCTTATTCTTCCACATTAACCATGCAAACTCACTCTTGTTCTACACACAATTTACAAGAGCTCATTACCACTAAATGTTGCCTTAGATTTTTTCAAAAGATATGGCCGCTAAAAACCAAACCCCCATATTCATAGAACTATGTCTATAATGCTCTGCTTACAGGATCCTCAGGAGACTGGCCTAGAAGAACCGTTAAATCTGATCTCACTTGAAAATTTAATGTTTATTCTCCTAGATCTCTGGAAAAATAAGAATCAGAAATTTTTAGTGTCCTAAATATAATGTCATTTGATTTGACACATTTAAACAAAATATTAAAACTCAAAATATAAATGTACCACATGTTAATTTTGTGTGTTAAACAGAATTCACTGTTTATGAAACAAGGTATCTTTAGAAATGAAAAGTTTTCTGCATAAAAATAAGACACTAGAAAGTTTTCAGCACCACATCTTGCCTCAGACCTGTATAGACTCTGGCTTAGATCAATACAGAATGCACATTGATTGCCAAAGTAATTCAGCTAACAGTTTAGTTTAATACACAGTGATCAGTGTACAATCTTGGTAACTTGGTTACATTCTCTACAAATATAAAATTGTTTTAACATCATGGCTCCTTAGTATCAGCTGAAAAGCCTGCAGGACAGTGAGCGATCTGAGAACCTGAAACAGAAATTCCAAGACCAAGCCACTATCATTTCCAGGATTCCTCAGAGAGAAGCCAGTAAAACTGGTTTAAGTTTAAATTGCAGATGTAGTCTTAACAGCTGTCCTGATTTCATCTCTGTATCTATACACCATAATCTGTCAAGAACTGAAACAGCTACATGATTATTTGCCTCACAGACCCGTTGCACATTCATAGTTACAGTGCCTGAAATCCCCTTCCCCACAACCACCAGTAAAATCCCCCCTCCTCATGACCACCAGTACTTACACAGATCCATAATGTGGTTTCTGCAGATGGCACAGTTGTCAACCACAATGTCCCAAGCCCAGAGAGCTACTGCATTCCACTATAAAAAGAAGAAGCATTCTCTAAGTGTGTACCAATGGCTTATACTGGAATTCACTTTTATCTTTACTCTCAGTCATCTCTGGCCTCTCAATGCAGCAACTGGTTTATACACATCTAGAAACTGGATTACTCCACAACACTAATGCCCATTTTCTTTTAAGTCACAAAAATAGAGCAGCTTAAGAGCTGAAATAAGTTTGCTTAGCTCATTCAACTCTACAGTATACACACAACATGTTTTTTTTTTAAAGATGAAAAAATATGTAGCAAAACTAAACAGAAGTCTTGTGATAATCTGAAAGTAAACAAGATTTTATTTTACCAGGAGCTGTCATGACGATGTGACTTCTAGTTCACAAAACTACACTAAAATAAGTCTTTAAAATGTCACAAGATTATGGTCTTTAAAAAAAAAACAATTTCACAAAGCTGAGCTGTAAAGAGGAAAAGTAATTTCATTGGTTGCTCCCAATGAACTTGCTCCCCAATAATTTTTTTCACACAGAATAATTATATCCCACACTACAAAGCATGTGAATGAAAAACCATAAAGGTTTTTTTAAAAAAAATTCAGACAAACTTGATTCATTTGTGAGAAGCCCAGTTTATTTCTGAACTCACATGCTCCCTCTGCTCTTGGTGCAGAGCCAAGATCAACAGACTTTTAATTTAGAAGTGCTCAATATAAAAATAACTCTGTGATGTTCAACTTGGGTTTATTTTTTATCTATGAACTATGATACCAGTTCTTTGGCAGGAAACAACCCCCCATTTGGTATAAAACTTGAATTCAGACTGGATAAATCAGTTAAGTCTTCAATTTTGGATTGGCTTGTGAGGAAAGGAAGTATGTGAGCCTGAGAATAAGACAGGTTCTTGTGACAAACTTTGGTTTGTTTGTGATATCTGAATACAGTCCCAAGTATCACACTATGGTAACTGGCTCTGCCAAGGGGCTCTAACTGTTCCACCTTGTACATCAAATGAGATGCAACATTTGTAACTGTGCTTGGACTTGGATCATCACCAGGGTTTCCAGTTGAGCAGAAGAGAATCAGACTGTCCTGCTTTTGTGCCTGTCCTGGCATGAAAATTTTTCCACCTGTTAATAGCTTCAGACTAAACTGCTGTCAAAGGACCAGCCATACAAGCCAGTTGAAAAGCTGACAGCCCTGGTTCTATTGCTTGAAAAAAAGATGCTTATTTGTCTCCTCCAACTGCACCTATAGTTATGAGTAATGTAGAGGAAAATAACTTAAAGCAATAAGCATGTTGAGTTGTTTGGATTTCTATATTTTAACTTTGTTTCACTTGCACCCAAGACAACATACTCAAGTCAGATAATATTAACCCTTTCATTATTTATTTATAAAGAACTGAAATATACATGCCCTTTGGTGGCAAAGAAACAGAAAAAAAGATTTATTCCTATCAAGCAAGAAGTGATCACAGTAGCACCCCAAAACAGTTATGCTTTTCCATGGTTAAATAAAGCTACAAAATAGCATAAATGACTGACACATATATCTTGCTCCACCCAGTTTTGCACAACAGTATTGTTATATTTCCCATTATGTTAATACAGCTAAAGTATAACAATAGTCACTACAAAACTGTTCCAAACTAGAAGCAAACTAAAAGATTTAAAGTACAATCCTATGCAGAGTTACTCCAGTCTAAACCCACTGAATGGATGGGCTTAGACTGGAGTAACTCTTTCGGATTGTCCTGTTAATGATTTAGCTTCCCAACAACTTATGTTTGTTTTTTGATGCTATGCAATTTGAGTATTAAAATAGTATGACACAAAGATATTTATTAATTCCTATATTACAAGCACCTCAAAGGAGAGAGGGTGAACTGACTATTTTGCTTAATCTATTTTTACCCTCCGAATTCAATGCAACATATACAGTCCCTTCTCCAACTCTGCCTTAACTAGAAATTAGACTGCGAGGAAGTTACTTGTCCCAGATTAATCCAATGAGCTTTAGGACTCAGTAGGAATTTCCAGTCAGGTTCTAATCTACTACACCACAATACCAGAAACATACACAACTAAAAATATTCAGAGAAGACAGAGGCAACCCCCGTTTCCTTACTTCCCCATCTTCCTCACATTCCTCTAGCACTGAACAACAAATCAGCCCTACACTAGCGCCACTCATTCCTACGTATCCCCACTCCAACGTCAGCCGTTGGCTCAGAATAAGACCCATCCTCCTGGGATGGGCCCAAATAAGACCCACCCCGCTATAGACTCCCCTTTAGTAGAGAGCAGAAAACAAGAACCCGGTTCCTGGCAAGAATTAAGCCACTCAGTGTCCTCCCGGCTTCACGACCCTACTGTCTCCAGCACGGGTTTGAACCTAGTAGACTGCCCCGTAAAGATTACCTTCTTCACTTCAAAACGCTTCTTGCCGGCACTACTATTAGCCCCACTCGGAGTGTCCACATCCATCGCAGCTGCCATTTTGGATAAGCTAGTACCAACCGGTTACCTTTACCGCGCATGCGCGAGGTCCACAGCCTCGCCTCGCGATATCTCGCTTCTACGCCGAAGCTCTCCTCCATAGTCACCTCCTCCCCCCTACAAACAGATGTGTAAAAAGGAGGGGGAGAAAGAGGGGATCTGATCACGTGCCCGCGATCTCTTAAAGGCGCTAGTCAGGGCGGAGCCCGTATGCAGGCTTCGGATCGTCTTCGCTCCGGGTAGACTTGCCCAACCCAAGTGGGGGAGGAGGGAAAGGCTCTTTTAAAGGGATAGCTGCGAATTCATGAATGTCAGTTCGTCGGGGAGCTTTTAAAAAAAGGGTTGAAATTGTCACTTTCCCAGTGTTTTCAAGGCCACGAATTCCGCGCCAAGCAGCGCTAAAAGCCGCCCGTGTACAGCCTCGTCATGTCCTTCAATCTTTATAGAATCACAACGTTTGTTCGGACCAGCCCTTGGGGTGGGGGGGTGGGGCTGCTAGGAACCCTCACTCGCTCTGAATGCGTCCCCCCCCCTTTCCAACAGCGCTGCCCGTCGGTCCATCTATCCATCCTCCCATGCACAACCCTAATAGAGATGACTAATCTTTGCTAAACCAGTGCGTCCCTACTCCTCACGAGAATCCATTATTCTCCTTTAGTAAAGCACTATTATATGGTATATACGGGCTTCCCTCCGCGCTATATCCTTTGTCTTCAGAAAAGGTAGAGATCCCCCACCCCCCGCCGCGCGGTACAAATTAGCAATAGTGGCTTGTAATGGCTCGTGGGGCTTCACTCTGCGCTTTCGGCCTGAGCCGAACACCCTCTGTTCGAAAGTAAATCTCATGTTCAGTAGTACCTGCTCCTAAATAGGCTTTAGATCGGAAGTCGTACAGCGTATTTATAGGTAAAATGGGGCTTGCTGCCTCGGATAGGATTCTTGCTGCACCACTATCATTCTTCGCGATCGTTGCGCTAAGTGTTTCTTGTGCCAGCAAAGTGACTGGGCCCCGTTACGATCGGGCGAACAGCAAATTCTGGCCGCTCTCAGTCATAGTAGGGATTTGTACCTGCTTGGGGGATTCTCCAGGTATGCGGGGGAAAAAACCCAACTGAGTAAATTAACCAAAATGAAACTGGGAGGGGTGGCCTCAAGAGAACCAGGCTGCACTTCATGAAGTGTGGAATGTTGTGAGTCAGTTAAATGACAACACAATGTGTGTGTGTGTGTGGGGATTAATCCCTCCCCCCCAGCCTGAGAAGTTAAAGAATCTTCCAGGGCGACATTTTGGGATTTCCACCCTCCTTCCAGCTTGCCCTTGCGTATAGGAAAAGCAGACAGCAACGGCACCTGAAAATTTGAGTGAACTTCCTAAAAGTTACACCAATGCATCTTAAATTGCTAATTGTTCCTTGATTTGCTTTTTCATGTGTCTGAAAGATCTCGCCCCCCCCCCCTTCCCCAAGCAAGCAGAGTAGTGCTTAGCAAAAGCAAAATCCTCAAGGTGTCTGCCCCTGTGACTGACACTGACTGAATTGTTGACAGTAACCAACAAAGCTGCTAACACAAAGGGAGCTAGAACTTAAAACCAGCATGGCACCTTGCTGTTAATGCTGTAAAGGCTTATATATGCTTACAATGAAGCAGGGCTTTTTTTGTAGGAAAAGCCCAGCAGGAACTTATTTGCATATTAGGCTACACCCTGACATCACAATTGTTTTACATAGGAATTTTTTGTGGAAAAAGCCCAGCAGGAATCATTGCATATTAGGCCACACACCCTTGACATCAAACCAGCCGAAACTGCGTTCCTGCTCAAAAAACGCCCTGCACTGAAGTAAGTTCTATTGAATGCAGTGGATAACTATGAGAACAAACCTAAGCAGGTCTGCTGAGAAGCAGGTCCCAATGGTGCTTGTCCTTAGGATTGCAGCTAATATTAGGATTTCAACTAATATTTCTGCATAAACCTACATGTGTTTACCTCATTCTCCCCACACCCGCAGAGACTGTTCAAGAGAGCATAACAGCATCTCCCTTGCCTTTAAGATACGCAACTGAGACATTTTAAAAATGTTATTTGGAAAATATTTTAAAACATTAGCATATTTTAACACTGTCCTATTTCCTTCAGATTTTCTTACACTGTGAGTGTTTTGGTAAGATATCTGTTATATCAAATAACAAACATCATGAGACCTTGAAATCAAAATAAGTGACAAACTTCCTATTGTTGGTTTTGAATCCCTTTTTTGCCATATGGACACCCTTGTTTCTCAAGCAGCTGCTTTCCAGGTATCAAAACCATTTTTTAAACAAGTATACAGTTCAGGTTGCAATCCTGTGCACACTTACCCGGAAATAAGTCCCATTCAACACAGTATTTGCTTCTTTGCAAATGATTGGATTGCACAAATATGACCATATGATTAACAGTGCAATTCTACACAGTGTTGCACCACTTTAAGTCCATTGTTTCAGTGCCTATTTCTGGACAGAAGTTATATAGTCCTGATAATTTCTAGCATAGAAATATTTAACTTAACAAGAAGAGTCAGGGATTGATAATTTGAGATCAAGAACAGTAGTGTTTTTAGTGTGAATTATGCTTGTGCTAGGTAATTTCTAGCTTCCCTAGGTTGTGATAGCAAATTAGCTAATATCCTAGACATGGCAGGTAAATGAGTGAAGTGGGGGTAAACAAGGCAGGAATTGCAGATAAAGCCAAATGTGTTACATGAGCCTCAATTCAGCACTACATACAATAAAGCACTAGTCCAGACAGCCCACATATGAGCAAAGCAGCTCACAGTTGAAGTCATAGTAGCTTCTTGTTTTTCTTCAATCTTCTTGTCTCAAAACAGGTAAGAATTAGACTATGATACAACAACAATTTGTTTACAGACAGCTCAGATTTGGCCTGAACTTTAAGGATTTAAAAATGGGAGACAGCACCTGAGGAAAAGTGACAGCATTTTATTCAGATGGAAAATATGGTTACATTATAGAATATTTCATACAGAATAAAAATCCAGTAAATATTTCACAGTTTAATACGGTACACACACTGTTACTGTTTTTAAAACTATAAGGAATACAGGCAAAGAAATTAGCACTGAAGATATCCAACAGGATGGGATAGCTTCTTTTAAGAATCTCATATGATCTCTTTTGTCTAATAAATATGCCTTTCAACATTGTTTTATTGGGGGGGGGGACTTCTCAAAGTTTTTCACCAAAGCTTTTAAAAAATGGTTTGTAATTAAGAAATACCCCAAAACCTCTGTTCAACAGAATGTAGATCCAACTCATAATGTTTGAAACTTTTTAAATAATTAGATTGTTAGCTAATGTAGATGTATGAAATAATAAAAGGAAAACCAAAGCCCTATTAAAAATACAGAACTTTTGGTCTTGCTTTCATTGGACCAATTATACACACTTAACTTACTCTGGTGTTAAAGCTCATAAAACTCTTTAGGACAAAAGAATCCTAAAAAATGGGAGGAAAATGTATATTTACTTGAGGCTGTTAATGTGGCATTGATTTGTAAAGAATACTGTCTAAATAACAAAATAAAACTGCTCAATTTAGCCTTCTAATTAGTAGATCCACTATAGCATTCTGAACAAAAGGATAAAATATGCTGTTCTTGGGTATTCTTCCCTTCCCTATAAAAGTGGTGATGTTAGCCCTATTGATTAAAATCCTTGGATACTGCTCAGCTTTTTTATGCTGGAGAGTACTATGTTCTGGATTTCTCCCAAAGTGAAGATGCTATGCTGACATGTTTATTCAACAACACCCTCCTCCTCTCATTGGCTTACATCTAAAGAACCAAACAAACAATAAAGCAGCCTTATAAATTAAATGCACCGATCTTTGGCTGTTGTGGTGAAGTATTGTGGAAGGAGGAACATGAGCAGCTTGTCCCTTAAAAAGAAGCAGTCCAGTATTTGGCTGCTACAGAAATACTGGATGTATGATGTGTGCTGTAGCCTCACAGACCATAAAAATTGCATATTTTGAATCCTGCCTCTTCCCTCTTAACAAAAACGTATGTTTATCTGGCTGGGCAGCTATACTGGTCTGAAGCAGGAGAACACAGTTTGAGTCCACTGTTATCTTTAAGACCAATGAAGTTTTATTAAAGATATGAGCTTTCATGTGCATGCACACTTCCTCAGATCTTAAAGGTGCCACTGGACTCAAACTTTATTCTTATGTCTATCTAGAGACTGATGTCCTTTTCACATAACACCCATCTGCGTGTACTCACCAAAGACTGGAACAACTGAACATTAATGTATTGGTCAAAAAGCTAGTATCTTCTCCTTGAATTATGTTATTACAAGAGGGGCACATATTGATATAAGGGCTCCCTAAGCGGCAATCTCATACTTCTGCATTTTAAAGCTTTTTAAAAATTCCACCTTTATTGATAGTCTTCCTTCTGAAGCTTAGCAGAATACTATGCATATATATATATATATATTTCTCTTTATAAAAATAATATCTCTTATTTAGAGATCAAAGAAGTGCTCCACAAAGTCTAGTTGCTTGATTGTTCTGTAACACTTCCTCCTTTACAAAAAATCCATGACAAAATATGTATTTTAATATAACTAAATCAATACAACATTTCCATTTTATTCATGTTGTGTCTGTTTTCATTTTTCCATTTCTAGAAATTAGTCCATTATCCTATTTATTATGCTATCAGAACCTGATGCAAAAGGGACTGCTGTTTCGTGAAGAAGAAAGGTCTAACATTCTTTATGGAAAGAACACAATTGTCTAAAAGTCACACCTCTCTTTATATTTTGATAGGAATATTTCAAAATATCATGTTTAACTCGCTACATTTCTCAGAAAAATATTTGGAATTAGGAATTTGATATTTTCCTTGTCACTATTTTTGTGTGTTTTGTAAAGAAAAATGGCAGCTTAAAGCATGTGAACTATTTTCAACAGCTTCAGTCTGCAAATATTTTGCTTCTGGGTATCTGCACCCCAATGCAAAAGGTTGGGTCAGCCCTAACATATCCACTCATGTCACAAAAACCCTAACATATCCACTCGTGTCAGCAGAAATCAAAGATATGAAGAGATAGGAAGAAAGGAACTCACTAGGGTGCCAGGTCCGACTCACAAATTATCTGGGGACTTTGGGGGTGGAGCCAGGAGCAAGGTTTTGACAAGCGTGCCTGAACTCCAAAGGGAGTTCTGGCCATCACATTTAAAAGAGCTGTGTTCCTTTTAAATGCCTTTCCTCAATTGGAAATACTGGGGGATGGGGGCACTTTCTTTGGGGGCTCATAGAATTGAACCACCATTCCAATCTATTTGAAACTTAGGGAGGGTTTTGAGGAGAGCACCAGATGCTATGCTGAAAATTTGATGCTTCTACCCCAGATACCCATAGATCAATTCTCCATTATACTCTATGAGGGCCAGTCTCCATAGGGTATAATGGAATGCTTAGTGGATATCCCCCCCCCCCCCACTTTCTGGTAACTTTGGGGGGAGGGCTCAAACCAAGCAGCATTCTTTATCTATCAAACTAGCTCATAAACATTATATTGATATTTGTCTGCCTATTACTAATTTACAAACACAACTGTATGCAGAGTTAGTCAAGCATTTGAAAACCACTCTGCATAAGATCAGGTTGTTACATGCATTTCCCAGCCATAACACATCTCGATTTCTATGTATGCCCTAATGCAAAAGACCTTCCTTTACCTTCTAGAAAGAAGCAACTAACATCTTTGAAGTTTTGTCTGGTAATCCTCTATAAATCTCCATCCGCTCGAAGATTTGCATTGATATTTTGAATATTATCTTTTCTAAGAAGAATAAAGCAAAATTTTGTCTTGCTCCCAAATTAAAATAAAAGGCAATCTGCACCAAAGCCAGAATTCATCCCAGTTTGCCCCCCCCCAAGAGAAACTGTCAGGCACATGGGCCGTGACAAGCAGTGAATAAAATTATTACAGAACATATGGAATACAGATTCTTCATCTGATTTCTTTTACCATTAGTAATAAAGTAGAATACTTGCCAAATAAAAGTACATTTTCCTCATTTTAATATGATTTTTTTCTGTCCAAGATAATCCTTCCCAATAATGTTTCCTCAGCAGCAGCCATCAGTCTTGACATCCTGTAGCTCTTTCATATAAAAATATAAATACAGGAATTTACTAAAGGAGCGCATTTCCCGATTTGTATCTGGAAAAGGTGATGAACAGTGGTCAAGAGTCACAGACTTGTTCGACATCATATATTTCCTTTGGACAATCTTCTGACAGAATCAGTGATGTGTTTTCTGTCACTACAACATCATCCTCTATGCGTACACCAATGCCACGGAATCTTTCAGGGGCACTTGCATCATTCTCAGGGATGTAGATGCCTGGAAATTAAAAAAAAGATAACCCAAGGACTTAGATTACAACTTATGAAGCAAGTCTGCAGTATCGCATTCCATGGTTTAGAAGGCAAGTCATGTAAAAAAATTCTGAGCAAGTAAGTATATTCATTTATTCTAGCTGAAAAACATTCTAAAATTCCAATATAATGATGTTTTTATATCTGTGGTAGTGGAAAACAGAAGCCACATTCAGTGCCAGTGCCAGGGGTTTTGGCATCCTAGGTGGCAAGGGAGGGACGGCTTTGAATGCTCCCAAGTGCACGTGCTGCCCTGCTGCTCCCGCTCACCCTTTCCGGGTTTGTGCACCCACCACCTCTGCTCAGCCCCTTCCCTGGCAGCAGCGAGGGTGAGTGTGGCAGTAGTGGGGTGTGTGGCAAGGAAGGGCTGGCTCTGAGCACATGTCGCCCCCACTCAGCCTTCCCAGGTCTGTGCTTCTGGTAGAAGCAGAGACCTGGGAAGGCTGAGCAGAGACAGGGCAGCGTGTGCACTCAGAGGTGCTTGGAACCAGTCCTCCCCTGCTGTGGCACACCTGTTACCATGCCATCTACAGGCTGTTCAGCTGGATGGTGAGGAGGAGGAGGGAGGCAGAGAGGTGGGCAGCAGCAAGGCAAACGCAGTGGTGGTGGAGCGGAAGGGGCATCGGGGGCAGTGGGATGGAGAGTGGCCTACTGAGTTGCACCAGCCCTGGCTACATTATACATGCTATGACATTATACTTAAGACACTGAAGTTTTGACAGTTCAATCACAGAAGACCACAGTTCAGGTTTCGTTGGATGGTTTTCAGTTAGTGTGCCTTGCAAATGTCAGTAAGAACTTTGGAGAGATGTGGCTTTCCACTTCCTTGCTCAGCCATGCCATTCATTGTTTATAAAAAAATGTTGGGATGGTGGAAAGATGGCTTTTTAAAAAGAAAAATTACTTTATTTATATTCCACTTTTCTCTGCCCCGTGGCGCAGAGTGTTAAAGCTGTAGTACTGCAGTGCTAAGCTGTCACGGGCTGGGGCCAGGTCAGGCAAAGTCCAGGGGCAGTCCAAGGTCTGTGAGCAAAGAGGGTCCAAGGTGCCAAAACCGAATCACAGTCCAGGTATCGCAGGTCAGAGGTTCAGAAGCCGAAGTCAGGGGGTCCAGAAGTCAGAGCCGAAGTCAGGGGGTCCAGAAGCCAAAGTCAAAAGCCAAAATGGATGCTAGAACGTCAGGTAAGTGACTAGTTGCTTCCACAAAGCCTCCTCCCAAAGCCCACAGCTATATAGCCCTCTGCTGTCTGTTGCCCATTTAGGCTAATTGCTGGCTCAGAGAGGCAGCCAGGATCCTGCTGAGACTCAAGCATCCTCACTCCTAGAAGGGCCAGAATCCTTTCAAAACTCAGGGCTCAGGGAGCGTCTTGCTCATGAGTGTGCCGCCCTCCTCCGATCCCTGAGGTCCTGACGAAGGCGGTCACGCACATGAGCCACCCGAGAGGGCGAGGCAGGGGGGGCTTGGATCTTCTCCAGCAGGAGGCAGGGGCACTGGTGCAGGTGGCAGGGGCACAGTTTCTTCCGCAGGCTCAGCTTCTCCTGCAGGGTCCCCAGTACCCATGACATAAGCTCTGCTCATGACCTGAGTTTGATCCCCGGCAGAAGCTGGGTTTTCAGGTAGCCAGCTCAAGGTTGACTCAGCCTTCCATCCTTCCAAGGTCGGTAAAATGAGTACCCAGCTTGCTGGGGGGGAAAGTGTAGATGACTGGGGAAGGCAATGGCAAACCACCCCATAAAAAGTCTGCCGTGAAAATGCCGTGAAAGCAACGTCACGCCAGAGTCGTAAACGACTGGTGCTTGCACAGGGGACCTTTCCTTTCATTTTCCTTTCTCCCTGACAGGGACCCAAAGCAGCTTACATTGCTCTCCTGTACTATGTTTTATCCTCACAACAACCCTGTGAGGTACATTAGGCCAAAAATGTGTGACTGGTCCAAGGTCACCCAGGAAGCTTCCATTGCAGAGTGGAACAAGGCTTGAATCCAGTGACACCTTTAAGATCATCAAAGTTTAACATTAGGTATAAGCGTTTGGGTGCATGCACACTTCTTCAGAAGTGTGGAATTTGAACTTAGGACTCCCAGATCATAGTCCAGCACTCTAACTACTACACCACTCTGGCTCTCCTGAAGGTGACTAATACCTCCTTTAAAAAGAAGTGGTTTTAGGGAGGTTTGGTCTCTATTGAAAAAGCCATCTTTAGAATCTGAATGTCTAAATAATTATGGGCTATGGCACTTCAGGAAGGGCAAGATGGAGGCTGTATTTCTCCAGCTTCCTTGGCTACAGCTTGTCCCTGAAACAATGGCTCATGCATGCTCACATATGCACTGGGAAGCTGCCACCACCTGTCACTTTAAGATCTAAGATAAAGTCTGAAGCCACCCCCCCCTCCAAAAACATACACACACTCACACACACACAGAGTTCATTCTGTTAAACATCATGACACGCTCACGTAGAGCTGGCATACACAAAATCTAGTCATTTTATATTCAAGCAATCTGGAGACAAGATACATTTTCTTAATACAACATGATTTAGTTTTACTTGGGAAAAACAGTAAGAAGGGAAAGTGAATGCAATTACTTACAGGGGAGAAATAAAGAAAAAAGAGAAGGATTTCTACAATTGGGAGAATACAAACCAGAGAAAACAACAGAGAAAGCTAATGCAATCTGACTAAATTGGTGCCCAGCTAAATGGCTTACAGTGCAGAGACCCTGAACTACATCAGCCTTACATGGGCCCATCCTACAAGGGACAACTTGTGCCTTGCTTGCTTCTGGGAAAGGCAAGTGTAACTCTCACTGCAGGGTTTTTATCATTTCTTTCTGTCCCTTGCATGGATATGGACTCTTTTCCTTCTCTCAAGATGGCGCTAAGCAAATAATTTCATTTTTGAAAGAGAAATCCTATCCTGCTTTCTGGGCTTTGTGATTTGCTATCCTGCTCTCATTTTTACTAGAGAGACTGCCAAATGTTAGAGTTTAATTAAACAGGGAATCATGGGGACCAAGATGGGGCTCATAACAGGGCCAGCCTAATATCCCAATTTTATTTATTTACAAAATTTGTACGCTGCCTTTCTGCCCTCCGAGACAGCTAACAAAACTATATATAATAGAACAGATTGAAAGGACTATTAAAACCAAAGACACACCATTAAAACAATTAAAGCCAAGTTCAAATACACATACAAAAACATAAAAGCAATAATTCAACAATTAAAACATAGGGTAGGAAGGAGGGAATCACTGAGATAATGTCAGATGAACCAAAGTCTTTACCCACTGGAGGAAGGTTGCAACAGAAGGGGATAGGTGACTCTCTCTGGGGTGACAGTTCCAGAGTTCTGGGGCATTACTGCAAAGGCCATCTCCGGGTTGCCACCCACCTAATCTCAGAAGACAAGGGCACCTGAAGCAGGTCCTAAGACAACCATGGCAGTTGGATAGGTTTGTAAGGGAGTAAGTGATCCTTCAGATATGCTGGTCCCAAACCATATAGACCTTAAAAGGTCCTCACTATCACCTTGAATTGTGTCCAGAAACAAATTAGGAGCCAGAGTAGATGGGCCAAGTCTGGAGTAATATAGTCTCTATTAACCCATTCTGGTCAACATCCTGGCTGCAGCAATCTTATTGGATTGGTTTTAATGTTATTAAGTTTAATGTTTTAATGTTTTATATTGTTAAATCTAAAGGCTTTTATCTACTATTGTATGTTTTTTATAAAATGTTGTTAGCCGCCCTGAGCCTGCCGAGGTGGGGAGGGCGGGATATAAATAAAATTTATTATTATTATTATTATAATCTGCACCAGATGAAAGATCTGAAAACTTTTCAAGGGCAGTCTCACATAGAATGTATTGCAGTAATCTAATCTAGATGTAACCAGGGCATCCACTACAGTAACCAAATCTTTTCTGCTTAGAAAAGGCCTAGATTCTGAGATCTACCCTCCAAGCAGGACTGGAACCTCCAAAAACAGTGCCTCCCACTCCCAGCCTGAAAAGGCAGTCCTGAAGGATACCATGATTGATGGTATCAAAAGCCATTGAGAGGCTCAGAAGAACCAACAGAGCTGCTATCTTTCTGTCTGTTCCTGGTGCAGGTCATCTAACAGAGTGACCAATGCTGTTTCAGTCCTGGCCTGAAACCAGACTGGAAAGATCCAAACCAGGGGTGTCAAACATGTGGCCTAGGGGCTGAATCATACCCCCCAGAGGGCTCCTATCAGCCCTCCTGAGCAACTGGCTGCTTCCTTCTCCCTCTCTCTTGCTTCCTTCTGCATCTCAGCTTGCTTTGCAAGGCTTGCTCAATCACACAAGAGCTACAGAGCAAAATCTTGATCTTCTCTATTAGCTGAGGCTCCTCCCCCTCCTGGTCCCCTGGGGAGGGAGGGAAAGAGCCAGAGCTTCCTTTGCCCAGTTCCCTGGATCCCATGGGAGAAATACAAAGAAAGCACCTTTAAGACCAACAAGTGCTAATGTTTTTAGAATGTTTTATTTTAAGTTTTTAAAAAATCTTTAGTTGTGTTTGTGTCCTTTAAATTGTTTATATCTCTGCTACCTAATCTTAAATATTATACACCTGGCCTGACACAGCGTGGCCTGGCAAGGTCTCACTTATGTCAGATCCAGCATAACTCATAACAAATGAGTTCCACACCCCTGATCCAAACAATCTGCTTCATCCAGGAACACCTGAAGGGGGCTGGACTACATGGCCTGTAAGACTTGTTCCAGCTGTATGATTCTAAGTTGCCCAGCCATAATCGGCTGGATGAGGGTCAGTTCAGAAAAGACTGAGATACTGTTGGTTGGTGTTGATTGTGGAAACTGAAGAAAAGTCTACTCTACTTAGGACTGTACACCCTCTAAAGGAGCAGCTGGCAAGGACTGTCAAATCCAGATTTACAGATGGATGTTCAGATTTCATTCCCAGTACATAGCATCTTTAACCAGGCTTCAGCTGGCTTGCCAACTACAGCTTTTCCTCAAGAAGTGTGTGATCAGCTCACAGTGGTCTGTCTACATGGGCCCACTTGTCAAAGGAAACCCAGCAATTCAAAAGTTCAAAAGCTCCAGTTGGTCTAGAATGCAGCAATAAGATTTAGTTGGCATACACCACAGGCAGCATATGACTCTTGAAAGATTTTAATTGGCTGCCTGTTTATTTCCAGTCTCAATTCAAGGTGGTTTTAACTAACAAAGTACAACTTAGGACTATAGTAACGGCAGGACCAGTTGTGCCCATATAAGTGATGCTTAGATACTGTACACAGCCCATCCTTTGCATCCCCCCAACCACTCTACTGTCTAAAGTAACATGCCAGACTACAAAGGATGCCACCATTTCAGTGGCTGTCCCCCCTCCAGTTTGGAATGCCCTCCTTCTCTGCACGCCCCTGGCACTGCCATTGCGCCTTTCTTTGGGCACCAAGTCCAGATGTTTTTATTTAAAACTGCTTTTAATTAATTGGCTGGTTTGTTCTTCAATTTCACCTTCTCTGCTCTTGGTTTTCATTTGATTTTATGTAGCTGCTGTGGGTTTTTTGGTTAATTATGGTTTTTTGGTTGCTGCCACATGTTTATTGCGGATCTGGACTCTGTTGGGCTTTTAGTCTATGAACCTCCATGGAGATTGGTTTTATAGGAGCAGCATAAAAATATTTCAGATAAATAATATAATGCTCCTATTGTCAAGTTTCTGAAAAATATCCTTACTAGCTATTCTGTATTAAGTGATGTGGACAATATGTAACTTTTGCTCTGTAACCTAGATCTAGACATTATCTGCAGGGTATCCCATAACATATGTGTCCTGTAACATTTTAAAGACAAAATTTATCCCAGCATAAGCTTTAGTAAGTCAGAGCTTACTTCACCAGATATATGGAGTGTCTTGGCAATATCAGTTTTTTGTAAGGTTATCCAACTGACTGCTGTCTCTTTTGGGCAGACCTTTTAATATACTTACTACTGCAGCTTAATATTAATATTGACCCATACAGGTTGTCCACCTTGGACAACCCTTTCAATTTCTACAGTACTGGATAGCTGGCACTTTGCAACGACTTTTACTGACTGGCATGTACTTGCTACAAGGGTAGTAAAATTTGTTACTGTAAGTGTATTTTTAATGTTTTAAAAAAATCAACTGTCCTATCTTCTCTGACTATTGATAAGAAAAAATAGTTTGCCAGGTAATGCTTGTGCTTATCTTCAACCCTAAGGAAAGCATAGGAAAAGAGGGAGAAAGTTTAGGAAAACTCACACTGGGGAGGCAAGAAAAAATAATTTGTCCCACTGATTCCTGGTGCTGGTGGAATATGAGAACACAACCTTTTGTACTATGCCAGTTGGAACAAGATGAATGTAGATGGCACATATACCTAGGATGGATTAAATGGCTCATACATCATCTCACAGTGGTCTGTACCTCTGCAGAGAAGCTTTTGAGGAATATATATGAACACTTTGAGAACCATTACTAGAGAGCAAAGAAAATTAAGATAAGATAGTATGCAAATATTTTAAAGGATGTGTTTGTATGTTTATGATTTTAATCATATGTATACATGTCATAATCTGTTACTCTTATGTAGCTTCTGTAAGGTTCAAGAGCTGGTCAGGAAAAGTACAGGACTGCCTTTTAGCTTGATAGTTCATTAGTGTAGCTGAAGGAGCAGAATGATTGCTCTTTAATTGTGAACAAATGCCAATTTTAGATTTATAGCCTTGCTTTCAGCATTTAATAAGAGTTATCAAGATACATTCTAGTCCACCTGTTGCTTATCTTCATAATCCCTTTGGGGACCACTTGTTTTATTAGAGGACAATCTTGTGTTAGATTTATTTTTGTTCTTGTCACCTTCTCTACAAAAGTGTGTAGTGTAGGGGGCCAATCAGGTTTTCTGCTGATATCTTCAATCAGAACAGATCTTATCTAGGTAAGCACAATCATGTTCAGGGCTTCCATATCTGGCATAGCATTCTGCCAATCAGCTAGAAATCTAATTTGCCTTAATCTTAGAAAAAATATAATGATTATGTATTTAGCTAAGCTTGAGAATTGTTAGGAGACCTGGTTTTTATTGCATGCATTTTTTCTGCATTGGTAGAATTAAACAGCACCCATTTATACTTGCCAAATTGTTGCCTAATAAAAAGTTATGCTTTATTTTAAATAAAATAAGTAACTGAAAGAAGTCTTCCATTTGTTCTGCTGGCAAAAGATCAGATGTGAAAAACTGTAATATTTCATTGTGCTCCAAGAGATAAGTCTTGCTTATAAAGTTTGTCTGGTACAGACCTAATAATTGGGAATTTGGCAGCTGCGTAAGCTAATGAGAAAAATTCGTCTAGAGCTGAGTGGTACAGATCTCAAGACTGGGTGCAAATTAGATAATCCATCACAATGTTGGGAAGAAGCAATAACTGTGTCCATGGAAAGATGTGAACAAAGTGCTTAAATGACAGAGAAATTTATTCTTGATTGTACAGTAGGAAGGATTTCCCAGCTCTTTATCTTGAGGTGGGCCATGGCTCAGTGATGCAGCATGGCATGCAGAAAGGCCTAGGTTCAATTCCTGGCTTCTCTAGTTATAGAAATCAGGTCATAGATGACATGAAAGACCTCTGCCCAAGAGCCTGGAGAGCTGCTGCCAGTCTCAGTAGATAGTACTGACTTTGATGGACCAAGGGTCTGATTCAGTATAAGGCAGCTTCACGTGTGTGTTTATACTTTTGCCTGTTAACATGGTATCATGTGGAAAGAAACCTTCCACCCACTACTTGTTCCAAAAAAAACAAAAACAAAAAAAACTATAGACAACTGCTGTGCCTCAAGATCCTTCTATCTCTTGTCTTGCTGCATACTTCAGCCTAGGAGAGATATTCCACAGCTTCTCCTCCTCACAGAAGTGCAGTGTGTCTATGTGTTTTGTAGTAAGAACAAAGATGCTGAGTCAGAACAGGGATTTCTTTATTCTCTCTGGCAGAAATCAGCAAGATGTTGGACTGCCATGATGGTGAATCCAGTTACCTGTACCTGCCATTATGACTGTCAGTCTCTACAGTCATTGTGAAATTTCTTTAAATGGGATACATTGCTGAGAGCCAAACATATGAACTGATATTAAATACATGGATGGGATTCCAAGTCCCACCAGTACAGTGGCTTCCTCGTCTGAAGGTTTCTCATTAAGAGCATCAAGGGTTTTCTTCTTACAGAAGAAAGCCTCTACTGAATCACAGATACTCAGGAAAGGAACAAGACTGTGGAAATTATAATGAAATCACTGGACCTACCTTAAAGTGTTGTTGAAAAGACTACTAAGATAATGTATGTGAAGTCCTCTAAGCATTTAATAAAAATAATACAGTATTACTGTGGCTAACTACAGTCTTAACCACTGAAATCTTGTTCTGGTCTCATGCTACTTTCTAATGTTTTACCAGATATTACCTACATTTCTACCATTTCACTGCAGTCATGAAACCTTAGAATAATTTTTTTTGAAAAAAACACACACAATTTCATGATGTAACTAAGAAAATATCACATTTAGCAATCACATAGCACACGCATAATGACTGAAAATATCCATATATTTTGTTCCAGGATAGTTACTGTTGAGTCCTTTTACCTGGCTCAATGGTGATCACCATGCCTGGCTGGAGGGGGATTGAGCGGGATATGTCAGGGGTATCATGAACATCCATTCCCAGATAGTGTCCTACATGGTGTGGGCAGTATTTTCGAACAGCCTAAATGGCAACAAAAACCAACACATTACAAAAGCAAGCAAGTACAGATGTCTGTCCAGGATGGACAACAGCATTGAGTTTGATACTGGAAAAGTACATTGAGATAGTTCAGATGCCATGATGAACGTTGATTTGAATGAACCTGGGAGATCCTTCAGTTCACACACTCCCTCCTCTCCTTATGAATGACTTGAATAGCTCCACTGTTGTGCCAATATTATTTATCATTACATATGAACCACAAACTGTTCCCTCCAAAATGTGACAAATTAACTTCAATGTGGGTAAGTGATGCATATCAGAGCAAAAAATCTAAACTTTTAACTATATGCCAATGGACTCTGAAGTTGCTGAAACTGATGGGGCAAAGAGATCTTGAAGTCACAGTGGATAGCTCAAAAAAATATCAAGTAGCAAACTCCATGTCAGGGTTTATTAAACTGCCAATATTATAATGCCCCTATATAGATATGGTGCACTCTCATTTGAAATACTGTGTGAAGTTGTGGTCTTAAAAAGGATATTGCAGAAATGGAAAAAGTACAAAAGGGAGCAACCAAAATACTAGAATTTGAAGGCATCCAATGAAAATGATGGGCTGTAGATTCAGGACAGGCAAAAAGAAATACTTCTTTACACAGAGAGTGATTAAAATGAAGATGTAGCCATAGGTACAGGCAGCTTTAAAAGGGGATTAGACAAGAATCATGGAGGATAGGTCTATCAGTGATTGCCAGCCATGGTGACTAAAGGGAACCTTTACGCTCAGAGGCAGTAAACATCTGAATCCCAGCTCCAGGAGACAACATCATGGAATGGTCTCAGCCTCTATACCCTATAGTTGCCCTCCAAATGGTTGGCCACTGTGTGAGATAGGATGCTGATCTGGATTGACCACTGGCCTGATCCAGCAAGGCCCTTCTTATGCCCTTAAAAGCCACAATACTAAACTAAGAGTATAAGCCATGGTTCGTAGTACAAACACAATAACAAAACATGCTTGCGTAGGGTAGCCATATTGGTCTGCAGTAAAATAGTTAGTTGATATCATTTTGGCTTTGTTAATCTGTTTCCTTATTAGGTGGGTACTGTCATTACAAGAATGTCTGTTGCAGATGCTGCATGTGAGAATCTCTGTCCCAGGGATCATAGCAGATACGGCTGCAGTTCAGAGCTTAGCTGTAGACAATGGATCATTTGGTGTGTTTAGGATGGTGACTAGAGGCATTTAGATGTGCTTGGCAATCAGCAGGTTTCTTGTATAAAGTGGTTGTTATGCTTCCATTATGTAGTTATACAGTGGTGTCTACAAAGTATTACATGGATTGATTCATGGTCAGGTTGATGGTGGAGTGGAAGTTGGTGAAGGCCTAGTGAAATTTCTCCAGTGCTTCTTTTCCATGCTTTGCCACAAAACTGGAAGTGTTTAATTATCAAACCACCACCACCACCATTTCAATTTTAGAACACCCTTCCCCGCTGAGGTAGGGCTCAGAGCAGTGTAAAACATAAAAATTAATACAATATGATTATAATATGATTTAAAACCATAAACATCAGTAATTATTAAAAGATGGCAATAAAGAGGGAGATGGAAGATTGGAGTGCCAGAGGATACAACTGTCTCTGTCCTCAACCAAATGCCTGGCAGAACATCTCTGCCTTAAAGGCCCTGCAAAACTGCTTCATGTCCCACAGAGCCTGGATGATATTTGGCAGAGAGTTCCACGAGGTTGGGGCCAGGGCAGAGGATGTTCTGGCTCTGGTCAAGGACAATTGGATATTCCTTGGGCCAGGGACCACCAGTAGATCTTGGTCTACATTCTTTTGGGAGTATACTGGGAGAGGCAGTCCTGAAAAATTCCTGAAGACAGCATAAAAGAAGTGTGGGGAATGAGGATTCCTCTTGCAAGTTGATGTAACAGTGAACCATGGTTTGTCTGCATCTGAATCAAATTATTTGAAAAACAGGAACAATTTCTCATTTATGATTTCAACTGAGTGTCATAGGCATATGGACACAGCGGTTGACTGAACCTTGTAATATATTCAGTCTCCCCCCAAAAGTTTCTGACATCTGGTGAAATATGAGTCTCTTTTCAACAACTAAGCTTTCTGCTAAGTTTGGGCAACCCAAAGTCTGATCCTGCTAATAATTCAGTGTCTCAAGAAAGAAGGTCAAGAGATCATGAGACTTAAAGACACAAAAACTGAGAGTCTCATGGTTTCTGAGCTTCAGCAAACATTCTATTACTTATTTCAATTTATCTCTGCATCCATTTGGGAAGGAGGGAGCTGTTAATGCCATGTTATGATGCAAAACCTTGGGGTCCCTCTTGGGGCTTAAGACAAACAAAGGAAGTACCACTTTTGCAATATAAAACAATCTATGGAAATTCTGATTTGTGAAGGTGGTTGACACAGCAAGTAGCTCAGCAGCCTTTAAAACAATTCAGTATATATACAGAGTACACATCAATCAGTCACTAATAGTTGTGATAACTAAAAGCCCAGACTCCATTTCAAGACAGACAACCACCTAAATGCCTGCTTTCCTGTGATACTTATGAATCTCTCAGAGGCAACCACTGGACCACAATTTGCAGACAGGGACCTGATAAATCACTTACATGAATCAGTGTGACAATTCTTATTATTGGGATTCCAAAATCTAATTCACACAATAACCCCCTGAAGAGGAATTTGTGCAATAACTTCCTGAAGAGGAATTATTGTCTTTTCCCACTAACCAGCGTAGGAGTAGTGGTGGTGGTCACTCACCTTCTCTTGTACAAGGAAGCAAGTGCACTGACTCCTGTCCTCCTTGAACAGATCAATAGTCCAGTAGCATCTCTACGCTATAAGCCCTGTGTTATCTCAGGGAATGGCAGCAGAGAGAACAACCATGGGGGGGGGGGGTGAGTATAAAGTAGTATTACTGTATTACTAACCATTTTCTCCTTCTGGATGCCAATACAGATACCAATGGGTTGGATTCTATTCATACCCCCATGTAGGGCGTCATGTATCCTTCAACTCCATTTGTTGCTCATGTGTCACAGAAATACAATGGATTATTTTTTCTGCTCTTTCAGTGCATGTGTATATGGCTGACTGTAATTGGTAACTAATGTTAGTAATTGTTAGTACCAAACCAAAGGCGTAGTTATTCCAAATTAAGCAGTCCTAGAGTAGAACTATATGTGTTGTATATGTCTTAGAATTCTAGAGTTGGAAGGGACCTCAAGGGTCATCTACTCCACTCCCTTGCACAATGCAGGAAATTCACAAATACTGTCCTTGGACTAAGAACCTAAAGGTTAAGAATGTTTGAGTGTACAGTCCAAATAATTCTGTAAGTAAGGTTGAAAACATTAAATACTGAAAAATATATATGTATTTATTATAAAGTAAATTAAAACCAGATATAGGCCCTGGTGATAGTTTCAGTTACAAATAAAATTGTACAATGTCATTCCCCCACCCCAAAATTAATGTCTTTAATTTACCGTACCTTACAGAATTATTGGGCTATACACTCAGATATTCTTAACCTTTAGGTTCTTAATTCAATTTAGGTTAAGTTTTTTCCTCTCCCCTTTTTTGCTTCCAGTTGTATATACCCTTGGAACAGGGAGTTAGGGGGACAAAATTCCAGGGGCCCTGGGAAACATGCTGTCCAACTCATGCAGTTTACTTTCATATGATGTCTGAGTTGGATGAGGGTGATATGAGGAAGGGGCCCAGTAGGGATATTTGTCTGGGAGCCCTGGCTTGGAATGCCTCCATGGGAGTAGGGAAGCATTCTTGGTGGCACTAACAATACATATGATGTTCTTTCCAGGGCTCCTCTCTTCTGCTTTGAGAATGCCTTGCACATCTCATTTTCAGGTGCTGGAATAAAGGACAAGAGACCATATTCTTCCCTGTGATTTGTACACTTTTCTGCCTTCACTGGTAGATGTGTATACATAAATACATGTAGGTAACCTTTCAGCTTGCTGGGGGGGGGGGAAGTGTAGATGATAGGGGAAGGCAATGGCAAACCACCCCGTAAAAAGTCTGCTGTGAAAACATCATGATGTGACGTCACCCCAGAGTCAGAAAGGACAGGTTTCTTACCTGTAACTGGTGATCTTCGAGTGGTCATCTGTGCAATCACACATATGGGTAATCCGCAGGATTGGTCCCAACCTCGGAGAATTCAAAGCAATCTTGATCGCAGATCTGGCGCGCCTCCCACTCGTCCTGGGGAGGAGGCAGGCACTGCGCATGCCTGGACGAGGGGGAGGCGCTTAGCCACTCAGTTTCTTCCCGCCGCCGGATAGGTGGAAACGAATGTGCTAGATGAGCGTCCAGCAGCGGGGAAGGCTGGGTGGGTCTGTGTGATTGCACAGATGACCACTCGAAGATCACCAGTTACAGGTAAGAAACCTGTCCATCTTCTTCGTGGTCTCTGTGCATTCACACATATGGGTGATTAGCGAGCTATTTCTTCGGAGGTGGGTGCTGGATCTGTAAGAATATGCATGGTTAGGACAAAAACGTAAAGAGTATAGTACTCACGGTGGTTAGTCGAAGATGGAGCGCAGCACTGCTTGTCCGAAGGAGGCATCACGCCGGGCACGGACGTCAAGAGCGTAGTGCGAGGCGAAGGTAGATGTAGAGGACCAGACGGCTGCAGCGCAGATGTCCTCTATAGGGATGCCCCTCATGAAGGCTGACGAGGTAGCCACGGCTCTGGTCGAGTGGGCTCGTATGTGTTGGGGAACTGGCTGTTTCGCCAGTTGGTAGCAGAGTTCAATAGCGGCAACGAGCCACTTGGAAAGTCTCTGAGTAGATATTTTGCTGCCCTTGTTGTGGGCGGCGTACGCGACGAAGAGTCTAGGGTCTCTACGGAATTGGCGGGTTCTGTCTATGTAAAAGGCTAGGGCCCTACGTGCGTCCAGGTTATGGAGCGCCCTTTGCCCTGCATCCGTGGGGTGCTGAAAGAAGGCTGGTATGGTTGATTGTCTCCCCAGATGAAAGGGAGAGACGACCTTTGGCAGGAATGTCGGGTCGGGTCTGAGGACCACCGTGCTATTGTGAAAGGTCGTATATGGTGGGTCCGCCCTGAGTGCACAGATGTCGCTGGCCCTCTTGCCTGTGGTGAGAGCCGTGAGTAAGGCTGTCTTCCATGACAGCAGGTGTAGTGGAATAGAAGCCATGGGCTCAAAAGGTGGTTTCATGAGCTGGCTTAGGACGAGAGAAAGGCTCCAGGTAGGAAGAATTTGTTTGACTGGTGGGTGTAGGCGGATGATGCCCTTGAGGAAGGCTCTGGTAGCATGGTGAGAGAAGACAGTCGTGCCCCCAATGCGGGGGTGGAAGGCTGAGATGGCTGCCAGGTGTACCTTCAGTGAAGAATATGAGAGCCCCGCCCTGGAGAGCGTTAGGGTATAGGTTAGCACCTGGGATATGGTGGCGCAGCTGGGGTCGAAGTTATGTTGTGAGGCATAGTGAGAGAAACGCTTCCACTTAAGTAGATAGGATTTTCTAGTGGATGGCTTTCTGGAATTCACTAGGACCTGGCGGACCTCAGGGGGAAACTCTAGAAACTGATCCTCCAAGCTGTCAATTTGAGTGATGCTGGGTTGTGATGCAGGACCTTGCCGTCCTGTTGGGAGAGGAGGTCCTGCGCTTGAGGAAGTAGGAGGAATGTATTGTTGGACAGAAGCAGCAAGGTTGTAAACCATGGCTGGCGGGGCCACCATGGGGTTATTAGGATGCAATTCGTGCGGTCTACTTGAATCTTCTGTAGAACTCTGGTGATAAGTGGAATGGGGGGAAAGAGGTAGTGGAGTGCTCCCTTCCACGTTTGGAGAAAGGCGTCCCCCTTGGAGAGATGAGACGGAGGACCCCTCATGTAGAAGTGGATGCATAGGGCATTTGACAGTGAAGCAAATACATCTACTTTCGGGGTCCCGAAGATGCTGAAGATCTGTCGGATGTATTTGCTGTTGATGGACCACTCGTGGTTGTTGGTCGAGTGGCGGCTCAGGGCATCTGCCTGGGTGTTTTCGGTTCCTGGTAGGTGAACAGCCGTGAGGAAGATGCCCTGGCTTATGCTCCAGTGCCACAACGCCAGGGCCCTCTTGCAGAGTCTGATGGAGGCGGTGCCTCCCTGTCTGTTGATGTAGAAGACCGTGGCGATGTTGTCGGAGGTGACCTGGACGTGCTGGTTCCTCAGCGATGGGAGGAAGGACCGTAAGGCCTTGTGCACTGCGAGGAGCTCTAGGCAGTTTATGTGGAGAGAGCGTTCGTGGTCTGACCACTGGCCCTGTACTGTGAGGGTTCCCAAGTGGGCTCCCCATCCCCACTTGGAGGCGTCTGTGGTGACAATCACCGAGGGGGGTGCCTGTTTGAACGGCATGCCCTTGCGGAGGTGACGTTCTATTGTCCACCACTTGAGGGATGTTATGATGTGTGGCGGTAGGGTGAGTAGCGTGGACTGGTGCTGTGTGTGCGGATGGAAGGTCCTGACGAACCACATCTGCAGGGGTCGCATGTGCAGCTTCGCGAAGCACAAGACTGCGGTGGTTGCTGCCATGAGGCCTAACATTCTCTGGAATGTGAGGGCTGTTTGCGATCGCTGGGCGATGATGGTGGTGGCCAGAGCCTGTATACTGAGTACTCTGTCTTGAGGTAGGGAGGCCGTTTGAGAGACTGTGGAGATGTCTGCTCCTATAAACTGGATTCGCTGGGTAGGAGCCAGTTTGGACTTTGATAGGTTGACTTGGAGGCCTAGGGTGGCCAGGAGAGAGAGGGTAGCGGAGACGTCCAGTTGCAGCTGTTCCTTCGAGTGTGCGACGATCAGCCAGTCGTCTATGTACGGGTAAATTGATATGTGTTGCTGACGTAGTGTGGCTGCTACCACTGCCATACACTTGGTGAAAACCCTCGGGGCTGTGGATAGGCCGAACGGGAGGGAGCAGAACTGGAAGTGCTGTTCCCCGATGGCGAACCTGAGAAACCTTCTGTGACGGTGATTGATTGTGATGTGGAAATAGGCATCCTGAAGGTCTATGGACGCCATCCATGCTTGTTCTGGGATGAGCGGGAGGATTGCCTGGAGTGTGATCATACGGAATCTCTTGTAGGTTATGTGCAGGTTGAGTTTGCGGAGGTCGAGGATGGGGCGGAGTCCACCGTCCTTCTTTGGTACCAGGAAGTAGCGGGAATAAAATCCGGTGCGATGGTATTGAGGTGGAACTGGTTCTATCGCGCCTTTGTCCAGCAGAGACGCGATTTCCGCTTGCAGGGGAGTGGACGGAGGTGTGGTGAGGAATCTGTGGTGTTTCGGGGTGGATGCGAATTCTATTAGGTAGCCCCTTTGAATGATGGCGAGGACCCAGGAGTCCGAAGTGATGTCTCTCCAGGCAGGGTAGAACGGTTGCAGACGGGTGTGTGTGGAAGGCTGCGGCTGATGGGGGGAAACTGGACGGCTCGGGGCAGGGTGGTCAAAGAGACGGTTTGGAGGTAGCTGCAGGTTTTTTGGCTGTTTGAGGGCGTCGGTGCTGAAAGGGTTTAGATTGTGGTGGTTTGCGTCACCATGGCTCCTGTTGTCTCGGGGACCTGGTTCCCTTATAATGGCTGGGCCTCCAGTTCCTGTGCTTGCCGAATTGGGCTGGATGTTGCGAGACTCCCAGTCGTTTCGCCCTCTTCCTGCCGTCGTCTACTGATGTGAGAATGTCATCCGTAGTTGCATTGAATAGACCAAGGCCATCGAAGGGCAAATCCTCAACCTTGTACTTGATGTCAGGTTGGAGGGACGAGGATCTAAGCCACGCGTGTCTGCGAAGGGCTATGGCTGAGGCCAAGGTTTTGGAGGAACACTGTGCAGCATGGCGAGCAGTGTTGATCTGCTGTTTGCTTACTCTGGCTAGCTCTTGCAAGGCATTGGTCGCTGATTTCTGGGATGCCTCAGGTAGAGATGGGATCAGTGTGTTAAGGAAGGTAGTCAAGTTGTAGGCGTATGCTGAGAAGCATGCCATGTAATTATGTATTTTAGTCGTGGCCGTTGTGAGGGAGTATATCTTTCTCCCGATGGTGTCGAGCTTTTTGCCTTCCCGTTCTGGGGGCACTGGGTGCCTGGTTTGTTTGGACTTGGACGAGGAATGGACAATGATCGAGTTCGGGGCCGGGTGTGTGAATAGAAACTTCGAGTCCGGTGCGTGTATCTTATAAAGGGCTTCAACCCTTTTGGATGTTGGCGGTACCGATGCCGGTTTGTCCCATGCTTCCTTAAGCGTTTCCAGAAGGACAGGGAGCATAGGGAGAGAAGAACTTGATGGCAGATCCGCATGAACTAGGTCGAATACGACGTCCGAAACTCTGGGCGCGTCGGTGTTGAGCTTCAGGTTCAGTGAGTTCGCCATATTCGAGACAAGGTCGAGGTATGACTTTGGGCCCTCTGACGGCGATAGTTCCGCTGGCTTTGCTATGTCGGAGTCAGGAGACTGTAAGTCCGAGCCCGAAGAGTGGTCGGAGTCGGAGAGTTCCTGCTCGGAGTCGTCCTCGGTTTCTTGGTGCGGGTCAGGCTGGAGTTGGAGGGGTGCCGGCTGTTTGTCAGGAACAGTGCGCACGGATCCGTGTGGTGAAGGGAGTTTCGGTTCGGCGCTACGACGCGTGGGGTCGTCACGATGCCGAAGCGATGTGTCCAAATCAGGGTGATGTCTGCGTGGAGACACATCTCGGTAACGGGTTCGGTCTGGTCTGTCCATGCGGTCCCGGTACCGAGGAGAGTCATGGTAGGTGCGGTAGTGACGGTCTCTCGGGTCTGTGCGGTAGACCTCGTAGGACGGAGATCTTCGGTGCCGTCTTCGGTCCCGAGGGGACGGGGACCTGGATCTCGACGGGGAGTAATAATAGTATCTCTCCCTGCGGCGGCTGTGTGACCGTCGGCGACTGCGGGATCTTGGTCTGGTTGGAAGGACTCTAGGAGTCGAAGGCTCTCGGGTTAGAGCGTGGGCGTCCAGCGGCTGTGAGAGGTCCACGAATTTACGAGGGTCGAGAGGACGGTGACTGCTGACGGATGTAGGAGAGTGGGTCTCCAGTATCTGGTCCGGTGGAGAGTTCGATATCGATGGGGACTTAGATGAGATGCGCACGATTTCTAACGGTGTGACGGACGGTGTTGCCGTCGACTTCGATGTCGGAGTTTTCGGGATCGAGCCCGAGCCATGTGCGGTCGGGTTCGATGCCTTCTGTTTAGTTGCGGTCGAGCTCGTGGTCGGATTCGAACCCAAGTGTTGTCCGGTTTGATCTGATGGCCGGGTCTTAGGCTTCTTAGAGCTTAGCTTGCCCGTCGGGTCCGCGTGGGCAGAATCGGAGCGGCGGCGCTTTCTGGTGTCATCCGACTTTTTGGTGTGCTTGCCAGACTTGGGCTTGCAGGGACCTTGAGTCGCAGAAGCTGCCGACTGCGTCTCTCCCGCGAGAAGTGGGGAAGATGGCGCGAGTTGTTGTTGTTCGCCATGCGGCGTGGTCGGTCGGAGGGAGGTCTCCATAAGATGGCTCCTGAGCCTCGCGGCACGATTTTTGCGGGCCTGTTTGCCAAACTGGCTGCAGTGGACGCAGGAGTCCGTACGGTGAGCTTCTCCGAGGCAAAAAAGGCAAAGAGAGTGACCGTCGGACGAAGGGATTTTGGAAGCGCAGCGGGTGCAACGTTTAAAAGTTATTTTGTCCCTTCCTTCCATCCGCCCGGGGGGGGGGGGGGAGGGAGAAGTCCGGAAAGATAGTAGAAGAGAGGTTTTTTTTTTTTTTTTTTATACGATACCAAGGAGAAGGTGAAGATTGAAGCGAAGAATTGAAGCGAAGAGAAGGTGAACGTTGAAGATTGCAATGAAGAGTTGGAGATCAGCGAGGAAGGTGCGATCCGGTCGGCGGTAAGGAAGAAACTGAGTGGCTAAGCGCCTCCCCCTCGTCCAGGCATGCGCAGTGCCTGCCTCCTCCCCAGGACGAGTGGGAGGCGCGCCAGATCTGCGATCAAGATTGCTTTGAATTCTCCTAGGTTGGGACCAATCCTGCGGATTACCCATATGTGTGAATGCACAGAGACCACGAAGAAGATCAACTGGTGCTTGCACAGGGGACTACCTTTACCTTTTTAACCTTCCTCTACCCTGCTAATCTCATGGGAAAGTAAATCTGCTCCTCATGCTAGCTACACCAGTCTACTGAATTTCTGTACAGCCAGAAATACCATCTGTCATCCTTTGATGTTTGAAAAGGGAATAGCCACCATGTTCAAAGCAGCATTTAGATTGTACAGCCCACTCTCCACACAAAGATAAATGATCTATTATAGTGATCCCAACTGGACAGGATTTCAGCACCATCATGAAAGTTCCTCATCAAAGGCTCCTTAGAAAGCTCGAGAGTCACGGAGTAAAAGGACATGTCCTCTTGTGGATCAAAAACTGGCTAATTAATAGGAAGCAGAGAGTGAGTATAAATGGGCAGCCTTCCCAGTGGAGGACGGTAAGCAGTGGGGTGCCGCAGGGCTCGGTACTGGGTCCCATGCTCTTTAACTTGTTCATAAATGATTTGGAGTTGGGAGTGAGCAGTGAAGTGGCCAAGTTTGCAGATGACACTAAATTGTTCAGGGTGGTGAGAACCAGAGAGGATTGTGAGGCACTCCAAAGGGATCTGTTGAGGCTGGGTGAGTGGGCGTCAACGTGGCAGATGAGGTTCAATGTGGCCAAGTGCAAAGTAATGGACGCTGGGGCCAAGAATCCCAGCTACAAATACAAGTTGATGGGGTGTGAACTGGCAGAGACTGGCCAAGAGAGAGATCTTGGGGTCGTGGTAGATAACTCACTGAAAATGTCAAGACAGTGTGTGATTGCAATAAAAAAGGCCAATGCCATGCTGGTAATTATTAGGAAGGGAATTGAAAACAAATCAGCCAGTATCATAATGCCCCTGTATAAATGATGATGTGATCTCATCTGGAATACTGTGTGCAGTTCTGGTCACCGCACCTCAAAAAGGATATTATAGCATTGGAAAAAGTCCAGAAAAGGGCAACTAGAATGATTAAAGGGTTGGAACACTTTCCCTATGAAGAAAGGTTAAAATGCTTGGGGCTCTTTAGCTTGGAGAAACGTCGACTGCGGGGTGATATGATAGAGGTTTACAAGATAATGCATGCGATGGAGAAAGTAGAGAAAGGAGTACTTTTTTCCCTTTCTCACAATACAAGAACTCGTGGGCATTCAATGAAATTGCTGACCAGTCAGGTTAAAATGGATAAAAGGAAGTACTTCACCCAAAGAGTGATTAACTTGCGGAATTCACTGCCAAAGGAGGTGGTGGCGGTTACAAGCATAGACAGCTTCAAGAGGGGGTTAGATAAAAATATGGAGCAGAGGTCCATCAGTGGCTATTAGCTACAGTGTGTATATATATATATATATATATATACGTGTGTGTATATAAATATAATTTTTTTTTTGGCCACTGTGTGACACAGAGTGTTGGACTGGATGGGCCATTGGCCTGATCCAACATGGCTTCTCTTATGTTCTTATGCTAATCCTGGTGTGCATTTGCAAACAAAAACAGAATGTGATGCTATCCTTGCAGCTCATTGACTTGTTCTCATTTAGAAAGAGCTGTCCAGTTTCAAATCTTGGAATCATATTGTTCTTTGAAAATGGCCTCCTTCTCTGGCAACATTTATCTCAACATGGGAATGAAATTTAAGTTTAAAAATGCCTGCTATAGTGGAGCAAATCTCACCCCCCCCGCCAATATTCCAGGAAGTGATTATAGTGAAGTGAGAATAATTTGAAGTGATATTTAAACTTCCACCTGTCTGTCAAAAAAAAGACAACACACCTGTTACATTCAGCAATACACACACAGCTGATTCAAAATCCAAGTGAACCACAAACAGATCCAGAGTCATGAGAACAAAATTCCCCCTCCCCCCAAAAAAAACCTTCTCAAACCGACCACAAAATGAAGCATTTCTCTCTGACAGTCTGGCAGTTCTGTTTAAGGATCTCACTGACAAGTTAGAACAATCCCTCCCCTTCTATTCTCCACCCCATTAAAATTGATACTTCTTTTAAAACTGCTGCATGCATAAGTGATCTGCCATCTGCTGAGTGAAAGAGGTACTGCCACCAGCCCTTGGTTTTTACAAGACACATTTCGCTTTAATTTGCAACCATGTTAAAAATCCTACCAACAACTATATAGGTACAGGGCTGGAATTTCACAGGTGGAATGTTTTGTTTTCCTTTTCTCTGACAAGTAACAGAAGCTAACTGAGAAGTTAAAAAGAGGCCAAGTACCTTGAAGAGATGGTTCTCAGTAGTGCTCTTCTGTAAGATTCCCAAATCTTTTAGCTTCTCTCCAATCAAGGTCAGCATGAAACTGTATATGTTCTCTAGGCTCACACCCGGAGAGCAAAGCCTCAGACAGGATTTCTGCACTTCTAGTACAGCTTGGTACAGCTCTGCCTGGGGACCTGTGAATCTGAGAATGCAAGGTGCCAATCACCATATTTAAGTAGAAAGGGAAGTCATTCATTAAAGAGTTCAACCAAGATTTTTGGGCCTTGTAGCTTGATTTCACTTTGGAATGCAAATGCAGAATCATATCTTTTAAATGCTTCCCCCTGTCAAAAACATTATGTGCATAAACAAATTAGTATATTACAGAGAAGACTAGGCAGGAACACTTTCTCCGGAACTGCTAGTTTCCAAAAACTGGCTTTAAAAGGGGGTGGGGGGATTAAATTAATTGATTTGCTCCAGTACATTCTGAAACAGTTCAGTACCATGTGATATTTCTGAATGTGCAGAGTGCAGAGTGACTCTGCATTACTTCACTTCTAAGCCATTCTACTGGAGTGTATGAAGCAAATCAGGTAATAGAGATTGCTAATATAAGCAATATAACACTGCCATCCTAAGCAGAGTCACATCCTTCTGAGCACAGTGACTTCAGCCAGTTTGGTGTAGTGGTTAAGTGTGCAGACTCTTATCTGGGAGAACCGGGTTTGATTCCCAACTCCTCCACTTGCACCTGCTGGAATGGCCTTGGGTCAGCCATAGCTCTGGCAGAGGTTGTCCTTGAAAGGGCAGCTGCTGTGAGAGCCCTCTCCAGCCCCACCCACCTCACAGGGTGTCTGTTGTGGGGGAGGAAGGTAAAGGAGATTGTGAGCCGCTCTGAGACTCTTCGGAGTGGAGGGCGGGATATAAATCCAATATCATCATCATCATCATCATCTTCTTCTTCTTCTTCTTCAATGGACTTAGAAGGGGTGTTATTCTGCTTAGGATAGCATGGTTAGAAAGCCTTGGAAACACAGTGAAACAGAGAAGTAGCAGTGATAACAGCCACTTTAAAACAACAGCAAATGAATCACAGATGTATGAAAATTACACTTGGCCTCTTCCTCCCTTCTCCTTTCTGCACTGAATGGGTGAAGGCAATGCAGTTTCAACAGCCTCTTAAGAATAGCACATGGTATTTCCCCTACTGGGAACAGCCTACCTGCCATTGATGGGCCATGTGCGAGTGATGTCACTGACATAACAGGAAGACTCGCATCCTCCGTCCAGTAAAACCATCTCTCCATCCTGGAGCAATGAAAAGTGACCAGACAATATCCCTTGATATTCAAGAGTATGATTGAACCTCAGACAAAAAAGAATAATTTTTTTCCCAAACTGAATATATATTGCCTACTAGAGAAAAATTAATCCAACTTTCTCATTGGGCTGTAGTCCAGGGAGCTTAAAATTACAGTTTTCAACTTTAGGACCACTATGTCCTGCAAATGTCTCCCCTGGCAAAACATACCCCATGGCAAAACATGTTTAACAGCTGTTGTCATGTTGGTTCCATTTAGTAGGCAGTGCAACAATGATAATATCCTTTAAGGAGCCAATTTCTGCTGCCACAGACTTGGCTATGATTTGGAGTGGCACAGAACTCTTCCATCTGGCAGAATAATTTAAAATGAACTAAGCTTTTTGCAATGATTGAAAAGCCATTAATAGCCAACAATCTTCTACTGGAAAATGAATTATATATATGTGAAGCTGGTTCAATAGAACATATAAACTTACTCATTTTGTATCTCTTAAAGGGTAGTCCATAGCAGCGTTAACACCATTCTAAGTCCACTAAAGTCAATGGGATCAGAAGGGTGCTTAGGATTGCACAATATATAATAGCAACTTTCATACATTATTTTTAACTGGAACTAGAAAAGCAGAAATGTCCTTTCAGCAGAATTTAAGATCACATTTAAGATCACAAACAATCTCCATTCTGGTTTATTCACAGGCTTGCACAATTAAATCCTGCTCCATATGAATCTAGTGTTCATGCAAAAGAAATGTTACTTAACCACAGTAACATTGTCTCCATGCGCTGACATGAAAAATGAATAAAACAGCTTATTGGATATTCCCTTCTGCTCTCTTAAAATTGCCTATTGCAGATTCCACCTTTTATGCACTTACCTATGCTTAGTGGTTAAGGTGGGATCCTATTTTTGTGGGAGTGATTTAAAATTAGAGACCATTTGTAGCATAAAGACCAGTGTTCAGAGCTAAATGAATGACGAGGTTGTTCCCAAACACTTATAAAATGTTTTGTTGTTGCTGAAATTTAACAACAATCTGTTGGAGGTCCTGCCTTCTGCCCAGGTCCACTGGCACCTGTTTCAATCATACTTTTTTTTAATCTGTCAATGATCTATGAGACAGTTGAGCTCAACTGGATAGTGTGCTTACAAAAGGCTTGGCTGTTCTGGTGAACCTCAGAATCCACTACAGAACAACTGCAAACAGAGTTCTTAAGCTGCAGAAGAGAACAGCAGAGATGGATTAATTTGTTTTAAGATTCAATTCCCATCAATAATCTGCCACCCAAGAAAAAGTACACCTGCTCTCTTGCAACAAGGAGATCCCACAGTATTCAAGTGCTTCAGCTGTTCATTATCACTCCTATATTCCTCCTTCCTCCCAAGTAAAGTTAATAGGAGAGATTCCCCTCCCCCACAGAAGTCTCCTCCCCTTTTCTGATTATTAGTCAGCTGTTAAAAAGCTCCATGATTTTGGAGACTGACAGGTGTCAAGTGGCTACATTCCCCGATATTTTTAAAAAGGGAGTCTTGGGACAGAGAATATCTGCTTTTGAGTATTGCCTGCACAATAAAATATCACACTGTAGGCCTGCATCCACATAAACAAAGGTAAACAAACTTAGGGCTATTTCAAGGAGGCATCATTAAGATAGGACTGTGCATTATTTATGACTTCTCCACAAAATCTTTATGTACTGATAAACATTTTTCTTTTTTAAAAAAACCCTCCACAAAGGATCATGTTTTTAAAAAAACCCTCCACAAAGGATCATGTTCATAAAGCAATATTCCAGATCTTATTTGTTCTGCACTGGAGAGCAAAAACACGAAAGAGTAGAATTTTCTTATTTATGCCTTTAGAAAAAAATACACAAAAAATTTTGGTCCCTGATCTCTAAAGTGAGTCGCCAACCTACAATAGGGAGCATTATTTCTTCTCAGTATTTTTCTGTGCTTTTTATGCATGCATACCCAACAACTGTTCTACCTCAAATTTGTGTCCAAAATTTAACACCATAGCTCAAAGTTACTGTATAAGAAACAGAGAATTTGATCAATAAACTTAAACCAGGGAAGGTCTCTGGTCCTGATTTTTTACCTCCAATTTCTTTTTTTAATAAAATCAAATGGCGGGGCCCTATATTAGCGGAGGCCTTCATGAAAATAAATGAGTCAGACATAATTCCTGAGAGTTGGAAACAGGCAATTATAGTTCCCCCAATCTATAAGAAAGGTGACAAATCACACTGGGGAAATATCACCCAATTAGTCTTCTTTTGGTAGCAGGCAAGTTGTATGCATCCTGTCTGTTAAACAGGTTATCCAGCTGGACAATAGAAAATTCCATACCGGCACCTTAGTAAGCAGGCTTTTGTCTAGGTTATTCCACAATAGACCACAATTGCACTGTCCTATCTTATTTAAAAATATACATAATCCTCTAGTGGATCAATTTATGTTGCCTTTATGGACTTAAAGATGGCCTTTGTCTCAGTTCCAAGAAATATATTATGGCAGAAACTTGGTGGTTATGGTATCAATGCTCATCCGCTTTGGCTCATATGCTCATTATATGAAATATCTGAAGCTCGAGTATGAATTAACAAACAGGGACTGTTGTCTGACTCCTTCAAATTGCATGGATAGGCAAATATGTGTTCTGGCACTCTCCTTTTTAAATCTTTATATAAATGATTTTCCTGAGAACTCTGGCTGTCCAATTCATACGTACCTGTGCTAGCAAACACCTCAATTTGTTCTCTTATGTACACTGATGACACTGTTAATAGCTTGCTCCCTAGTCAGATTGCACCATTTATTGAAAGCATTCAGAGATTATTTTAACAATGAGGGCTTAACCATTCATTATGATAAACCTAATATAGCAGTTTTTGCAAAGAACCCCTGATTCACCTCCTATGCTTGGCAACTAAATGGCAACAAATCACAACAAATAAACATCTACAATTACTTAAATATTAAATTTCAATCCAGTCTGACCTGGAGAAACTATTTAGGCATTATTAGGGTTTGTAGAATCTTTCGGGATCAAGTGCCGTGTTCTACTGGAGAAAGTTTTCCTTCCAGACGTTTCGTTCTCAGCTGCGGAGAACATCCTCAGTGGCGTTGCAGCCGGAGCAGGCGCTCAGACCTTCTTGGCTGCTGTGCATTGAGTTTCTCCAGTAGAACACGGCACTTGATCCCGAAAGATTCTACAAACCCTAATGATGTTACCAGCCAGGAAAACCTGAAATCTTTGATATTTAGGCATTATAAAATAGAAGGCCAGTCTAAAGGAATCCAGCACTTTTTCTTCTCCAGAGGTGGGCCACATATTCCCTCTGTTATTATGCTATTCCCTCTGCTATTGCGCTATTATGCTCCTCAAAGCAAAAATAATTACCCAGCTTCTTTATGGTGTTTCCTTGGGGGCTGATCTAGTAGATGAGCATCTTGATGCTATTCTGCATAGATTTCTAAGAAAGTTGTTAAGTGCCCCTTATTGTATGGCAGGGATTGCTATTAGAGTTGTGCTGGGGATTTGCTCTCTGGAGGCAAAAGCATGGGCATTAATCTTTAGTTACCAATTAAAATTTCTTTTGGCCTTTCCCAAGGGTAGCCTTTTAAAATTCGCTATTAATGGACTCGTATGTTGATCCCTAGTTTGGGTATGGAGATGCCAAACTCCAGAAACTGGGATTGAAAAATACCGTTTTTTGCTCCCAGTAAAAAAAAGACTGTTTCAGTGGACCTAAATAGCACTGTTCTTCATGCCCGTTGTGTGTGCTCTCCTGCTTTTTTTGGATTTACATATTTAAATTCTTGTTGTCCATATATGGATTTCTTTTTAGCCAGATTCAATGTACTACACACTGCCGTTTTGAGTGGGCGCTATTCTAAAAAGCCCTACTCCAAGCATTTATGTAGATGTGGAATTCAGAGGATACTGTCTAGAAACAAGGATTAGCACTTCTTCTTCTCCTGTTCATATCTATCAACCACAGGGGTCCCAAATGTGGTGCCCATAGGCACCATGGCTCTCGCTGACACCTCTTCTGGAGCCTACCAAGTGTTTTTAAAAAGTAGGTGGGTCCAGATGGTCACTGGAGAATATTGCTATGCTGCCTCTCCAGAATCCTGCTTAAATGCAACTTACAAATAAAAACCACAGTATTAAAACACTGTGTATATTTTAAGTGTTCCTGTGGTAACTACCACCAGTATTGGTTTTATTCTTTTACCCCTCTTTTCCATTTTATTTTTTGAATTTCCCCTTCTTCTCCCCTGCACTTGAACTTCCTCTAGGGGTGTGTGTATGCCTGGCTCCACCTCTCATGGCAGCCATTTTGTGGCTGCATTCACCACCCTCTGTCAGAATTCCAAAGGTGTCCATGGGCTGAAAAAGGCTAGGGAACTGTGACCCAGCCCATGACAGAAGTGAAAGAAAGAATGATAATGCAAACAGAATATTCTGAATTTTAATCTTGAGATAGACTAGAAAAATATCTCCTTTATACTATAACTGAAGTTGACTCTTCTTCCACATGCTTACTGCCACTTGCTCTATCTCTCTACTCCTTTTTTGCTGACCAATCAAGATTGAGAGTAGAGATACATAACAGGAAATATTACTATATATACATGAAGACATTTAGGATTCAATTATGGTTTCATTCTGTCAAGTTATAACTTCCACATATCCTAGAAAGCAGATATACATATAGCCTAATTTCTAGAAATCATGTGGTTCATGCAAATAACATGGTTTGGGCAGATTGCATTGTCAGTAGTTTCTGTGCCAATGGTCCTGTGTACAATCTGGGTTGCTGTTCTGGTATGGACACTAACCACTAGAAAAATCTGAAAAGCAGACATTTCTACAGCTCTCCCTCAAACTGGGGGACATCAATTGTACTACAAAATTGTCAAGATAGTCCCACATTAGAGAGATAAAATTCAGTAAACACCTGGTACAAGCTGATATTCTGTTTACCAGGAAAGTCTTAAAGAGAGACATCTGTAATTTTTTCCTTGACTATTTACTTAGGGTTCCTATGAGCAGGCCCAGCTCTTATGACAAAGTGTCTGGAATGAGGGAATAAACAGGTGAGCTTAACAGATATGCAAGTTCAGCAGCAAGGTGAGAAACCAGGGCACTAGTCTCTTAATGTCCCTAATAGGGTAAGCAGACTTTCCACTAACAAATCCACATAAACAGGAAATTTCTAAAAAGGGGGATTAAAACAAAAACCAATTATGAAGGTAGAATGCCAGCAGCGGGTTGGGGGCTATCTAGTGTATTGCACTGAGTGTAACATGCATCTGGGCTACTAGACAGATGTTAATGGGTGTGTGATTGGTGCAAGGAGCATCTGGTTCTCAGGAAATGAGTTTGAACCTTTGAGGCCAAGGAGGCTGACCAGAAGAAGCAGAGACAGTTAGTTAAGCACATGGATAAGACTCTCAGGGATTTGTTTTAGGTTTCCTACTCCAAGAACAGCAACCCAGCTGCTGTCACGGAGCATGAGGATCAAAGGGAAACAGGGCACCATGCTGATGAAAGTGGAAATGTTCCCTCAGAAGGGAACCCTTCTACACTTAGTGAGCAGGTATCCTTTCCATCTCTAGGTAGGAAGGGAGGTGGACTCTTAGTAGTTGGTGATTTGATCCTTAGGCATGTAGATAGATGGGTGGTGAACGTGCATAGAAGAAGATATTGGATTTATATCCCACCCTCCACTCTGAAGAGTTTCAGAGCAGCTCACAATCTCCTTTACCTTCCTCCCCCACAACAGACACCCTGTGGGGCTGGGTGGATGGGGCTGGAGAGGGCTCTAATTTTAAATCACTCTGAACATTGGTCTTTATGCTACAAATGATCTCTAATTTTAAATCACTCCCACAAAAATATGATCCCACCTTAACCACTAAGCACAGATAAGTGCATAAAAGGTGGAATCTGCAATAGGCAATTTTAAGAGATGAAGGGGTAACTGTTAATGTTCTACAGGGAAATAGATTAGGGCTGGTCACTGAGAGGGTGACAAATGATATTGACTACCTAACAAGGTCTAGATGCCACAGGAGGAAGGTTTCAGGCCTAATGCATCTGGGAAATTATAGATGTTTATATACAAATGCTAGAGACATATGAAGTAAAATGGGGGAGTTGGAATGCTTAGAGTCAGAGAAGAACACAGACATTGTGGACATTTCAGAAACTTGGTGAGATAAGGAAAATCAGTGGGATACAGTGATTCCTGGGTATAAATTATATCAGAAGGACAGGGAAAGAAGGGTCGGGGATGGAGTGGCTCTGTATGTCAGAGAGGATATACAGTCCAGTAAGACTGAGAATGTAAGAGAAAAAATATTTGCTTACAGAGATGCTATGGGTGGCAATATTGTGCCCAAGAGGAAGTTTAACTCTGGGAGTTTGTTATTGCCTATCAGATCAAAGATTAGCATATGATTTTAAAACAGCAAAAGAATTAAGGAAAGCAGCTAGATGAGATAACTGTTTCATAATAGGTTATTTTAAATACCCACACAATGATTGGGTCAATATATGTTCAAGTCAAGAGAAAGAGATTGCGTGTCTAGATACTCTAATGACTGTGCCACAAAGAAGATGGTCACAGAACCCACCAGAGGAGATGTGATCCTGGTCTTGGTCCTAAGTAATGCTCAAGACCTGATGAGAGACGTAAATGTGATAGCACTAGTCAGGAAATGTGACCATGTTATTAAGTTCAACATGTAGGTAAATAGGGACTGACACAACCACTTTTAACTTTAGAAGGGGTAACTTCTCTCAAATGAAGGGGCTTGTGAAGAAGAAAAAGGTAAGGAGGGTCAAATCCCTTTGGGAAGCTTGGAGTCCATATAAAACTCCAATCCTAGGAACTCAGATAAAATGTATACCACAGGTTTAAGAAAGATACAAACAGGTATTTTAAAAGGCCTGCATGGTTATTGAACAAAGTAATGGAAGCAGTAGAAGGTAAGAAGGATTCCTTTAAGTGGTGGAAGGGTAGTTCAAGGGAGGTAAATAAAACAGAGAACAAGCAGTGGCAAATAAAATGCAAGTTGGTGATCCAACAGGCAAAAAGGGACTGTGAAGAACACACTGCAAAAAACTTCAAGATCAACAATAAAAATTTCTTCAAATAAATTAGTAGCAAAAACCAGCCAGAGAGGCAGCGGGGCCCTTGGATGGGCAAGGGGTAAAAGGATTACTAAAGGATGGTAGGGAAATGGCAGAGAAGCTGAATGCATTGTGGAAAATGCAAAGTGCTTACCCACTCCAGAACCACAGATTTCAGGAGGGGTGTTGAAAGACCTGAGTCAGACTGAGGTGACGAGAGAGGAGGTCCTACGAATGATGGGCAAATTAAAAACTGACAAAGCACCAGACCCAGATGGCATATATCCAAAAGTTCTGAAAGAATTCAAATGTGAACTTGTGGGTGTCCTGACAAAAATATGCAATCTATCATTAAAATCTGCCTCCATTCACGAGGACTGGAAGGTAGTTAATGTAACTCACATCTTTAAAAAAGTTTCCAGAGGAGCTCCAGGGAATTAGAGGCTGGTCAGTCTAAAGTTGATACTGGGAAACCTGGCGGAATACGTTATTAAAGATAGAATTAGTAGGCATATTGATGAACAAATCTACTGAATAAAAATCAGCATGGATTCTGTAAGGGAAGATCTTGTCTCACTAGCCTGTTACAAGTTCTTTGAGGGGGTGAACAAACATGTGGACAAGGGTGACACAATAGATGTTGTTTACTTAGACCTCCAGAAAGCTTTTGATAAAGTGCCTTATCAAAGGCTCCTAAGTAAACTCAGTAGTTAACGGATAAGGGACAAAGTCCTCTTGTGGATAAATATGGGTTAATTAACAGAAAACAAAGAGTGAGTCTAAAATGGGAAGTTTTCACAGTGGAGGGTGGTAAGCAGCGGGTACCACAGGGCTCAATACTGGGTCCGGTGCTTTTTAACTTGTCATTAATGATTTGGAGTTGACAGTACACAGTGAAGTGGCTAAGTTTACAGATGATACTTGTTCAGAGAGGTGAGAACCAGGGAGGATTATGAGGAACTCCAGAGGAATCTGTCAAAGACAGGCAAGTGGGTGTCAATGTGGCAAATAAGGTGCAATGTGGGCAAGTGTAAAGTAATACACTTTGGAGTCAAAATCTTAATAATAAATACACATTGACAGGGTCCAAACTGGTGGAGGCTGACTAAGAGAGAGATCTTGAAAATGTCAACAACCCAGTGCACAATGGCAATAAAAATGTCAAAGGCTATACTGAGGATTATTAGGCAGGGAACTGGAAAACAAATAGCCAATATAATAATGCCCCTGTATAAATCAATGGTGCGGCCTCACTTGGAATATTGTGTACAGTTCTGGTCACCACATCTCAAAAATATATTATAGCATTAGAAAAAAGTGCAGAAAAGGGCAACTAAAATGTTTAAGGGGAAAGCTTTTCCCTAGGAAGAAAGGTTAAAAAGGTGAGGACTCTTTAGCTTGGAGAAACGAAAACTGAGGGGGTGACATGATAGCAGTTTACAAAATTATGCATGGGATAGAGATAGAAGTACTTTTCTACTTTTCTCACAATACAAGAACTCATGGGCACTCAATGAAATTAATGAGCAATAGGTTTAGAACAGATAAAAGGAAAAACTTCTTCATCCAAAGAATATTTAACACGTAGAATTCACTGCCACATAAAGTGGTGCTGGTGGTGGCTACAAGAATAGAGAACTTCAAGATGGGTTTAGATAAACATATAACAGGAGGTGGTGGCAGCTACAAGCATAGACAGCTTCAAGAGGGGAATGGATAAGCATGGAGCAGAGGTTCATCAGTGGCTATTAGTCACAGCTTATCATTGGAACTCTCTGTCTGGGGCAGTGATGCTCTGTATTCTGGTGCTTGGGAGAGGCACAGAGGAAGGGCTTCTAGCCCCATTGGTGGACCTCTAGATTGTACTTGGTTGTTGTTGTTTTTTGGCCACAGTGTGACACAGAGTGTTGGACTGGATGGGCCATTGGCCTGATCCAACATGGCTTCTCTTACGTTCTTGTATGGCACAGACGTTCATCAGTGGATATTAGCTGCAAGGTATAGATGGAATACTGCAGCTGGAATGCTCTGTATTCTTGGTGCTGGGGGGGGTGTAACACAGTAGGAGGGCTTCTGGAATATGGCCCCGCTAGTGGATCTCCTGATGGCATCTGCTTTTTGGCCACTGTGTGATACAGAATGTTGGCCTGGATGGGCCATTGACCTGATTCAACATGGCTTCTCTTATGTTCTCAAAATGAGAAATGTGAATGGTATCCCAAAGCAGTTGAAGTCATTCTGAACCAAATGAAAAAATTGCTATTTGGTACTTAAAACCTGGGACATGAAGCTTATGTCCTAATTTAAGCAGAGCAAACCAAGCCACACAAAGATGGAATATCAGGGCAGCTGATGTGCAGACACTCTTTAAAAGCATTCACAGTTGTTGAACACAGATGGTTCACGTGTCAAAATAAAGATCTTAATGCTGCAAGGTAGTAGTACTGGAACAAAATGACATACGAACTCTCTAAAGGTAACCCACTGATAGGAACTAAATGCACACAGATGTAGCAATCAAGACTCTGGAGTGCAACTCCAGCTTTTGCTGAGGCACACTTCTGAGCAGACATGGTATAGATACCCTTCTCAGCAAGTAGGGGTCACATTTTTGCAGGATCCACAAAACAGCAAGCCCTCCATTAAAAAAAAAATCAAAGTAGTTTTACAAGGATCTTATGTGGATCTAGCATCAACAAATTACAGCAAGAAATTTTACAATCCATTTGGTTACCTTGATGAGCTGGTTATTTTTCACATAATGCAAAGTATTGGATCTGTTGCCACCGGCAACCACAGGAGGATAAGCCAAAATGTCAGCACCACGAGCCCGACACTCAAATTCAAACTGGAATAAATCAATCAGAAATTAGGGAATTTGTTAATTCTGGTACAGTGAAACACTGCTCATGTGTAATGCCTGTTAGCCTGTATACAGGACAGCAGCCCAAACATATATACAGATCAGAGAATGCTGGATTTCGAAGGAAATCTAGGTTCAAATCTGTACTCAATCTAAAACTTTCTGTTGGCTTCAGGCCTATCTCAGCCTAACACACTTCACTGGTTGTAAGGAAAAATAGAATAACCGCATACAGGTTGTCCTAAGCTTTTTGGAGGAAATATATAACTGTGATAAAGTAAATAAACCAAACACTCTAAGGAAGATGAACCCAAACATTGGGCAGGGGGGATGTAGACAAAGTAAAACAGCTGGAACTCATATAGCAATGTGCACATCTAGCCTTTGCCAATTCTCCTGTACATTGCACTTATGTGGTTCCACACTGATTCTGATTAGGGCCTATTTCTACTGCTAGGAATTGTGTTCTTAATAGCAAGATACTACGCAGGTCTATTCAATGGGGTTACTTCCAGGAAAATGTTCTTAGGGTGGCATTGTTAGTCAAAGCACTTCTTGCAGAAAGGTAAAAGCAGCACAGAAAATTAGGAGGTGATTTTAATTTGAATAAACTGCTTTTTTCATGACAGGCTCCATGCTTTGTACCATTTTTAAAGCATTTATTTTGGGAAAGATGCATACTCAATGCAATGGTGCTGTCCTTTTATGGCAGGTTCACATGAAAAGGTTTTGCTTGATTCCTAGATTTTTCCACTTGTGCCCATCTTTGCCTGTTGTGGAGGTAGCACTCTCATTATGGAGTGTGCTCCTATCCTGCTAGGCACTTTTTGGCTCCTTGAAAAACACTGATCTTGCATAAGTGGAAGCGCCCAAGGAAACACACTCTGCAGTGGAGGACTGCTCTGCAATGTATGAAGAGGAATGCAAGCAGAAAGAAAGTATAAAATCTAAGTTTGAGAGTTCAATGCAAAAATCAGGGATTGCTCCTGTTTAGCCTTGCGGCAGCTGAGTGCCTTTTACCAATTTATGCTCACATACCAGCAGCAATGATATATGGGAAAGTATGATCTCCCTACACATTTGATTTCCTTGGTGGCTTCCAGATTAGAAAACTGTAATATTATGTGGGGCTGCCTTTGTCCAAAACTTTTGACAAAAAAACAAGCTAGTTTGAGCAAATTATGTCTTCACTAGTTTCCTGTTTCCAAGTGTGAGTTGGACCTGGGTACTTTCAATGACTGCCTCCTCCTGCATAAGTTTGCTGGCTAGTCAGGTCACTTGAGAAGACCCTGCTTTGTGTTCATTTGCCTTATAAGATTCAATGGGTGGTTAAACAGAACAGGGCTTTCTCAGTGGTTACCTCAGCTATGCTATCCAAAGCCATACTTTCCTTGTTAGTCTTCTGGAAGACCATCATTCAAGTAGCCATTTGTTTGCTGTCCCACTATTGACTCACACTATCTTGCCAGGTCAGCTATTTGCTCTCTCTGTGGGGAAGTTTGTGTGTGTGTGAGCTGATGTTTTAAAACCAACATCATTAAAAAAAAATAATAAAGTTCCTTTTTCTGTGTCCTGATAGGTTTAACTAATTTGTCAACTGCAATGTTTGTTTAATTCAATTTACCATGGGGGAAGAGGTTTCCACATCCAGGAGTGGAACACAAATATTTCAATAACTAATAAATTAGAATGGGCACTTTCCTCATAGCCCAACAAGACAGGTACCTTAGCATATAAAAATGCTTCATCCACTGGAGTTTTGCTGGCAAACATTGTCTCTATGAATGCCTGCAAAAAAGCAGCAACAAACACTTCTGGTGAAGAACTGCTGTGAAACTGACAAATGAGTCTCTTAAGCAAATATATTCACAATAACAGCATAAAACATACATATATTCAAGATAAAGATAGGAAAGTATTATTTTCTACCAGTACAATATTTTGCGTCAGAAAAACTCTGGATCTGCAATGTATATTTCCCCCCCAGGGATTGATTTAAATTCTTTCATATCTGATGATTATTGAACAAAACAACAGAAGAGTGAGATGCAACACAAAGATAAGCACTTGCCATACTGGGGTGGGCATTTCCGGGGTGGGCTTTTCAACTGCTGAGTAGAATGCTTGGCAGTGTGTGTGTGGGTGGGGGAACAGGAAGTTGGCAATATGGAAGAGACAGGGAGGGGGTGTAAGGAATGGAAGCCAGTCTGAATAGGCTGGTTAGGGTGTAATTGGCTTCAGCTGCAGGACTCTCCCTTGCATAAAGGGGATGGCTGCAGCTTTAAGGGCTTCTCTAACCTAGCAGCTCAGAGCCTCGGATGTCCGTCTCTGAAAGGATGAATTGCTGATCGAAACACCACAGACTCCCATCTCTTTATACTGGATTTATCTCAAGTTTGCAAGTTTGTATAACAAGATTTATTTGTGTTTCCTCTTGCCTGCCTGCTTGTTGATATTGGATGAGTGTTTTAGCCCTTTGTGTTTTTAAGATTGAGATGGTTTCTGCGTGGCATACATTCCCTGAAGTGTAAATGCTTTTTATTCAATTAAAGGTGGAACTTTTCTTTTATGCTGGTCAGAATCTTTTTGCCAAAAGACAGCACTAAGCCATTTTACACGAACCCCAAGGTCACCTAGACCAGACAGGAGGGCAAGCAGAGTTGACTGGTGATGAAACAACATGAGGTATAGAGCTTCTTTCTATTTCTGGTACCTGATGTACAGTAATGAGTATGCTGCTTTGGAGGAATGCCTCTTTATTTCCATTTGTGCTCTGCTAGTCTATTTGACAGTTATGCAAATACGAGTCCCCATTGTTTTCTCATCCAAAGGAAACTAATCCCAGTATCACTGCATCATAGAACTATCACTATGCAGGAAAGTAGACAGTATATAACAGCAATTAATGTTACATTATCTGAGTGTATCAAAAACAAATTGTTAATTAAGAAAATACTGACATATATTGATATTCACGCCTCCATTATATAACTTAGAGCTTCAAATGAAACTATTTACCATTAATAAAGTTAATAATTACAGAAAAGCCATAACATTGCCACTTGGAGTTCAATAATGTACCCTCACAGATCTGTATTAACCAGTTCTGCTCCTTATGCCATAACAAATAATGCCTTTAATGGCTGTTTATGGTCTTTCTCCTCTTAAAAAAAAAAAAGCCATAGGAGATCATTATATTTCACATGCATAGATGGAACTGCCATTAATTAAGTACTGCAGAGGAATATTAGATATATTCAGTCCCTTTTGATTTATCTTTTGTAGCATTCATTCCTAAAAGATTATTTTTTATCGTGTTAGCCACAGGCTAGTACAATGAGTACTCAACAGTATTTGGTTTAGGTTTATATCCCGCCCTCCCTACCAAAGCAGGCTCAGGGCAGTTCACAGTTCATAATGAAAAACCAACAAAAACATTTGAATTAGAACATGAAATTAAAACAATTCGGTGCTAATTTCAGTATAGTTTAAAGATGGCAGTCAGTAGTCTTAAACATCCATTCAGTTAAATGATAGCTGAAATAGCATCATTTTTCAGGCCTTGTGGAATTGGGCAAGGTCTCGCAAGGCTCTGACCTCCACAGGGAGTTGGTTCCACCAATAAGGGGTGGCGACCGAGAAGGCTCTTTCTCAAGTTGTTCTGAGTCTTGCCTCCCTCGGCCCGGGGATCGATAGTAAGTTTTGGGTTCCTGATTTGAGTACCCTCTGGGGAATATGTGGGGAGAGATGGTCCCTAAGGTAGACAGGTCCTCAGCATATAGGGCTTTAAAGGTAATAACCAGCATCTTGTAGTGAATCCAGTATACTACCGGCAGCCAGCACAACATCTGCACCCCAGGCTGTTTGTGTTCCTGCATGGAGAGCCTCAGTAGTAGCCTGGCTGCCGCATTCTGCACCATTCTGCCGCATTCTGCACCAGCTGCAGTTTCTGGATTCGGGACAAGGGTAGCCCCATGTAGAGGGCATTGCAGTAGTCCAGTCTTGAGGTGACCATAGCATGGATCACAGTTGCCAAGCCACTGTGCTCGAAGAAGGGAACCAACTGCATTACCCATCTAAGATGGTAAAAGGCAGATTTGGCAGTGGCAGCTATCTGGGCCTCCATTATTAGCAAAGGCTCCACTAGCACCCCTAGGCTTCTGACCCTGGATGACTTTGTAAGTGGCGCACCATCAAAAGCCAGCAGGGGAATTTCCCTGCCAGGACCACCGCAACTCAAGCAAAGGACCTCTGTCTTCATCGGATTTAGTTTCAGTTGACTCAGCCTGAGCCATCTCACCACAGCTTGCAATGCCACAGCCAGATTTTCTGAGACACAGGCGGATCGGCCATCCATAGAGCTAGGTGTAATCCACATACTAATGGCATCTCAGCCCATAACTCCAGGCAATCTGGGCAAAGGGGCACATGTAGATGTTAAACAACATTAGGGAAAGAACTGCCCCTTGAGGCACACTGCAATTAAGTGGGTGTCTCCGGGAAGACTGTCCCCCAATCACCACCCTTTGTCCTGGACCTTGAAGGAAAGAGGAAAGCCATTGTAAGGCCAACCCCTGAATCCCTGTGTTGGCAAGGTGGTGGGACAGTAGCTGATGATCGACAGTGCTGAATGCAGCCAACAAGTCTAACAACATCAGCACTGCCGAACCACCCCAATCCAGATGCTGCTAGAGATCATCCACAAGGGTGACCAGTACTGTCTCCGTCCCACAGCTTGGGCAAAAGCCGGACTGATAGGAATCTAGGATGGAAGCATCCTCCAGAAAGCTCTGCAACTGTAGCGCTACTGCCCTCTCAATGATCTTACATAAAAAGGGTAAGTTCAACACTTTTGTTTTCAAAAGCTGTCCCAATAAACGGAAAGAGGCAATATTTAGCAAGAAATCCTCATATGAGTTTCAGGTAGTCTAGTCTGCAGTAGAAGAGTGAGATTCAAGTCCAGTAGCATCTTAAAAACTGAAAAGATTTCCCGGATATAAGCTTTTTGATAATTTGATATCTGATGAACATCTGACAAAGGGAGCTCAAAAGCTTATTTCCTGGAAATCCTGTTGGTCTTTAAGGTACTACTGGACTTGAATCTTGCTTGCTATATGAGAACAAGTTCTCAGAAGGAACAACTACATACCATTTCCAAGCCAGTTAAGCTTTGCATTTGACAGGAACTCTGGCTCCAAGCCACCTTTTCTCAAAAATCTCAAGTAAGCTGTAACTGCATTATTCAATACCTGTGATGTCACCTTTCCAGCAATCTTCATCCTCTCAATCTCTGCAGAGGATTTTATGAGCCGTAGGCTCTGTACTAGGGGTCGGATGGCTCGGATACGGTTCTTGCTCCTAGCTTTGACCTCAGCCAGGTGCAGAAGGTAGTCAGAATGGAGCTGTGGATGCACTGGCTTAGCAAAATCGTACCAAACCACTGTAGTTTCATCTGTGAAGTGGAATAGAAACACAGAGCAATTTGCATAGTGACATGTATCTTTCAAAAATTCAGAGATTTAGGTATAATGATCCAACAAGTCTTTGCTGAAATCCTTTCCTTCCAGTGATCCCTTCTGACCCCAGGAAAGTTGATTTGTAGATTCATGGGGCGTACGTGTGGACAAATATCATAGAATCATAGAGTTGGAAGGGGCCATGCAGACCATCTAGTCCAACCCCCTGTTCAATGCAGGATCAGCCTAGAGCATCCCTGACAAGCATTTGTCCAGCTGCTGCTTAGACTGCCAGTAAGGGGAAGCTCCCTTGGTAGCTGATTCCACTGTTGAACAACTTTTTCTGTAAAGAAAGTTTTTCCTTATATCCAGACAGTATCTTTGCACCCTTAATTTAAGCCCATTCCTCTACTGCCAACAAGAACAGCTCCCTGCCCTCCTCTAAGTGATAGCGCTTCAAATACTTAAAGAGGGCAATCATGTTTCCCCCCTCAACTTCCTCTTCTCCAGGTTAAACATTCCCAACTTCCTCAGCCTTTCCTCTCTCTTCTGTCATAGAGCTGCACTTACAGGAGAGGGTGAAGTGAATATTTTGCCTCCTTCCCCTTTGTCAGTGCAGACATTCCAACCCACATGGCTATTAGTCCAGGTGGGTCCTGCAATGCTAGTAAACCTAGGATCAGAAGGGACTGCTGAGGGGAGGGAACACAGCAAAAATCCACACTTCTTCAACCAAGTAATCCAACTAAGAATTTGCAAGTTACTCTTTATACAGGCTGAGAGTTTGAATGAGTAACTGAACAAGATCACTTCCCTGAATTTCTGATAGCACTGCGGACTTTATGGGATATTAATAATATTATTTAAAAAGATGACAGAATTAATTCTCAGACTATCTTATTTAGCTTTACCAGTATTGATTATATATTGTAAATCTGCCTGAAAAAAAATCTTAGTAATTAAAACTATTTTATCACATTAACACACCATCTCCTTAAAAAGGAAACTACATATAAACAAAATATATTTAACTACAAAGTTCCTATATGCAAGGAGATTAATCTGATTCCAAGAAGTAAATGCATTTTCTGCTTTCATAGATAGGTTTTTGGATCAAATATTGTATAATTTTTTTTCACATGAAAAGTTCCTCTAAACGAATGAGTTGAGCAGCTTGCCTTACAAACATAGCATTCTGGTACAATACTCCTCCTTAATGGTCACTTCTTAGAAAGAGGGATTCTGTTAACTACAGACAATAACTTAAATATTCTCATTGGAACAAAAGGATATTTTTTGCAGTAGTCATGTCTGTTACTTTTCCATTGGTTGGGCAAAGATCACTGCCCCATAAGCTATCACATGGGCAATGGAGCACTTGCAAGGTTGACTACATATCTTTTCTCATATATCTGACTAAGGAGTGATGAAATTGTAACTATGGAGTTAGAGATAATTACCTTTGATCTAGGGTCAACAGCCAAAAGCTCCTGCAAAATTGCATACCACTTCATATCTCGTCTCCTTTGTCTTACCTTTCAATTTAGCCACCAGATGTCTAAACTCCTCTATGGTATATCCTTCATCCACACCTGTGAGAGCTACTGCCCCATCAGTACCAGACCGTGGTCCATCCCAAAGCTCTCTACTTGGGTCCCGCCGGAGGACAAACAGCAGAGCTTTGTGGGATGGCAATGGTTTACCAGGCAGGCTCTGCAGTACTAAGATGCTGTCAGGCTCCTGGAACCCGCACAGATACAAGAAATTAGTGTCCTGGTGGAAGGTGTATGGAATATCATTGCTCATGTAGTAGGTGGGATTAGATAACAGAATCACCGTGTGGTCCATTCCAGGCACCTCTTGCTGTATCCGAGCCATCAGTTTGTGTCTACGGAGAGAGTATTCTGTTTGTGACAACCCCGGTGTTACTTCCCCTGTGAACAAAAAAAATTAAAAATACAATTCCTGGTTCAGAAAATATTGCTGAACTTGATCTTTACAATTTTATACTCACATTTCTTTTCTTCACTATGTTATTGTCCCTCTCAGCTGTGGCTTCCTTTTTATTCCACACCCCTCTTTTTGCTCCTCATCATTCTTATTCCCTGCTCCCATCACCTGACATCCCCAATTTATTCTTCTGTCACATGTGGGGGGGGGGAATGCATTGTAGATCAACTAACATGTGCATTATTAACATTTAGGCAAATATGTTGTTGAGCAAACCTGAACTCCTTCAGGAGTTCCAGAGGCAGATTAAAGTGAGATAGTAATATTAATCTCCAAACTGTGCAAACAGGTGATTATGTGAGAGGGAAAAAAGAGATAAACTTTAACCCACTAGAAATACTAAACTTTTATGGCTTCTGGACATTGAACAGAAGGCAGCTGTGCTGTTTGCACCCTTTTAAAGTGATGTCAATGGGATATTTGGCTGCCCAAGGGAAATTTATCCAAGAAACAGCAAGTTTCTAGTACTAATTTCAGTGTTACAAGCTATGTACCTAAGGATTCCACAAAAATATTTTCTGTCTGGGAATTGCAAATTAATCTGTCAATCCCATTTTATCTGTGAAGGATGCAAAGTACAAAAAACAAGAATATTTCAACAAAGCTGAACTGAAGACAAAGAAGGTGCTAACTGCAAAAAGGTATGTATTTGGCATAATCTAAATGCAATCCTACACTAAGTAGTACACTCATAAATTTCACCAGTGTAAATGGGACTTAATTCTGGATTGACTGATGTAGGCTCAGTGCTGTGCTTACTTACTGAGAATGTGTGTCACTGATGTTAATACTTTCAAATATAGTTGCTAACTGCAAGGAGAAAAAAAAAGTCTTGTCCCTTTAACAGAGGCTTAATTGGACTTTATTTTACCCCATGCTTTGAAAAGCTTCAGCTATCTATTTCCATATATTAAGCTTCTATTAAAGAAATATTTTTCTCTAGACCAGCTGGAAAACTAGTTCCAGGTAAGGTTGATTATATTATACTATTACAGTGCCATCTTAAGCAGTCACCCTTCTAAGTCCACTGACAACTTGGCACTGTTACTGTTTTAAAGTCCTCATTATCAAACCTTTAAAATCCTAATCTTTGAATTGTACATTGTTATATTTTAGTTTCAAATTTCTCTTTCTTTGTAATACATTATGAGACAATAGTAAATATTTAACAGTAAAGCAGTAGAGGAACAGAGAGGTCTCACCTATAAGTTATTTTGAGATCGAACCAACTATAAGATTATATTCTATTTTTTAAGGAGCCAACACACCACCTGAAAACTATTTTCAACTTTTTCAAACTGTGGAATTACTAAGATGTATGTTATATATACACATAAATACATGTGTGTAATTTCTGGTTAAGGCAATATGTAGGATTTTTTTCCCCAAGGGGGCAGGGGGGACTTGTAACACTGGGACTAACTTTGGGTTAAAATCAAGGTTACAAAATACCTGGAGAAGAAATGTCCTGTCCCCTTAAGAGAGGTTTAATATGTGGAAATGAAGAGCTGAAGCACTTCATGAAGTGAAGGTAAATAACTTAACCTGCTAAATAACACCCCATTAAATCTCTGTTAAAGGAAAATTGTATTAAAATATTTGTTTGAGGGAGAAATTATTTATATTTTTTCTGGTCTTTTTGTATAAAGCAACTTGATTGCACAAATTGGCAAAGGAGCTGCAGCATCAGCAGCCCACCAATGTAGGCCAGCAAAGGGCAAATGAACTGGGAAAGTTTCATATGGCCAGTAGGACAAATGGCGGAGATGAAACTCCAATGCTGAAGCAACATTATCAGTTTGTATATCCAAAAGTCAAGTAATTGACATTTTCTTTCATGCAGTTAAAAGCTGAATGATATTTACATAGGATTAGAATCACCTGAGCAATGCTTAGTACATTAGGGTGACTAGCAATTTCCAATAACTGTGGCCCAGGTAATACCTGCAGGCAGTGTTCCCTCTAAGCTGAGTTAGCAAGAGCTAGCTTACAGTGTTTTAGCCTCTGGCTCACACATTTTGTCTTAGCTCAGGAAAAATTGCCCCAGAGCAAGCTAATTAATGTAGTAACCCACAAATTTAATATCAGTAGCTCATGAAGTAGAATTTTTGCTCACAAGACTCCATGGCTTAGAGGGAATAATGCCTGCAGGGTGTTTCAAAGCCCTTATTGACTTAACACAGCAAAACACAGCATACTGTGTTATAGATCAAATCACAAAACCCTTCTTGACAGACCAATGGGAATTTCAGTACTCCAGAGGAGTAGACATGTTAGTCTGCTGTAGCCATTAAAGATTAATTAATTAATTAGGATACAAGTTTGATTTCATCTGTGCTCAGCCATACAATGTAACATACCTTGTCCTAGGAAAGTGGGCTTTTGGATCTCTTTTTTGCAATATGCCCCCCCCCCCCTTACTGTTTATAGTTTAAATCTCTTATACACCTGAATGTAACCCTTCATGCAGCTGCCAAAGTCAGCTCTGGCTCTTAGAAACTTATACACAATACATGTTAGATATTAAAATGTTACCACAATCCAGGCACAGCCTTCTTAATGTGTTTCATGGAAAGATTACAATAATACAAGGCAACAAAATAACAAATATTATAATTGCTGCACACACTCTTCAGCAAATTGACTGGGACTCACTTCTAAGTAAAAGGTGCACAGGATCAGGCTGCATGTTTTTTGGGTGAGGAGGCAAATAATGCCGTAAGAAATGGAAATTATTATGAATAAGAGTGTATAGAAAAAATGATCATTGCTTTTGGCAGAAAGCAAGGAAGAAAAACAATACAAAGAAACAAAAACTCCAGGTACAAACATAGCTGAGAGTGCAATCCTAAAAACAGTTAAACCATTCTAAGCCCACTTTCTCCAACAGAAGAATGTAATTCTGTTTAGGATAGTTGAAGTAGGCCTAATCTACCACATGAACCGATCAAGCCTAATCTACAACAGGAACTGATAAGTAGCTGTAACTCCTGTAGCTTATTTTCAGGTGCTGCAGTCACAGAAATGGCTGCAGACCATATCTGTGATTGCTTGAGTTCACATGTCACTTTTGCATACAGCATGCCTTTATCATATTTTTAAGAGGCACTTCCTGAGCTGCAGCATAAGGAAGAAGTAAGAATCCCACTATGTACAGTTCACTGCCTTTCAAAATTACTTCTTTATACAGAAAGTTCCCCAGTAGCAATTACTGTCTAGGGATCCTCACCTGGTTTGAGTAGGTGTGGGTGTGTGAAAGGGCTGGGTTGGCCAAGGTACCGGTTTGGAATCTTCCTCTGTTGAACAGGCTCAATGGATAGTTTGCGAAGGAAACAGAACTTGCAGCCTAAAAGAAAACAATCTGAATCATGTCAGGCTGAGAGATCTTGCCCTTTCTAGACAGCAAAGCTGTCAAGTCGCACCACACTTAAGAACATAAGAGAAGCCATGTTGGATCAGGCCAACAACCCATCCAGTCCAACACTCTGTGTCACACAGTGGCCAAAAATTTATATATATATATATACATAAAATTTATATATATATATATACACACACACACACTGTGGCTAATAGCCACTGATGGATCTGTGCTCCATATTTTTATCTAACCTCCTCTTGAAGCTGGCTATTCTTGTAGCTGCTACCACCTCCTGTGGCAGTGAATTCCACATGTTAATCACCCTTTGGGTGAAGAAATACCTCTTTTATCTGTTCTAACCCGACTGCTCAGCAATTTCATTGAATGCCTACGAGTTCTTGTATTGTGAGAAAGGCAGAAAAGGACTTCTTTCTCTACCTTCTCCATCCCATGCATAATCTTGTAAACCTCTATCATGTCACCCCGCAGTTGACGTTTCTCCAAGCTAAAGAGCCCCAAGCGTTTTAACCTTTCTTCATAGGGAAAGTGTTCCAAACCTTTAATCATTCTAGTTGCCCTTTTCTGCACTTACAAAGATTCTCTAATATTTCAGCTGGTCACCATAAAACATAACACCAATACTTTGGCAGTAACAAAACAGATCATGAATTCTTTATAGCAAAAGTTATGGACAAGATATAAAAAATTAATATATAAAATTGTTAAATTATTTACAAATAGAGTATACTAGGCAGCATAAGAAATTTTTCCTACTGAGGAAAGACTAAATGATTTAAGGCTGTTTCTGTCCTGATAATGACATTTTGTTGTAATAGCAACATGAATACACAGTTATCTGACATCTCACAACATGACTAGAATATTTTCTACCAGTGATATTGAAACTAATCATTCAACAAAATGGTAGATTGCATCTTGTGCTTATCCTAATAAGTACTTATTCCTCCAAAACTACATTGTTGGTGTCATCCTGAAAGCACTTTCCTAGGAGTAAGTCCCATTGAATAATAAGGAGCTTACTTCCAAGTAGACATGTTTAGCATTGCTTCCAAGGACATCTAGTAAGACCACTGTGACTGTGGATTGGAAATAGCATAGGGAAAGAAAGAATACAAAAACAATGGGTTGGATCCAGCAAACGGACTTCGGTCAATGGAAAGAGGGCCAACATTTGCTGATCTTCTGCCCTTCAGCTGTAGATCTCCAACTCCTTCCCCCAAACTATTCCTGGGACAGGTGACTCCTTTCCTTCAGGAACAGTATGGGGGGATTTCAGTTGCAGCAAGAATGGGGAGATGGGGAATTCTCACTCCACAGACAGAAATCTCTTCCATCAGTGGAAATTTCAAGACCTGACACATCCAAGCCGCTTTGAACCAATAGGAAAGATGGGATATAAATGTTATAATAAAAGGTTTACTGAAGTTTATTTTATAACAGCACTACTCTAATCTCATTCTGTAAAACAAAGGCAGTGTTTCTTTTCTTTGAAAGTGAATAGTATTTCCATTTAACATTATGAATTTTTAAACTGAATTCTTAAATGCTTAGCCAACAAAGACTTTACCGAGATAAACTGGGAATTTATCAGCAGAATGCTCTGAGAATGAGTAGCTTGAAAAAAATACAATTTCATTTCATTTTACACTTGAATTAATCATTAAAATTTTATATTTGAATGAATTGTTAAAATCGTGAAAGTTGACAAGCCAGCAACTATATAAAAATACTTAGTACAAATACAATACCAAGAAAGAGTGTACTAATATGCAGTTGGATATATTGAGTGAAACCCATTCATTCCAGTGATTTTAGGTGCATCTAACTCCGTACAACAGCGGTGGCCAACAGCAGCTCTCCAGACGTTTTTTTGCCTACAACTCCCATCAGCCCCAGTCATTGGCCATGCTGGCTGGGGCTGATGGGAGTTGTAGGCAAAAAAACATCTGGAGAGCTACTGTTGGCCACCCCTGCTGTACAAGATCAGCTGCAATCTTATATACCAGGGAACTGCAATGTATTTCTAAGTAAATATGCATAAGATTGGGCTGCATGCCATCACTGATATTAGTGGAAACTACAGGTGTCAGAAATGCCACTTCAGTGGGACTAAGTTCCACTGTGCCTAGGATCACAGGTTTACAGCCTCAAACTCTGTATGCTTAATAAACAAACCACACAGAATTCAAATATGCATGAAATTACAACACTTAGCTACAATTCAACACACAGTTAAAGCATATTTAGACACTTTGAAATCAACATGTTGAGGGCTGCAATCCAGGAATATATTCTTTTCAACTCAGTAGGTTTTACTTTTAGGTAAACACGCATAGAATCAGACTGCACATGTAACTAAAATAGGTATGGAGTCTTCAATATTTACAAGTGCACTTTTTAGTCTGTTCTCACACATGTGTATTCAGGCACAAAACCCACTAAGTTTGAAAGTACTTTCAAAAGGTTCTGGGGTTGCAGGCTTGTAACCTAATTCTAGGGATGTTTATTCAGAAATAAGTTCAATTGACTAAAGACTGGTGCTGAGTTGTTTTCTAGTGCCCCAGAAGGTCAAACTAATGGATTGAAATTAAATTAAAAGAGTTTTTGGCTAAACATTATGAAGGACTTCCTGACAGTCAAGAGTGTTTCATCAGTGGAACAGGCTTCCTTGGGAGGCGGTAGTTTCTCCTTCTTTGGAGGTTTTTAAACAGAGGCTACATGGCCATCTGACAGCAATGCTGATTCTGTGAACTTAGGCAGGTCACAGGAAGGAGGGCAGGGAGGGTTGCATCACTGCTTAGTTCTCGTGGCCCTTTCTTATATGCTCAGGGAAATGCTGATCACCACTTGGGGGTCAGGCAGCAATTTTTCTTCAGGCCAGTTTGGCCAGGGATCCTGGAGGTTTTTTGCCATCTTCTAGGCATGGAGAAGGGTCACTGTGTGTGGGTGGGGGGAGGTATTTGTGAGTTTCCTGCATTGTGCAGGGGTTGAACTAGATGACCTTGGAAGTCCCTTTCAACTCTGATTCTAATACAGTGGGTTCCAGGTTAAAATAGCCTGATTTTATGGAGCATTATATCAGAGCTATTCTATGCAATGAACTTTCAGTTTATTGCCCTCCAAAAAGGTTTGTCCTTGTATTCTATCCCAAAGAGTAACTGAAGTACATCAAAATGGGTTTGGTCTGATACCCGTCTCTCATCTTCTAAAAAATCCTTGATAGTTAAACTCCTGACAGCTGCTAAAACCACGATCGCGCAGTCCTGGAAAAACTCATTGAATTTGACACTTGACAACTGGCTACTTAAAGTCTGGGAACACATTGTAATGGATAAAATTCAGGCAGCCATAGACCACAAAGACCCATACCAAGCCTACGCTAAATATCTGGCAACTTGGCTTCCCATTCTAGAAAAGCTTGACACCGATCCATTTTATGCTGACTCTTATTCTAAAAATAAAATGTATAAGGATTTCCTTTTGCTATAAAATTTTTTAACAAGTTAATTTCAAGTTATTTAAAGTGTATTATATCTTCCTTTTTCCTTTCCCTGATCTTATTTTATTTTTAAATACTGTGTTATAATAACTATAATTATTATTACCTTCAGTTTGTATTTTGTTTTTAAATGTTGTTTTTGCTCTGTATTCTGTCTTATTAAGCTTACGATGTTATTTCTGTTAATCTTCACGGTAAACTTCTTGCGTTATGGATTGTAAGCTACTTTTATGCCTCAATAAAATGTTTAAATGTGAAAAAAAAAATTTCCTTTTCATATGTTATTTACTACATTTTGAACTAAAAACATGTGATTATACACTTGTTAAAGTGGAAGCCCAGAGTGGTTACAACATCTTTCTTCCCTCCTCCATTTTACTCTCACAAAAACCCAGTGAAGTTGCTTAGGCTGAGAGTCTCTGACAGGCCCAAGTTCACCCAGCAAGCTTCCATGGCATTGTACGAATGTAAATCTGGATATCCCAAATCCTAGACAAGCATTATTACACCATGCTGCAAAAGTGTGAAAAATATGATAAAAATTATAGGTGTAATTATAGGTGAAGCCTTACTAATACATTTAATTAAACTACTCCTTTGAAAGTTGATGCAAGAACTTGGTGATTACCATAACAATATGTTCTAATGGGTGATAATGCACATTGATGTACCAAAACCTTTTTAGCACAAGTTAAATTTTTTATTTCACAAATATATCTTCATTTATCTCAGAGGCATGTGGGACAACCTAAACCTTTAGGCATAAATTTGAATATATGAAAGTGCTATTTATATATAATTTTATTCAGTAGACAGCCACATTACGTATGCCCCAAATAAAGTTGAAATATTTTAAAGATCCATTAATGTTCAGTGCAAAAAAATGTAAACAAATTGTTGATACTCTAGCTTAACATTTAAGTCAACAGAATTTATATATGCTTAGCTGTTGCTGTCTCATAGCCAAATTATGAGGTTTCAATCAGCTTTCAAAAAATGAGATTTTAATAACACGAGCTAAAGTATTTTCCAGTCCATCTTGAGATTTTATTTGGCAAAACGAGAACCTAGTCTTTGAAACAGGGTTGCTAGGTCTGGGTTGGAAAATACCTGGAGACTTTGGGGATGGAGCTGGGAAAGGGTGGGGCTGGGAAGGGGAGGTGCCTCAGCATGGCACAGTGTTATAAAGTCCACCCTTCAAAGCAACCATTTTCTCCAGAGAAGCTGACCTCTGCCAGCAGGAGATGTTGTAAAAGCAGATCTTCAGGCCCCACCTGGAGACTGGCAACTTTACTTTGAAAATAAAGCTTCACTGTCATAAACTTAAAAGCTGAAGCACAGCTAATCATTCTAAATCCTTGTATTTTGAAACTTCCAGTTAAAGTAATAGGGCTTTATGGTGATTCCATAACTTATCATAGCAATCAGGCATATTTTAATTGGGTCAGTGACCAAATTATAGGCCTTATAGTCATATTATCCTGTTGCAGCAAAAGTAAAAAAAGAAGTCTTGCAGCACTTAAACACTAACAGACATATTAAAGCTTAAGCCAGTACCCACGAAAGCTTATGATGCAGTTGCAGGGAATCTGTTAGATTTTATGATGCCACAAAACTCCTTTTTGGTTTTCTGTTGAGTAAAGTCGCTCGTGATGAAGACAGAAAGGCGAACAAGAACCTACAGAACACACAATACGGAAGCAGGTGCCTGACACGAGTATATTCTATCCTCAACGGGACTAAGGAAAGTCATCTTTAAAAGGAAAGAAAGTCTCTGACCTGAAAAGCTGCACATGCCCCTTATAGCTGAGAAAAACCTCTGTGATGGGAACCACACCATGGCTGAGTCCTCAGCCTGCAAGGACAACACCTACCACTACAGGGCGATCTCTGAAAAGAAACCAACTCCCCCTAACTCTGTGTTCTGCTCTTTGTCCCAAGCTCCCACTCTCCAGCATGGCCAACTTCCCAGCCTACGTTAGACTTGCACGTATTCCCTGCATGTTTAAAGGACCTCGTCTGTCCATAGGCGCAGTTGGATGACATCACTATGCACGTTGCCAAGGAGCTGCTTGTCTTTTACCCCACATCTTCCGGGAAACGAACATTATTTAGCTGACTAAACCAAGCGCCTGTTTACACAACGACAACTCCAGTCCCCCTGTCGCGCATAGCGAAAGATTTGCGGACGGGCTAAGCCCCCTTCTTCCCACAGCGAGTTAAGCAAACAAAATGTTGCCGTTCAGTGTGACGAGAGGGCTTGACCGTACGCACGAAGGCAGCGTTATGGACAACTGAGCTTTCGTTTCTAGAAGATTCTGGCCTCCCGAGCTGAGAGACGTGAGGGGGCAGGGGGTGGATTCGGCAGCAGGCACACCTCGGGCGTGAGGAACGGAGGGCGCGACAGGCGAGTGAGAGAAGCCTGACAAGGGGGCGGGGTAGGCGCGCGCTGCGTTGCGCCGCGCCTTGCGTGACGGTGGGGCCTGGAGCGAGAGCAGAGAAGGCTGGGAACTTTCGTTACTCCTCTCAGAGGGAAGCAGTAGTAGTCGTCGCCTCAGCAGCAGGAGCTGCTCCGACACGCCGTTGTCGTGCCAGTAATTGTTAGGAGGGCGACTACACTTGGGGAGCCATGGACCTGCGGAAAGTGAGTGAACTGCGGGCCTTCGTGAAACTCTGCAAGCAGAACCCGGCCGTGCTGCACGCTGAAGAGTTGAGTTTTTTCCGTGAATGGGTGGAGAGGTAAGCGCGAAGTCGTTCTGGGGGTTTGGAAGGTGGGTCGGGTCGCCCGCAGTTTTGTCCCACTCCTGTGCCTGCAAGAGGCGCGCTTGCTTGCAGGGCTGAGTTCTGGATTCAGCCACTTCCTTCTGGTGGAGCTGCGGGAACAGCTATTTCTCTTGCGGGGGGAGGGATTTTCGCATTAAGGCTTGTTCAGAAGTGGGGGGGGGGGGGGGGTCGGTCGTGTTACTTGCGGGGCAGTTAGAAGAGCGTTTCCGGAATGGGGGTGGGGTTTGGGGAAGAGGACCTTGCTTGTTGGAGGGGGTGGGTTCTATGCTGCTCGAAAGTCATTGATAACTATTTCGGAATCGAGGGCATTTGGCAGACTTTTCTGCTTTCCGCTTAGTTTGCTGATTCTTCTCAGACTGTTTTTGAATCCATTTGGAGGATTTATTATCGAATTTCTGAACCAGAGGTCTCATCGTATCATTACTCTTTTATAATTTTCTTATTCTTTATTTCTCGTCTAATTATTCCCCTATTCCTACCCCGTGTTTTCATGAAGGAAGAATTTCATACTGATAAATCTGTGAATCTCTTAGTTTCAGGATTACTTCAGAATATTTGCGGTACTGTTGTGTGAGGAAAAGAATGGGGAGGAAAACGTATTGTCATTTGTAGTGACTGTATGGGTGTCTGCTTAACTTTTTGAACTTTGTGTGGCACCTTGGGTCAGTTGCTGCTCCTAAGCATGCGTGCACAATGAACTGTCTGTACTGCACCTGACAGATGTATGGTTTTGTTGCTCTGTTTTCTTACCAGAAGCACTTTCTGTGTAAGAAAACAGCATATGCTTGGAAAGTAGCCTTAAACTTTGAGCTTCTTAGGTTTGGTTTTTTTTGGGGGGGGGGAAGGATTGTATTTGTCAAATTAATCATTCCAGTCTATGTAAAAAAATTAGTACTGTTAGATAACATAGGATTGAGTTAGTGTGTCTTTGCATATAACTGATGTTACATGTAGTAGCTAATTTATGTAAGCATGATTATAGGTCCTAAAGCACTTAACTGGATTACCTATCTCAGTCTGCACAGCAGGAAAAATGGCTGTCAAAATTTTCCAGGCTCTTCTTGAAAATCCAATTTATTATGTCAGATACTGCTTGAAAACCGCTAGTGTTGTGTTGCCAAGAATGTCTGAGGTAGTGGTTGTCATTAAGAATAGTAATAAAACTACTGTTTTGTAATCCATAACAAAGACCTAGGGGATGTTCTGATATTTTAAAAGCATGTTGGATTAGCTTTAATGAAATGAAAGTATGATTTTAAGACAATGCAAGAAACATGCATGGGGATATTGAAAGAGCTTGAGCTAAGGTAGCACCAGACAACTCTAACTGTCCTTATGACCACCTAATGGATTTTCAGCCAGGGTTGGTAAAGGTACATTATTTGAGGTACACTTTCTTTGGCTTTGTGAAGTGATTTCTGCTTTGGACCAATTAAGAGCCCAGTATTGTGCAGAGTTAGGTGTCATATGCCCATATAAGTCAGTAGGTTTTGGTGTGTTTAACTCTGAATTAGAATTTGAAACAAAAGTGTTAACTTATTGAAGCATTTGTTCTACATTCTAGGGCAAACATAGCAGGTGTTTCAAGATAACAAGTGAAAATGTAGAACAGAATATAACACAAGCCAAACATCTGTGTTCTTGTACAAAAAAATTGCTGGGGTTATTCTGCATCCTCCTGCACATTACAGACAGAATCCTTATGGACTTGGTGTATCTTGCATTTTCTAGCCTGAACAAATTTGTATTTTAGGGTGGGCTGAAAATAGAATTTTGTTGAGAATAATTTTTCTAGGATTGGTAGGACAGGGCATGTGGAATTTCTAGTCTGTTCTAGAAATGCTTCCAGGCATCTTTTGCGTGCTTCCTGGGTTGGAAGATAGTAAATGGATTGGGCTGCTTAATATCTATCTCTGTGCAGTAATAAAAATGTCTCCTAGCTCAGCATTTTAATGATTTAGTAATGTCTTCTGAATGTTATTTCATAATTTATCCCAAGCCTTGTCGAAGGTTTCAGCAAAGATCTAAATACATGGTGCATATCCTTTATTTTTCATTACTCTGGGAAACATGAATGCACAACTTTATTTAGTAGTGTTCCTTCTTTTAATTGCCATGGACTTCTTGCCTATGAAGTGAACATTGCTAGTTGAATTGCCCTAAGTAAACTTAAACCAGTTGGTAACATTTCAGAAGTTACTTGGTGGTGGTACAAAGTGCTGTCAAGTTGCAGCTAATTTATGGCAACCCTCAGGGTTTTCAGGCAAGAGATAAACAGAGTTGGTTTGCCATTGGCTGCGTCTGTGTAGGAACCCTGGACTTCCATAGGAGTTTCCCACCTGGATAACTTCCAAGATCTGACAAGAAGCTACTTAGACCCGCTTAGTGACAGTACTGAAGCATTCCTGAAAATGAAAGATAAAAGACTTCATGTGATCATTTTTTGCCCAAGTAGGTATTCCTGGCAATGTAGTTCCTTACTGAAAGTTTCTATTGTTAATTCTCATCTTAATCAGAATAGTGCAGAAAACTCTTCTCAACTGGTCTTTCTTTTTTGTTGTAAAGCATGGGAGGTACAATACCACCAGCTCCGTGCAACACCAGTTCTTCAGAAAAGCCTGATGAGGTAAGAGAAGCTTGGTAAGATTATGACTTTGTGTATTCTTAAGTATATAACACACACAATTTTTGGAGTAGGGAGCAATATTAAAAAAAAATCAGTGTTGCTGAGACTTTGAGTAACAGACCAGATATCTTAAATGGGGAACTCGATGCTATGGGTAATGTATTATGACACAAAACTTGAGTTTACACAGTACAGCAGTTGACATGCAGTGTTGATGGTGGCCATGAATTTAATGCCTCATATCAACTGACTAAGAAATTCTCAGACCTCCTTTACACATATAAACTGTGTAGTTATATGCTGCTTTTTTGCAGATGTATATTGGTTGGGGTTAATCCTGTTTTTTCAAGTTGGTGAGAGTGTCACAACTACTTATTGATGTAGATTAAAGAAAGATAATGACAGCAGTCTGGATAATATGCCGCTTGGATTGTTATTTCATAATCTTGTGATGAATCTATGAAATCATGAGAAAGGCTGGAAGTTTTATTTTTGATTTTCAAATACTTTTCACTATATAGTGGGGTTAAGTAATTGGTTTTAAGGGTGCAGGAAACAAATTTAAGTTAAGTTCATGTTCCTTCATTTTAAGTTCATGTTCCTTCATTTTACGCTGTGAGGTTTTCCAGTATTTTAATTTCAACTTTTAAAACGAGTTTTGAGCTAATGATACTTACTGCACATGTTGATCACAGGAAATCTCTTATCTGTAATATTTAAAAGCTTCTTGTAACATTCGCATGTCAACACAGTGTTGGCTGGTAAATGCCACACTTACTAGAAACTTTAAATATGATAGAGTTCTTCTGAAGTTTTGTTAAACAATCTAGCCTAAATGATGCCACCCCATAATAGTTCTCATTTCCTGCATTAAACTGTATGAAAGGTATCAACTTCCCTGAGGCAGAATGAACTATTAATTCAAAATCAGTAAACATTCTTATTCTGGCCTGCAACGGACAAACCACTTTACATGTGCAAACCTTTTGTCTTCCACCAGGTGGTTAGGAAAAGAACATATTGGTATAATAGTTCAGTGTTACTGTAAGCCTACTTGCAAGTGGTATAAACCATGCTCAGTCTAAAGAAACACTCCTGGATCTTTTCCAACTTTTTGGATTTTCCTCTGGCTAAGATCTAGCTTCATAAAAGAGCCATGCATATAATTCTACCTCTCTTTCTCCCCACTCCTAATTGTACTTTTCTAATTCTCAGACTTTCGGGGGGGGGCACTTTTCTCCTTCAGCTTCCAAGAACAGAAACTGGGTTTGCAAAATGCTAATTGACTATATTTTATGTCAGTCATAAAGGACCTCCCCCTCTCCAGCCCAGCTTTGGGCAGTGCTGATTGGCTGGTTCTTTTATCATCTATGAAGACACTTCCCCTTTTGGAATAGATCTCAGTGTATTCAAATAGTTGAAAACGTTAACTGTTAGAATAGAAATATCCCTGGTACTTGGGGCACCCTCTCCCCCATACCAGTTTGCTCCAAAGCATGTTGTAAGAAGGGTGTGGGGGACTATCGTTCCCAAGGCCAAATGTAATTGTTGAGCAAAGATAGAAGGAAGCAGAGTATGTATACAACTGAAATTGGTGGGTTGCTCCTCTTCTAAGGTATATTCTCTTCTGTGATAATTCTCTTCCCCTCCCCCATATTTGTTTTTCTTTCCACATTGGCATGATGGGTGATAGTGCCATTATTTTTAACCTTACCTTTCCTTTCTGTCTTAAATAGGCCCTTACACTGGGTTTTCACATAAATTTGTGTGGCAAAGGCCTACAATATAAAGTTAGAATAGAGGAAAAAGTAGTTGCTATATGTGTTGCATGTGGGGTCTGTGTCCTTATTTTCTTGCACTGGTGAGATGGAGTTGTTCTTCTCAGACTCAAGCCAAAATTTTCTTCCATATAAGTTTCCCCTCACTGACAGAAAGATTTTTTTCTTTGTCCACGTGCTTTTGGAGCAGGGGCTTGATAGTAGGGATGGGTATGAGTCACGTTTTTGTGGTTTGGTTCATGACTGATCCATCAACAAAACCAACTGAATATGTCTTTCCTTAATAAAACTGTTTGTATAGGTTCCTGGGCCATTTCTGCCCAGGGGGAGCAGAAAGTGGAAGTTTATATGACTCTGAGCAGCATTCCCAGTGAAGTGCCCCTGGAAAAGCACTTCATCCCTTCCTTTTTGTTGGTCCAGTTGTCTTGTGATCGGCCCAGCTGTCTCAGGTTTGCTTGTGCAGCCTGTTTAAAGGGGCTGTGCCAGACACCACGAGGCAACTATGCTGGTAGGGAGAGACTTCTGCACGGGTTCAACTGCCTTGGGATGCATGGTGCATCCTCTTTAAACAGACTATGTAAGAGAGCCTGAGATAGCTGGGCTGGCATGGTGAAGTCTCTCCTTGCCAGCTCAGATGTTGCTCTTTGGCTTCCTTGTACAGCCTGTTTAAAGGGGCGGCGCCAGGAAGCCCAAGGAGGGGGTGAAGTGCCCCTGTGATGTGGGGGGGATCTTCCAAAAAGGGACTCGCACCTTTCTCCTGAGCCATGGCCTGCAGAAAGCTGGGGGGGGGGGGGAAGTGCCCCAAGAAGGCACTTCACCCTGCCATTTAAACTTTCCTTTTTTGTCCCTGTGGCTTTTCCTGGGGAGCAGAAAGCAGGGCTATTTAAACCCTCTTTTCTGCTCTGACTGGGTAGCCGTAGGGAGCAGAAGGCAGTGGTGATTTAAATGGCTCTGAGCGGCAGGGAACTCTCAGCTGTTTCTCCTGAAACCTTTGCTTTCTGCTATTTATGAACCATTGTGAATTGTGCAAAAATTTGTGGTAGTTCATGACAGTTCTTCAGTTCACAAACTCCAATGTGAGAATCCCAAACAGGCCAGAATTCATGATGAACTTTGGTTTGTCAGTGGGTTTGTGCCCGTCCCTACTAGATAACCACCTGCATTTTAGGAATGCCTTCTGTAGGGCACCCCTGCCTCCTGAATGGTCTGTCTCCTTACAGAGGGCCATTATACTGTATTTATTTTACTTTATTTCCCATGTTTCTTTAAAGTGGGGACCCAAGTAGCTTACATTATTCTTCTGTCTTCTACGTTATCCTCACAAGAACCTTGTGAGGTAGGTTAGATTGAGATCTCCAAGTAAGCTTCCATGGCAGTGGAGATTTGAATGTGGCTCTCTCAGATCCTATTCCAATACTCTACTACAGGGTTTCCCAAACTTTTCTTTCCTGTGGCTCGGTTATTTTTACACTTCTCTTTCGTGGCCTACTAAAATTTGGGGGTGGAGCCGGAAGACAGAAATTATGTCATTTCCTGTGGTGTGAAGGGCCAAGTGATGTCACTTCCGGGGCACACTGAACCAAAACTCCACATCTTCCTGTGATGTCACTTCCAGGGCACTCCCCCAAATCTGCTGCTTCGTCTGAAGTAACTTAATTTTCAGAAAAATCTCTCTGAAACTCAGGCTGAGCCAAAATGGGGGTGGAAAGTGGGCGGTCCTCTCTTTCCACTTCCACACTTGCATGCACCTATCTGTTTGTGTGTTCTTCTCCAGCTTGCAAGCATTCCTAATGCCCATGCTCAATTGCCTACACCACCTACACACTCCTACCTCAACAGTACTGGCCAATGTATGCAGTTGGGAGTGCTGTTGCCATTGCCATCAGGAATGCTAGCACTGTGTATCACCCACACTGGGCCCTGGCAGCTGCTCTACCTCAAAATATGCTGAAACATTTAGTAGGCCCTTCCTTCAGCTGCTACTACTGGAACCCTGACTCAAGATATAACCAAGCTTGCTTGGTTTCAAGAAAATCTTTCGACAGCTATTTTTCATACTTTTCATGGGTTGAAACACTGGGAAATTGCTGTGAAAGGTAGCAGAATTGTACTGCAATTAATGAATTCATCTCCAGTTATATGAACTTCATAGAAGCTTTTCTGCAGTTATCTCAAAATGGATATTTATGAGGGGTTTGCAGCTTTTTACTGGCTGTGTTTGCCATGCCTTTAAAAGCAACCTGTTTTGCAGATATTTAGCCAGTGAACTTCTTTCATCCTTTTTAATATCTACAGAAGGAGTTTAATTTTGGTGTCAGACAGCTGTTAAAAGCAGGACCAGTAAAATGGTGCCAAGTTCATAGTACCATCACTTGCTGTTGAGATATACAGCAGTAATCTCCAATAATCTCTTTCTGCCCCACACCTCTCAGTCTCTCACACAGAAATCTAATAGAAAGACCAGCTGGCTACAACTGGGGGTACCAGCTTTTCATTGGCAGAGCTCCTATGTCTGCAACAACAGTATGATGAACAGAAAAGTTTCATCCAGTAAAAATGGAAGGAAAGAAAGAAAGGGAAAGAATGAAATTGAAGGAGAGGAAAAGAAGACATGGAAAGAAAGAACATAAGAGGAACTATATTGGATCAGGCCAGCGGACTATCCAGTCCAAAATTCTCTCATATAATGCCCCAAAAGCACCAGAATGTCCACCAGTGGAGCCAGGGCACTAGAAGCCCTCCTACTGTTGCTTCCCCCCCTCCCAGCACCAAGAATACAGACAGAGCATCATTTGCAGGGAAATAAAGAAAGAAGGGGGGGGGGAGGGAAAAAAGCCTTTCTCACCATTAGATGATCCCAGCCAGCAACAATTCTGCCCAGGGGTCATTTGGTAAAAAAAATAGCTACTGGAATGCCCACTCCCCGCCCCTCCCAGCTGAAAAAAAACACGCACACCGTTTTTTGCCGCCCAGGCCTCCCGGGGAAATCTCCCCAAAAGAGCATACTGCAAGGCACAGGAAAGCGCATACCTTGAAGAACACTTCATGGGTCTAAAGTGCCAGTGGACTCCAACTTTTCTCTTAAACACTGGGAAGGGGGGAGAAGGAAGGAGAGGCAGCCCAGCTCCTCTCTGCACAACACAGAGACAGGGGAAGGAAGGAAGCCAAATAGAGCGCAGGCTTTGCAGCCTATGTCAGTCTTCAAGGCCAGCTTTTCTCTGCACAACAGAGAGGGGAAGGAAGGAAGCAGAGCAGAGATCACGCTTTGCTGGGGGTAGGGCTAGCTTTGGCTTTTCTTGTGACCAGGTAGTGAGGCTTCCATGGTCCGGTACCGGGTCACGACCCTGCAAATGGGAAACACTGCTCTACCACATGCTGGAGTAGGACCAAGGAGACCTCACAGGGTTTTTCCTTGGTAGTTTGGTCCACTTGGTGCTCAACTATTTATTCCTAACATTTCAACTGAGCTTTCAGCAGTTTAACCTCACGGCTTCCTATCCAGATCCCTACAGCCTCAGTGGATCTTTAACTTTATGTTTTATGGTCCTACTTAAATAGCCATATGCAAAGTATTAAGACAATACAAATTCAAAGCCATACTCAAAGCATTAAAACACAAGCAACCTCAGATTTGCCGTAAAAAATCACAGCGCTCACTTTATACACAACACTAAAATCTTAGGAGTGTTTAGAACCTGCTTTCTCTGTTGGTTCACTCCCCACAACCCCGCATCATATCATAGTCTGCTTCTTTTCAGTTTCATAATAGTTTGCCATGTGACAGTTTTAAAATGTACTAGTGAGAAAGAGGGAAGAGCCCTAATTTTGGTGGAGATAACCCCAGAGTCCCCTAGGGCCCATTCATTGAATCCCAGCCACTGGGTATAATGATTTAGAGAACTATTGTTAATGAGCATGTCACTTAAAATGCGTTATGTTTTTCTGATATTCTCTTTTTGTTGTTATGAGGGTGTTTGCAGATTTCAGAGTAGTTAAAATGCTTGATTTTCCAGTGATTCAAGTAGTGAGCTTTAAGCAGAAACTACATAACCGGAATGTCATAATGAGCTTGGATTTCCCCCCTGCTTAATTTGATATCGCTTTCATTAGGCAAAAGCAGAAGAAAAGAAGCCAGAGGAACCACCTAAACCCCCAGAGCCTGAAAGTGAAGAGAGTGATTTGGGTGAGCCACTAGTCTTGCCCAGGTTGTGTCATGTAGCTTTGTGCGGCTTTGATTCCCCCCCCCCCGCCCCCCGTTGCTTATTCAGTGGAAGAACTGTGATTCTTATTAAAGCTTCTGTTTGCAGAAATTGATAACGAAGGAGTAATTGAACCTGACAAGGATGAGCCTCAGGAAATGGGAGATGAAACTACTGAGGTAATGTTGAATTTTCCTTAAGTTTGGAGTCTGCTTTATGACTCACATGTTTCTTGAACTCCTTGTTTATATATTAGGACATAGATAAACAGTTGTCTTCTGTAACTGCTAAACACTCACTTTCTATAAATGATGACAGGAAAAATATAGACCAGGTGAGTTTTTCAAGTGTCCTTTTGCACAGTACTTAAGGACTAGCAGAGATACAGTTCAGTCATTCATATACACACACACACACATAAACAGAGTGTGTGTGTGTGTCACACATACATATGTGCACTTGCCATCTTAACTCTAGAATGACAAATGTTCAAGTTTGATGGGTTTGGTTGTCCTCCTTCCAGGTGTCAGATGAGATGATGGATCAGGCTAATGAAAAGAAAATGGAAGCTATTAATGCACTAGGTGAAGGTGAGGACTTTTCTTTATGAAGATGATTTAGCAGTGATATGTTAAAATGCATTTTCCTGATTAAAATGTGAAACACAAATACTTTTCACTTTACAGAGTGGGTTGTAACCTTGTTAAAGTTTTATTTGTTTTTCAGTTAGTTAGATTTTTATCCTGCCCCTTCTTGCATGCAGGGCTCAGCGTGGCTCACAACAATTAAAAACCCAGATAATACAATAAAAGTCTTTAACAGTTCTAAAATTTTGTTATGCATTAGATACATTAAGATGGCCCATAACCCTAGGAGCATCTTTTATAATAAAACCCCTTTCATCATGGCAAATCCGAGCAACCTGATTGATTGGGACAGTGGTGCCTCAACCTTTGGCCTGTCAGCCAAGAGTACTTGCATGCCATTGGTTGAGTCCACTCCTCCCTCCTGCCTGAATGGTTGTTGCTAGCCAGCAAAGCTGATTCTGTCAGTTAAAAGGCAACCAACCTAAGTTCTGGCAGTTACTGGTGCTCTTCCTACTCTCCCATTGCCTGAGCTGCCTGTAGCACTGATTCACAGAGGCGAGAAAGCATCCCTTCCCTCAGTTGGTTGAGGGAGGAGGAGGGAAACATCCAGAGAAAGACTTCCCTTGATTGGCTGAGGACTCCTCCCTATCCTCCTCTGGAAAGGAGAAAAAATGGCGTCTTGTGGCAACAGTCCAGATACAGAGAGCGATACGGAGGGAAAGCAAAACAGAGAGATTGAAGTCCTTTGCTTAAGACTAACAATGTTATCAGAGACAGACTGTTGGTTTGGAAGATATCACTAAAGGTCTCTGAGGCAGAACTCATTGGGGCTAGTCCTAACTATGGCTGCCAGTTCCAGGTTGGTGGGAAATTCCTGGAGATTCTGTGGTGGAGTTTGAGGAGGGCATAGGAGTTAGGCTTTCAGAGTGGAGTCTGCCAGCCACAGGTTCTTGCTGCAGAAGCTGACTGGGTGATTTCAGACCAGTCACAGACTTCCAGCCTAACGTGTCTCACAGGGGAGAGGAGAATGATGTAAGCAGCTTTGGTCTTACCCCCCCCCCCCCATGGAGAAAGGCTGTCCTTTTCCTATGTAGAGACTACAGGGAGGGGGAAGCTGATGGAAAGCTGAAGTCAGAGGGGCAGATAATGGGAAGAAGGGTTGCCAACCCCAGGTTAAGAAATTTCTGGAGATTTAAGGGGTGGGGCCTGGGGAGATAGAGTGTGAGGAAGGGTGGAATCTCATACAGGTACAATGCCATTTCCTCCAGGGGAACCACTGTTGCCAATCTCCAGGTGAGGGCTGAATATCACTCAGAATTACAACTGCTTTCCAGGTGGCAGAGATCAGTTCCTCTTACGTGTGAGATACCTTCACTTGGGTGGGTGGGAAGACAGCAAGTGGAGGGGGGGGAACTCAGTCAGGGCCTCTTTCTAGAGCCCGTTGTATTTTTCTCCACAACAGGCTTTATTTCTAGTGTTTCTGTACATCTGTAAAAGTGCCCAAAATTAAACTAATACAAAGCTTAAAATGTTTTTTTTTTTAAAGAAATTTGTCTTCTTGATAGGAAATTTCAGCATTCCCCTACCATTAGTTGAACAGTTGCGTAGACTGGTTTGCCTCAAAGTCGCTCATACCTTTATTTTCGTCTTGCCTGCCATCGTGTCATAACACAACACATCCTGAAGCTCTTAATTCTAATTTGTAAATGTATTAAAGAATAAATTGAATAAGGATAAGAATATTGTTTGAAAGTGTAGTGCACTAATTTTTTTCACTGATGGGGATCATGATACCTGTATTTGAAATGACAGAAAGAAAAAGGCTGTCCTAACATTGAGGTGGAGTCTTGCCATGTTTTGTGGCAGCTGTTTAGCCACTGAGGCTCTTGACTGACAGCCTCAAAGATCATGGTGCTGAAGCTTTTTTTGTAAGCAAGTGCATTATTGAAGCTGATGTATCTTGGTATTCTTTTAGCTACTTAATCTTAAAAGGATGTTGTAGCTTTTTGCTATCTACCGTTAGTGTGTAGTTCAGGTTTACCGTTCTGGGGCTGTTAGATCTCTGTAGTTTGTTTGTCAAATGAGACTAAGTCAGAAGAACAATGAAGACTTGATAGGGAGTAAATAAAACATATAGTAGTTCGATAGATGAGATAAGTCCTGCCCATTGTCTTTCAGCATTGTGGTTATGGAATCCCAGAGATAATATATTTCAACAGATTCGTATGATATCTACCATCTGTGTGCATGCCAGGTCTCAGTATGTTTACCATGCTTTTTGTTGTGATAGAGGATTATTGAGTATGAACCTGAGTTAAACTTAAGTGTGTGTGCACTCTAAATTGAGTTTTTTATTTCAGGGATTTACTATTGGAGGTCCTAGGTGTATAATGTCTCCATAATTAATGCTACAAGTGTATGACTCATAAGAAATTGGGATCCACCTTAATATTGGCTATGCAGCTAGTTTATCTTGGGAGTAAATATTTTAAAACTTGGTTCTGCTTGTTTTTGAGTGAACAGGAAAAGAATCAGGATACAGCGCTTGGGTGGCAGTTAGTTTTTCTCCACCTAGTATGGTGGGGGGAAATGAGGAAGGGGCATATCAGGCACCCCCACTTTTTCCCAGGTGATATGGCTTAGGCATTCCAAACTATAGTTTCTTTAGGATTCTGAAGATGGACAATTGATGCCTTCCAGCTGAGGTATTTGTGACTGGCCTGACTCAGACAACATGTGTTGAGCCTGTGGAGAGTGAAGAGGATCCACTGCTTGCTGCTGAAACTGAATATGTCTGTGATGTTGGTGAGACCTGGCTGTGGCTAGACACAAGCCAAGCTTTCCCTGGGAGACTGCTCAGTAGTGGCAGGCGGTAAAAAGCACCTCGATCCCCTCAGTGAAACAGTTCTTCCAGATAAAGTTGAGAGAAATAGTAGTTGGTTTTGTATCCAAGGGGTGTCAAACATATGGCCCATGGGCCTGATCGGGCTCCCAAAGGGTTCCAGGCAGGCCTTCCAGCAAGTAGCCATCGTCTGCTTCCTTCTCCCTCGCCTGTTTCCTTCACTTGCCATTTTTTCTTTCTCTCCTGTGAGGAGACAGCCAAGCAAATCAGCCTCTCCTAGCTTTTTCCTTCCTCCCCCTCCCTCTTCCCAAAGGAGGGAGGAGGCACCTTAGCCAGTGGAGGAACTTGGCTCTGTAGCTCTGCTGTGTGATTAAGTTTCTCCATGTAACAAAAACTAAATCATACTCCTTTTTGTTCCTACTTATCCAGTATTTACTAATAACAAACACAGTGCTTACAGTGATAGCCAAACATAATATAAACAAGCATATTTGTAAAACACAAGGAGAAATGAAAACAAAGCCATGAAACAAAATTTAAAAGAAGCACCACTTACCTACAAAGAAGACGGTCCCAAGAAGAAGAGTCTCTGCACTCAAAACAATATTGGATTGATCGTGGATATTGTCGGACTTGTATCACAGCTCCATATTTTTTCTATAGGACATTGATCCATTATACAGTAGGAGCAGCGTGTGCTTTCAGTTCCGGAGGGATTTTGTGTTTTACAAATATGCTTGTTTATATTATGTTTGGCTATCACTGTAAGCACTGTGTTTGTTATTAGTAAATACTGGATAAGTAGGAACAAAAAGGAGTATGATTTAGTTTTTGTTACACGGAGAGGCTTTGAGGTGTTTTCTTTCACAGTAACCTCTGTGGTCCCGGCTTTGATTGTCATGTGATTAAGTTTGCTGTGCTCAATCACACAGCAGAACTAATGAGCCAAGTCTCTCTTCCTTCTAGGGCTCCTCCCTCTCTTTGTCTCCTGGGGAAGGAGGGAAAGAGGGAATCTCCTTTGCCCAGTTCCCTGGATCCCACTGGAGAGATACAAAGAAAGCAGTTTTAAGACCAGCAACGTGTGCAACTGAGTTTGCCTCCCCCTTCATTCATGCTGTCATGATCCAATCCTTCACAATAGGAAAGCATGCAAACTGCTTAGAAGAGGAATAACAAGCCAAGATTAGACTGAGAGTGTGTGCCCAGACCAAGTTTACCCATCACATTTCCTTTTTATTTTTCTTTCACATTTTCCTTTGATTTGGGGATTTTGAACTTCGATTTTGCAGATAGTAGGCTGGTACTGACCACTATACATGGCTGTCTCTCTGTTCCTGCACTGCCTCATGAGAGGCAGTTATTTTTCTAGGGAAGACTACAGTTTTGTAAATAAAAACATAGCCCATGGTGCTTTCACATGTTCTTGACCAGCACATGAAGCTGCTTATGTACAAAAGCTCACATTGCCCAGCCATTTCATGTTTTCCTTTGGGTCTTAGGATCAAAGCATTGTCCATGAGATTTCTGTAATGAATGTCAATAAATCAAGAGTAGGTTTGCAGCTTACAGATGCACACTTGAACAGCATACTGAAGATTGCTACAGCTCAGACATTGTCTCCAGTTTTTGATGCATTAATTCAAGAGCAAGAGGTGTCAGTTATTAGAGGTTGTTAAACAAAATATTGCAAGCATGCTAATGTTTTAAGCATGTCCTATTTTAAGTTTAAAAAAACCTTTGTGTTTGTCTGTGTCCTTTATAAAGTTTATATCTTGTTACCTGGCATTATATTTTATGATGCACATGGCCTGGTCCAACAAGGTCTCATTTATGTCAAATATGGCCGTCATAATAAATGAGTTAGACACCCCTGATTTAGACAGAACTTATACCTGCTTTCTTTTCTCACACTACTGGGATTCCATGATAGTGTGCATACATCCCTTTTTCTAGCCCTTTGTTTTGCAGGAATGTAGAAACCTCTGTTATAATTGAGACTAGACCAGTTGTGGTGTTTTTGTTATCCATGCAAGCTAGCCACTTCAGTATTAGGTGTGACTGAAAGTTGCAAGTCACCACATCCTATTCTGTGTTCCTTTTTATGCTTCTGGCTGGCATTTTTGATGCTTTTATAGTATAGCGCATAGATTAATATATCATGATGCCTGTATAGTTTGGAAAGTTGGTTCTTTACCTTGAAAAGGGCTTGATAATTTACCTCAGACCTTTTATTTTATTTATCTAGCAGTAGAATCCTAAGCACAGTTACACCCTTCAAGGTCCTCTCTGATCAGTGGGTTTGGAAGGGTAGGTATAACTGATTAGGATTGTATTGCCAGTCTCCTAATTTAAAACATGTCTGCAATCTCTGTTTCTTCTTGTGCTATCATTTAAGCTTTATTGATATTTTTAGGTAAACTTGAGGAAGCCATTAATTTGTTCACAGAAGCTATCAAGTTGAATCCTCATCTGGCTATTCTGTATGCCAAACGAGCCAGGTAAGAGTTTAGATTTTTAAAGTCATGCTTTTTGAAAAGACAGGTTGCATGGTTTCAAGTACAATCTTCATAATCTGGCGATATGAACTCCAGAGTTCTGGTTTTAGGTTGGTATCCACAATTTTTACTAAATGAGCCAATGGTGAGATTTCAGCTTCACTGCAGCAACCACCTGTTGGTTACAACTCTGCTGTGACTGCAAAACCTGTTCAGCCTCTTGTGTGGCATTGTTCCTAAGAGTTGTTTGGCTTCTTGGCAAACCAGCCACAAGTTGCTGTTCATTTAAGAGCCTTAATGTGCCATTTGTATTATTGTGCTAATCATGGCCCCTTAGCCAGTATACAATCTTGAGTCTTTGAGCTGCTGCCTGTCACCTAAAATGGAAAATGCAGCATAAAATTTTCCTTGTTCTTGCTATTGTAGAAATATTTTAAAAGCAAACTCTACAAAACATCACTGTTTGTTGGGGAGAGGGGGCTTTTAATTTTGCTTTCCTGGATTAATAAAGATTTATGGCTTCTCAATGACCATGCTTCCTTGGTACTTATCTTGTAAGAGAATACAATATGAAAATATATGTTACAGGCTGTTCTCCTTTAGGATGTTGGAGCAGGACTGTTAATACTGGTAGCTGGGCAACTAAGATTCTTACAATGTTTCTATCACTGAATGTCTTTCTATAGGTAAAAATTGGGATAAATCAGCAATTAGTGTCACTGATACTCTCTTGTTATGGTCCTGGAAACAGAAAAATATAATAGCTATTATGTTATAGTTAGATAATGTTAAACCTCTATATGCCAATAAAAGCTTGTCTTGTGTGTGTGTTAAACCTCTAAAATGAACATTTGAAGCTTGACATTCTTGTTGAATAGGATGTTTACAAAGCAGTGGAACTACTCATGTGAGTGTGGGAGAACTGGGTAAATAAGAACTAATTACTGTATAACTGATTGTAGTATTTCTGGAACCTTAGGATGACAACCCTTCCAAAGAGCTACTGGTTGTGACTTAGATGTACTTTTTTGTTGCCATTGACAGTGTTTATGTGAAAATGCAGAAGCCAAATGCTGCCATTAGAGACTGTGACAGAGCCATACAGATTAATCCTGATTCAGCACAGACATATAAATGGCGAGGGAAAGCTCACAGGTAAAGAATTGCAGTCCTCTTCAATATTGGAGAAGAAAAAACTTTGTCTAGTTCCGTATTATAGCATGGTATTTTATGAAGTGTGCACACTTGTGTATGTGAGTATTAAACTACTGGCCCTGAATGCCCTTAAAATAACCACAGACGCAATGCTGTGGTTTTGCTCTGCATGTTAATCACATAGTCGCCTGACAAATTAGTCCGTGTTTTAGACTGTTGTACTTAGACTTCATTTTTTTGGGAAAGCTACACAATAAAAAGGGGTTTGAATGCTTGTTTAATTTGCATTTAATTTGTAATTCATGCAACAATCACTAATTGAAGTTATACTTGTGCAGATCATAGTCATTGGGTTGCATCTGATTTTTAAAATATAGCTGTCCCAGTAAAATATTAATCCTTGAATTGGTATCTTGTCATTGCCAGACTGCTAGGTCACTGGGAGGATGCTGCACGTGATCTGGCATTAGCCTGTAAACTGGATTACGATGAAGATGCTAGTGCTATGCTGAAGGAGGTGCAACCACGAGTGAGTGTCAGGGAGAAAAACAGACATGGGGAAATATGCTGCCTTACTCATTGTTTCACATTTTGGTGTTATAGACATCTTGTTCTGGAAGGCAGTGCCTATTTGAGTATATATAATCTTGCAGTTCCAAAGAATTATTGAAGGGCTCTGTGCTTCCATCCTCTGACTTCCAGAACATTGGTGAGCAATAATTTTTTTAAAAAATTCTGCAAATCAGATAGGTTTGCTACTGTGTTGCCACATGTCGCCTCATAAACACCTGTAATATATGGAGAGACATATGTCTGGGTTTCCCCTCCCAATTTCATGTATTGGGGAAGAGATAATGGAAAAGAAGCAATCTCTGCTGCAAAAAGTGTAAATCATTCCTGAAATCAGAGTTGGGCGCAATGATGTGTTACTGCTTGAGTGTTCCTTAATCTGCCACAAGGGAGAGCTGCCAGTTTGGTTTAAAAATAGGATATGTCTCTCTAGCCTTCTTTCTACAGCACCAGTGCAAGCTAAACTATGTGATCAAAAAAATGGTTTTGAATGCTTAATTTAACATTGCCTTGGGTATGGCATCTTAAGGTGGATCAGTAGGGTCCAAACTTTTGTGTCTTTTACAGTATTTCAAAAGCATCTGTATGGTGTTTTGGATGTATTAAAATTTTGGGCATTTATATTTTTCCATGCAACTCAGCGTTGTGGTCATAGAATTCCTAGACGACGTCCCTTCCAGGCTTTGATTGACCAGGCCCCCCCCCTTCTTAATTTCATGTGTCTTCTGCATGCATCTTGTTCTTCACTGACAAGTCCTGCAGAACAGGCTGGGGCTTTTCACATGGCTTTTATGTGTAAAGAGAAGACACTTCTGCTAGCTGCTACAGCCTTAATGCCTGTTGATTTCCTCCTAGCTGGATGCAGGGGAGTAGGCATTTTGAAACTCTGCTCGTTATTTAAAGGCTAACTTGTGTGCTTTCCTACTTCCAACCCATGTTATAATTGAGACAGAGGGGTGGGTGCAAAAGTATAAAAGAAGATGCTCAGTCTGGGTGGTCTTCCACATATTGTTGGCTTACATTGTCCTCCACTTTGGCCTGCAATTTTTTCCCTTTTGTATTGTGCCTGTTTCATGCTCCACAAAATGGGGAATAATTTTACACTGCATTGTATGGTGCACTCAGTTATTGAAAAGGCAGGATAGATAAATGAATCTTCAAGATATATGCATAGAAATTTAAGTACAATGCAAATGAATGTTAGTTTTATGATAGATGGTAATTTCACATTTTGCCTCTTTTTCTGGATGCTCAGCCTCATGCTGTAAGCTCAGTTGAAAGTAGGGTCCTGACAGTCAAAATATTCTCTGTAAAATGCTTAGTTGGATATTTCTAACTTTTTTCTGGAGGGATTTCAAAGGCTCAGTTTTTCCTCAGAACCAATTAGAAAAATACAAAGTATCTATTCCATTTCTACTGAAGGCCCTAGTAGGGGTGTGCAAAAAAAAAAATCATGATTTTTGGGGTTTGGGTATATAGAACCTGGAAAATATAGGTATTTCCAAATATTCCTGAATCCCAATATTGATATGGTATTGGGATTTGGGAAATAATTGAGAAACCTGAATTTATTTGGCTCTATTATACCTATACTGGAGAATCAATCCAGGGTTTTCTGGGCTTGGTGGGGGGAGGTTCTCTTTTTTGAGTTAGAGGCACCAGATTTGTAGCATAGCTGCTGGTGTCCCTTCTCAGTCTCCCCAACCCCAAGTTTCAAAAGGATTGGACCAGAGGTCCAATTCTGTGGGCCCCGGAATAATGAGCCCCCATCCTCCATTGTTTCCAGTGGGAGGGGGAAGGGATGTGGTCCCTTTAATTGCCTTCTCTAAGCAACTCCATGCCGTGGCAAATGAATTCCAAAGCCAAAATGCAGAATACCTCTGGAGTTCACTCTGAAGGCATTTAGGTGGGTGAGTGAACACTAAAGGCATTTAAAATTTAAACACCTTGCTGTGAGAGAGATCACTGTGTTATATCCTCAGTTCCATTATAGCCCATGGGGACCATTCATGTGACCATTCATATACCATCCAAGGGTATATAGGGGTCTGGTGTGTGTGTGTGTATTTTTTTAGCTAGAGAGGCACCAGATTTTCAGCTTGGATGCTGGTGCCTCTCCTCAAAAAACCCTGCAATTTTTTTTAAAAAATATTATACCTGAGGATCCAATTCTTTGGGCCCCCAAAGAAGAAGCCCCCATCCTCCAATTTTGCTAATTAAGGAGAAATGCATGTAAAGGGTCATGGTCCCTTTAAATGCTTGATTTCACTTACCGAGTTGTTCCACTGCCATAACTGTACCTAACAATTACATGTCAGATTCTGAGACAAAATAAATCTTTCCTAAAAGGGGCTGTCAATTATTGTCTGTAGGTTATAAAGCTCTGAAGTGTTAAGGTATTATTGGGCCCTGTGTTGCCTGAAGAGTCACCATAGAAAGGAATATGCATTAGATCTAACTTGGTTTGCAACACTTTAAGTGAAAATGAATGCACAGTACAAGACAGTTAAAACTAGCCGTGTAGAAATAGTAAGATGGTGGTAGCATATGATGAATATTATTTTCTTGTGTTTCAGGCTCAGAAGATTGCAGAACATAGAAGAAAGTATGAACGAAAGCGTGAAGAAAAAGAAATTCGTGAAAGGATGGAAAGAGTAAAGAAAGCCCGAGAGGAACATGAGAGAGCTCAAAGGGTGAGATCTTAATAAAGTCTATAGAAGGAAAATAGGCTAGCATCTCTATCCCATCCTAACTTTAAATCCCATTTTTTTTGTGCATAAACTCCCCAGTAGACTTATGAAAAAGTAATCACACTGTGGTTCTAACACAGTTCCGTTGTTACTGTTCTGTAGTTTCCAAAATTAGACTCTACTTTAGTGCCAGTTTTAAATGAATTTGTATTTAGTGGCAGAGAACATTAAAACAAACTAATATATAGTATAAAATTCAGTGCTGCTAGTTGTTTGGGTGCGGGAGCAATAAAAAACTTCAACATTGAAAAGATTTCGCAGATACTGAAATAACTGTTCTTCAAGGCTATCTGTGTTTCATGGGAATGGAGCAGTGTTGCATAACACTAGAATTTCTGGTGCATGTAGACATGGCTGGCCCAAGATTTTTTTGGCACCTTAAGTGAACTGTGACCCTGGTGGAACCCCCAAATTCAGTAGAGACAAATGAGCAAGATCATCCCAGGGTGATCTAGGGTGTCAGAGTTTCAAGGGTGCCAAAAAGGCAAGAGGAGCCTTACTTGGCAGCAGAGTGGGATCAGCAGCATGGCCTTCTCGGCATGATGACTTGGTCCTGTTTCCTAGGGCCACAGTGCACAGCAAGGGTGGCATTTGTGCCAGATCCCCACCCAAGCAGCATCAGAGGCAGAGCCTTCTAGGATACTGCAGCAGATTAGAACCCTGGGAAGTGGGTGGGGAATGATTGAAGAGAGCAGACTGGCCCAGACGGTAGTTACACATATACCTCATACCTGACCTAAGTTGCTCCAGCTGGGAGGGTAGGAAATTCTTTTTAGGCATATCCTTCTGCCTGTCACTCATAAGCAGCCAAGGAGGAGCTACTTGGCATGTTGTCACCATCATCACCTGGGAGAGTGGCCAGGTTTGTCACCTGCAGAGCACTGCCTTGGCACATTCTTACCTAATTGGTGAGTGCAACTAGGTATAGCGGCTGTGCCCCATCTCTTCCTTGCCTGAGCTTCTGCAGCAGCAACAACAAAATCTTGACAGTACAAAAGTGAGCCAGGAGCAGTTCAGTGCAGGGCTTTTTGGAGCCTCTCAAACTGATTTCTATTCTGGCACCATAGGTGATTACATAGGCTTGCCTAATGGTTGGACTGGCCCTGCATATGTAGGGATTCAGATCCTAGTACAGTTCCTTGGATTTTGATAACTCATTATATGTTCGGTTTTTTGCAGGAGGAAGAAGCTCGGCGACAGGCAGGAGGAGGAGCTCAGTTTGGAGGCTTCCCAGGTATGTATTCAGTTTTTATAGTATTAATCAATACAGATGGAAGAAAACTATTTCCTTATGAATTTGGGCTATAACTTTTTAAAATCTTATTTTGGTACAAAAATGAAAACTGCATCCTTGTATTTTAGCAAGCGAAAAATAGATTTAAGAATTATGTATGCTATAGAATTGACTCTTTACACCGTTTGCATGATGTCCCTGACTATACATACTCTGTACTGCAACACTGAATTGATTACATTGTTCATCTGTGGTAGGGCTGAGCCAAATGATGAAACAGCTGTTATAAAAAGGTACTTTGAAACCTGGTTCTGGTAACTTATGACTGAAAAAGACCATATATGGATATTGACTATGAACAGAGCCAATTGTGTATTGTAGCAGAGACTGTTAACTATATTCACTTCTAATAAAGGTTTGGCTTCTTGGTCAGTGACAAGTCTTTGTTTACTTACTTCCCCTGCTGCACGAGGCTTCCATAGGATGGGAGAATGTTGGTGTATAATATTCATGCATATAATTTTCTGCAGATTGCTTAAGCGTATTCCTTACATTTGCAGGTGGTTTTCCTGGGGGCATGCCTGGGGGCATGCCTGGAATGGGGGGCATGCCTGGTCTCAATGAAATTCTTAGTGATCCTGAAGTTCTTGCAGCCATGCAGGTGAGAAAAGAGAACAAGTAACAATCATAATGTAGCTTGTGATTTCATGATTCTGTGATTTGATGCAGCAGTTGTGCTTGCTGTTAAGGAGCATTCTCAGAATGCTTAAGATCCTTAGCTTTGTATGTCCCTAATGACAAATGAAAATGTTCTAGCAATTTTAGGGTGGAAGGACATCTCCTTGGAAACAGTATCACTTGTTGTAGATATAGTCTCTTCTCAGTCTCAGAATCGCTCACTCCAAAGAACTGACCTTGTATTTTTCTGTTTCTTTCCCTTATGTTTAAATATTTGCTATAATAGAAATGTGCATCATTAGAATGATTATTATATAATTGTTTAGATGAAATAGAATAATTGAGATAGAATTTGACAGAGTGCACTACACTGTATCTTAATATGGCATGGCACATTGCTTTAAAATAGGTTGCTGTCAAAGGCAAAATAATAGTCTAGAAAACTAATATTTGGCTGGTGACAAAGGACTGGTCTTAAACCACCTTGCCTCCAAGTCAAAGTCTGATTCCACTGATCTGGATTGCATGCATTATGCTAGGCCAAGGTTAGGAGTGAAAACATTTTCTCACTGTGTTGGTCAAAATGCTTTTGCTGCTCTTCTGGCTCTGCAAAGCTTCTGCAGCAATGATTATATCTGTAACTTCTAGAGGGCAAACTGAACGGCATAGGCTACTCTTGAGGCCCTGGCCAACCTAAATAACTAGAGAGACATATTTTCTTCCTCTGATCATAAATGTGCTACTCTGCTGTAACTTTAGTTGCAAACTGCCAGAGCCATTCTGTCTCTCCTTAGGGGACTTGAGAGGGCATTTTACTGTCCTGCTCCCCTTTGGGGGGTTAGAAGATCATGGAGGGAATGGGCCTTACCCTACTGTCTGTGGCTTCCCTGTGTTGAATTAAGTGGATTATTTTCCCATCTAGGAGCCTCCAGCTACACCTCTGATTTGGTCCCAGAATTGGCTGCTGGCACAACTTGGATGTGTTCCTCAGCTTTTAAGTTGAAAGTTAGGGGTCTATGGTTTAAAGTCCTTCTTTGGGACTTCAGCATATGTGATTCTGTAGTGGATTGTGATCTTAAATCGTAACGGGCAATTATTTGAAGCCATCAAGTATGAACTTGGCAGATGTGCTGGCTGGATTTCAATCTGTAAGCCACCTATCAGTTCCCTGTTAATTGAGGGGAAGAGAATAATTTCATAATACATGTCATTTTTTTTTCTTATTTTACAGGATCCAGAAGTTATGGCAGCTTTCCAGGATGTTGCTCAGAATCCAGCAAACGTGTCTAAGTACCAGAATAACCCAAAAGTCATGAATCTCATTGGCAAACTTTCAGCCAAATTTGGAACACAAGCATAAAATCCCCTCTTCATTGCAAGAGGTGGGGGAAATATTGATTACATACCATATGTTGCAATAACACAAACCATTGTACCTCTGATTCTCAAAAGAGAACTAGGGTGTTCTAGATAGAATCATCCCACCCCCCGCCATGCTTCAGAAATGAATAGCAGTCAGTTTATGATTGTGTTCAGTTTTTATTTCAAAACACGCTTTCCTCTCTCATCTTCTTTGCCCTGGAGTTTTACTAAACAGTATTAGTTTTCTTTTAAAACTGTTATACTTAAATGTAATCTTCCAGTAGATTGTACCAAAAAAGTGTGCATGGGGTCTTATGATGGTATTGGGGTCTTTTCCCCAATAACTGGATTCCTTAATTAAAAGTTGTAACACTGCTTAAGTTCTATATGCAGGGTAGTAAGGGGGCTTAGTGTCTTATTATTTTTACCTGAAATAAATAAAAGATTTGTATTCATTTTTACATTCACAAATGTGACTTAAAACACTTCGTCCTAGATCAGAGCACTTCAGTAGTGCAAGGGATCTCTGTTACACCGTTAGTTTTTGGTGTGTTGGTACAAATGCTACTGATGATGGATTACTTTTAACATTAATATGTTGATCAGAGTAACATGTTAGTAATCTCTGTCAAAAGTGCATAAGAGGAATGATGTTTTTATTGAGCTGGCTTCCTTCCATGGCAAACAGCTGAAATATTACTGTTGAACTTGTTGTCTGGGTTAACCACTTAATATTGTGGGAGGGAAGCAATGGGTTCTCCTCATAGTCTCAATTCATTTGCATAAAGAAATCATAATGGATCTGCCATGGAGTGCAAAAGCTCTAAATTCTGAAGTCATGAGAGTCATAATAAGTATCTTGGCCAAAGCCATGAGATTTACTATTGTCAGTCCCATTCATACAGCAGAGGAGTTTTCCATTTCTTTATACCCCATTTGTCCTCTTTCCTTGATTTTATGGGTTTTTTTCCGGTTACTTCTGTATTTATGGGTCTTGTGTATGGAAAGGAGAGAATTCAGGTCTTTGCTGGAAATAACACATCTTAAATATAATTACAGCATGAGAATTCATTGAACTTTTTGCTGAATGATTCATGGATAACTAATAGATTTAAATCTGTTTTTGTCTATTCTAAAATTTGATTTCCTGCTCTAAATATTTGAAAGCTTGTTATAATTAGATCTTGGTCTCTTCTAGGGCTTTTGAATGTTTCTTGTTCTCTGCTTTTGTAATTTTGTCTGAATCCAAAAGCGGTGTCTTTTTTGTTTGTTTGTTTCTAATTAAACCTGGGCTGGTTTAGGAACTCAGATTGTTTTAAAACACATCCCCCCCCCATACAACAATTATCAGTTACCTTGTCAAATTAAAAGAGAGATGAATTCATTTTGCTTAATAAATAGTTCTGAAAATACTTCTAGTTGCCTTTAAAAATAAAGACTGGTTTTGAAGAATTTTCTTGGTTTATCAGTGTATAAACTGTGTTTGAAGCTATTAAAACAAATTAAGGGCAAGCTGTTGTGAGCTCAAGTACACCTAAGTTACACTGTCTTATGGAAATGGAAGAATGTCTTGTTTTTGACTGGGAATAAGAGTGGGTAGATTAGAGTAGTAATTAATATGTCTGGAGGAGGTGAAAATGTAGTGACATCCTTTGTAAGTGCTGAAAAACTTTTTTAGTTCTTCCTTTCCTATGTGCCTCTAAGAGTGAACAGATATCTTAGTATGTAACTCCTGTATGGCATCTTGGGTACTCTTTTAATAGAGATGTGTCTTAGACAATCACAGACTTTACAGCATCTCCCTGATGGTGTGATAATGGTATAAATATGAAGGGATATATACTGTTTGCAGGGGGAAAGCCTGTCTGATCTATTATCTTGTTTGCCAAGGTGAGAACTGCTTCTCCACATGTAGTACAAGTCACCTGAGTGTTGAAATTGACTTAATATATTGCTAACAGTTTCAAGTTTTGTTAATTTAAAGAGAACTGTACACTGCAAGGCATTTAAAATACTAGGTTTTAATAAGCTTCATGCTATTTTTCTTTTTCAGATTGTGACATGCACACACTTTTTACCTTACTGCACTAACAAAAAAGTTTAAGAAACCTTTAACTGTTCTAACTGGTAGGTGGGAGGGATTTATTGTCATCAGCAATGTGTTGGTTTGGTATTGCAGCCACTCAGGTTGTAAAACAGGGAGCTTTCTTGGATTTCTGGACATCATTTAAAGTTTTAATAATTTACAAAACATGCTTTAGCTGAGACTGAAGCTAGGCAGAAAAATGCCAGGTCTCTTTGTACAAATCCTGAATGTAGAAGATATTTGGACACTGGACTCAGTTTCACACTATTAATCCATCTTTGCCCTGACCTGGATGACCCAGGCTGAGGCCGATCTCAGAAGCTAAGCAGGGTTGGCTCTGATTAGTACTTGGATGGGAAACAACCAATAAATTCCAAGCTTGCTATACAGAGGCAGGCAATAGCAAACAGCTTTGTTAGTCTCTTGCCTGGAAAACCCTAACAGGGGTGTCAAACTCATTTGTTATGAGGGCTGGATCAGACATAAATGAAACCTTCTTGGTCCAGGCCATGTGTGTCGTAAAACATAATGCCAGGAAGTGGAGATATAAACTTTATAAAGGACACAGACTAACAGAATTAAAGATGTTTTTTAAAAAACTTAAAATATACTTAAAAGATTAGCATTCTTGCAACATTTTGTTTATTTAACGGTTTCTGATAACTGACATCTCTTGCTCTGCATTATTGCATCAAAATCTGGAGACAATGTCTGTGCTGTAGCAGTCTTGAGTATGCTATTCAGGTGTGTATCTAAAAATTGAAAACCTACTTTTGATTTATTGACATAACAGAAATCCCATGGTCAATGTTTTGAGCCTAAGACCCGAGGGAAAACATGAAATGGCTGTGCATAGAGAGCTTTTGTACATAAGTTGTTTCATGTTCTTGTCAGCCAATGCAGGAAACAGAGGCTTGGCTTTGCTTTGTAGTTCCTGTGTGATTGAGCAAGCCTGGCAAAGCAAGCTGTGATGCAGAATGAAGTAAGAGAGAAAGAAGGAAGCTGATGACAGCTTCTCATGGGCCTGATAGGAGCCCTCTGGGGGCCTGATCTGGCCCACAAGCCACTTGTTTGATACCCCTGCCCTACAGCAATGCCATTTCAGCTTTGACTTGATGGCACTTTCCACTACCACCAACTCATCTTTATGCTTTGTAACATACAAATGACTCCTGTGCAGCAAGAGTTTTGTAACCAGTTTGTTCTGCTTCTATGTAACTGGCTGCTTTGCATATTAAAGGTGAGTGATAAACAACAACTATTTCAGAGGGGAGGGTTCTGCTAGAATAATAAATGAGAGAATGGTTATTATGCTAATTGTTGATGTAATTATGTCAGTAGTTTTAGAAACGAAGTAATAAATCATCTATTTCAAGGATATTGGCTTGAATTGTAGGCCAGTACCTGGCCCGTGATCCATGCTCTGATCAAATCCAGATTAGATTATTGTTAATGTGTTGTATGTTGGACAGTCTTTAAACTAGGAGTGTCAAACATGCAGTCGCAGGGCTCAAATCCGCCTGCCCCCCCGCCACAATATAGCTTGCTTTTTTCCCAGCTCCCACAGTGGCTTTTTGCTTCCTGTTTCCTGCCTCTTGCCTCCCTCCCGCTCTCTCTCACACACATGGGGCTCCATGGCTGCTTCCTGCTTTGTGCAGGACATAGAAAAATAAGCCCTTCTCAGTTAGACAGAGAGAGAGAGATGAATTTCTGTTTCCTTCTCTGGGGCAGCTGCTACTCTTCTGGGGAGGAGAGAGAGAAGAAACAAGTGTAGAGTCCCATCATGGCAGCTTGAGACCAACAACGCTTTATTCTAGGTATAAGCTTTGGCATACTAGCACACTACTTCATGGGTGGGTGGATGGATTCTTGTGACAAGCACAGTGTACATTGAGGAAATTATTTTGGCTAATTCTGAAAAGTTACTGGTCTTTTTTTTTTTTTAAAGATTGGATTTCTCTGTCCCTATATTGATTTATTTTCTTTCAAAAAGACCCTGATTAGGAATTAGAACACTTGGATTGGTCCTTATGTCTTGGAGAGTGGAGTGATTTCATATGCCGAATGATAATAGTATGTTATGAGACAGGAAAACTAGTTCTTAATTCATCAGTTGCAATTCTGCAGTCTCTCTCATCTTCCCTTTAAATTCCTTTGTAAGAGCACTGCTACTCTTAGGTCAGCAACTGAACGTTGTGGTTTCTAATGTTCGACTTTTGTCCAGTCGAACCAGTTTGGTGTAGTGGCTAAGTGTGTGGACTCTTATCAGGGAGAACTGGGTTTGATTCCCCACTCCTCCACTTGCACCTGCTAGCATGGCCTTGGGTCAGCCATAGCTCTGGCAGAGGTTGTCCTTGAAAGGGCAGCTGCTGTGAGAGCCTTCTCCAGCCCCACCCACCTCACAGGGTGTCTGTTGTGGGGGAGGAAGGTAAAGGAGATTGTGAGCCGCTCTGAGACTCTTCGGAGTGGAGGGCGGGATATAAATCCAATATCTTCTTCCATTCTTTATATTCTCCTGGACTGAATCCTTCTGGATGGAGTTGAGGCTTAGGTTTCCTCTCTCATTACCAGTGCTGGTATAGCCATACCTAGTACCCCATTGCATATCACATTTAAATTCAATCAAGCCTGCTATACCCACTATTGTCATTCAACATCACCTTTATAAAGTTTATATCTCTAGTGCCTCATGTTATATTTTATGGTAGGCGTGGCCTGGCCCAGCAAAGTGACAATGTCAGATCTGGCCCGTGTAACAAATGAATTTGACACTTCTACTTCAAACATGCTAAAATTTTCAGCTGGTACAGCATACATCATCCAGACTACTGTATGGGGTGCAGGGATTGTATAAATTCTGCATTGGCTGCCTGTCTCTTTCTGGGTACAACTCAGTGCATGTTCTTTAAAGTCTGAAATAGGCTTGGGGAGGAGAGGCCTGGACCAATTTGTGGCTAGGGTACAGTACCTAAAGGATCAGCCTCCCAGCCTAGCTTTCTGGACTTCTGCATTGAGCTGGATGGTAATTAGAACATTTTCAGTGGTGACACACACCTTGCCTTTGAAATGACTCCCTTCAGGCTTTTTGGGCATCTGCCCTGCTTTTAGGTGACTGGCCAAAACATTTCTTTTAACTCAGAGGTCTTTTAACTGTTTTAAGACCAGCTTTATGTTTTGTGCTGTGGCTCTGTTTTTAAAATGGACAAGTCAACAAACTATTACAGCATTTTACTTTAAGCCTCATTGTATAGAGTCTGTAGTGAGTCAACATAGAAATCTTCAAATATTCAGCCATAGGTTATGTAATATGGCGTCTATATTCTTAAAAAAAAACCCTCTGCGTCATAGTTGAAAATATATGGAGGATCCCATGTGGCACATTTGGGAGGTCTACTGACATGTGTTTAATGGGATTGTGCCTGCCTTTTCACAGAAATTACAAAGATATGTCATTACTGCTTTCCTGTTGGCAGTACATGAGTATAGTTGCACAAGAATCAAGACAAGTTCAGTTAGGATTGCCAGCCTCCATAGATGAGCTCCCCTGGAGAAAATGGCTGCTTTGAAGGGTGGAGTCTATGGCATTACACCATTCTGATGCCCCTCCTTTCCCACCATTTCCTGGATCCACCCCCAAAGTCTCCAGGAATTTTCCAACACAGACTTGGCAACTCTTAAGTTCAATAGATACTACAAGCAATGCAGGATGATTGGTGGAGCTTGAGTAGTGTATCATTGGAATTCTAGTTCAATCAGGTCATTGTACTGCATACATTTAGTTTGAAGGTTCCAAGGTATCCATAATATGTAGAGTATGACAGATTCAAGTCCAGTAATACCTTAGAAACCAACACGATTTCTGGGTGTAAGCTTGACGAATAGAGATATCTGAGTCCTTATTTCCCATTCAGAAGGTAGTATAAAGAGTATGGCGTGGCTGCTGCATATCTAAGCTTCAAAGTGATTCCTAAATCTCAAGTGCCAGAGACGTTCATCCTACCCAACTTTAGGAGGTAAATCCCATTAATTTGTGGTATTTGTTCCCTAAACGAGGGTCTGTATTGCAACCACAATTAAGCCATGCATGTAAGAGATGAGGGGTTTTTTAAAAGGAAAAGGGCGGGCGGCGCTCAAATCCGGCTTCTGATAGAACGGTCCGCCCTGCTGTCGGGGCGCGCCGTGTGATTGGTTGGGGGACGGAGAAACTGCGGACGCCAAAGTCACGCGACACTAATGTCAGGATAGGGGCTGTCCCTCTTTCCCTTACCTCTTGTCTCGCTCCTCCTCCCCTTCCTGCAGCTGGGGAAGTTTGTGGTGGACGGAGCCCATCAAAGGTGTAGCCATGGCCGGGGTGCTTTCCTACGAGAGCTTGGTGCATGCTATGGCTGGGGCTGTGGTGAGTGGCTACGCTTGGGGGTGGATTGATCCGGGTCTCGAGAAAGTAAGGGAGAGGAAAGGGAAGTGTTCATGGCTTCATTCTCACAACTTTGTGTACCATCCGGAATCCCTCCTTGCCCCAGGTCTTATAGGTATATATAGTACGCAGAGTGAAGATTTCTTGCTGCTTTGTTTTAAATTATCTCAGTGGGTGCCTCCGTGCTTTCTGCATAAGACTTTCTCTTCTACACTCAAACTGTCCCAAAGACGTCGCTTGAACGCGGAGGACTAATCATTCATCATGACGTGCGTGGCCTGGTTCACGTGTGCGGGGGCATGAAGTGGCGGAGATCAGAGATGGGGAAGTGACTGCGCTGCTTCCCACTGATGGTGGAGGATCATAGAAGATTATAATTCGGAATGTCTACCTATGGTGGTTTTTGTTGTTCAGTCGCCGACTCTTTGCGGCCCCATGGACAAAGTCATGCCAGATCCTCCTGACTTTCACCATCCTCCGAAGTCTACTCAAATTCGTGTTAGTTACATCAGTAACGCTGTCCAGCCATCTCATCTTTTGCCCTCCCCTTCTTCTTTTGCCTTTTGTCTTTCCCAGCATCAAGGTCTTCTCCAGTGAGTGCTCCCTTCTCATTTGGTGGCCAAAGTATTTGAGCTTCAGCAGGGAACAGTCAGGGTTGATTTCCCTTAGGACTGACTGATTTGATCTTCTTGCAGTCCAGTCCAGTGCGCAAAGAGGAGAGGCAGAAGTCCTCCCGCACTCTGCTTGTTTGCTAGTTGCATAGAGGTTTAAATGAAGGAATGTTCCAAACTGTTATCCTCCATCTTAGTGAGTGCTTGCTACTTTTCCACCTTTGGACTCTGACTCTCATTTCCAGCTTCATTCTCCTGCATGTGTGAATCGGGCTGTAATCAGCAACAGCTGCCAAGTGATAAAGAGGATTTCCCCTAGAACATTCCCCCCCCCCCCCGGTATTTTTGTGGAGTTTAGGTCAAATTCTCCACACCCCTTGAATGAGGCATCACAGCCAACCAGCTTACACCACTGCGCATTGTGGTAAATGGTCTGTGTTAACCTCTTTGGGTGTCTGTTTATCAGCAAGTAGTTGAAAATCACTGTCGAAAAGGGCAAACCTGAAAACACTTTCATGGGAATAAGTCCACTGAATAGACCTGAGTAGATATATGAGTAGATCTGTTTAGGATTGCTCTTTAAATTTGCTGTCAAAACAGATATTACTAGCTTCATTCCTGTATGGGAAGACTCACATTTTGGGTTGGTTTGAGAGTTCAGGATTTCACATAGAATTTTTTCCGCCATGTTAATCTGGAGATTAGTGATGAAAAATAGAATTTTGTATTTGAAACATCCATGTCTGAATGCAGTTATGCATGCAGAAGCTCACTTTCAAGGATTTTTAAAGCAAGAAAATAGTTAAGCTAACATAACCCATAATTGCTTCACACTAACTAAATGTAAGGGCAGGACACTGCAGTTGTGTATTACTGCACTGAGGAGATGGTTGGATTAGATGGCCCTGAGGCATTTTATGACCTGACTGTTTATGACACAGAAGTAAAACTTGCAGTCTGGCATCTGAATGTTTAAGTTACCTTCACAGCTGCAAGGGCTACAAACTCATTCCTGTTTGTTCCTGTAAACTGATTCATAGGATACTTTGTGGGGCATGCCACGATCTTTGCTGAAAATCAGATGATGCAGTTCAGTTTCTTGCAGAATTTTGTCCATATTAATGCCGTGGTGTTTCAGGCTAGGGTTTCTTTGAGCACTAGTAAACACAGTGGTACATCTTGTATCAAGCACAGCTTTACTGCTGAGAGAATTAAGAAGTTGGAGTCAAGTTGGGCTTTGTGGACTACCCTTTCTTTTCCCCTTTGCTCCTTAGTGCTTTATCTGTGACAACAGGTGCTATCTTTTGCACGTAGCCAGTATAAGAGATTGTAGGGGAGACAGGAAATAAAGGGTCTGTTGTGCTACTTAGCTGACCCATTCCATATTTACTATTCATTGTGAAAATGAAGGGGTATTTAATGGGTCATACATCAGTGTGGTGTAGTGGTTAGAGTGTCTGTCCAGGATCTGGAAAACCCATGTTCAGATCTGCATTCTGTTATGGAAACTTGCTGGGAGACCTTAGGCCAGTCACTATCACTCAGCCTAGATTACCTCACAGGATGCCTGCTGTGGGGGGTATATAGTTATTTATTTTATTTGTTGGCTGCCCTTCCCTACAAAATAGGGCTCAGGGTGGCGTGCATCAAGGAGATGTACAATAAGTGAGAAGATTAAAACAATATTAAAATGCTAAAAACATTAACAGTAAATCAATATACTATCCAGATGATGGAAAAATTTGTACCCACCAACCCTCTGGGTGACAGGGGTGTAAAAGAATGAGGGAGTGTAAGAGTGCTGGACCATTGCTGTTCTCTGCCAAATGCCTGACGGAACATCTCTGACTTGCATGCCCTATGGAAGGGCAGCAAATCTCATTGGGTGTGGATATTCTCAAACAGAAAGTTCCATCAGGAGGGGGCTAGGACTGAAAAGGCCCTAGCCTTAGTTGAGGACAGCCAGATCTCTCTCTCAGGTCGGGGACCACCAGGAAAGGTTCTTAGCGTAACACTCTTCCAGGGGCATACTGAGAGAGGCAGTCCCAAAAATGTGTGTGTCCCTGAACTCTAAGGGCCTTAGAGGTTAAAACCAAAACCTTGAACCAGAGCCGGTGCTCCACTGGGAGCTGTGCAGCAGAGGTTGGATGTGTGCAGTCCAAGGGGTCCCCATAAGGAAAAAGTGGAGGAGAGCAGAATGGTGGTGTAAACTGTTTTGAAGTTCCCATTGGAAGGGGAAGCAAGCTATAAATAGATAATTAATTGTTCCATATGTTTAAAACCAACCAAATTGGAGCAGTCACACATTTAATGGGTCTAACTATATAGGGCCATGTGAGAGAAATGTGCCGAATCCTTCTTTTGCCTTACAGCCCTGCCCATGATTTTCCCACCCTTTGCTGTTCACTTAAATGTGCCAGGATCAGTGAGACATAGCTGGGACTTTGTGCTGAGGTGAGCTAAGGCATGGGAACAAGAGAGGGTTCAGCACCCTCTTAATGAGCACTGCTTTTCTGTTAAAGTAAGACCTGCACCTCACTTTGTATGTGACTGGCTGAGCTCTTAAAAAGCTTGTGTTCACTACATGTGTCTAGTTCATCTAGGAAAATAAGTGCTGTAGAAATCTGTTTTCACTTAGAAATTTACAACCTTGCAAGAAACAATACATCTACATTCTTCCTTGAATCACTACTTTTTAAAATTTCATCCTTGCAACAAAGTCATCCTGCCTGGGAAACAGATCAGTATTACTCTTATTTCATACATGAGGAGTCAGGAATCTACCAAGTGTGCTCTCCAGTTGTGGGTAAAGAAGGGACAAACAGGCTTGCTTCTGAAGTTGCTCTGTGCTTCTGAGGCACTCTGAAATGGCAAAAAAATATTGCGTAGAGCCTCTAAAGGCCAGCACGAAGTCAGGGATGAGCATTCTCCTGAGTCTGGAACTTAGGAGAAGTTTGTGGGCTTTAACTTGACTTTATGATGGACTTTGAAAATTTTCCTTGCTGCTTTGAGTGCCTTCTTACACTCAGCACAGCATCAGAGACAAGACACACACACCCTTCCTTGTGTTGGGGAAGGGATGCATTTAAAGGCAACCACAAACTTTGTCAGGCCTACTAACTGTTGACTGCTGTGGAAAGTTAAAGCTTAGAGTGTGGTTTGTGTAGCATCACTCAAAGATGTTTATGTCTGGGATCTGAAAGGAGGCCCGTGTTTGATACTCTTTCCTCTGAATCAAACCTAGTTTATGGAGCCTCTGTTTATTTCAATGTATTGTTTGGGGAGGGACGGTGGGTCAGTGGTAGAGCATCTGCTTGGTAAGCAGAAGGTCCCAGGTTCAATCCCTGACATCTCCAAAAAAGGGTCCAAGCAAGTAGGTATGAAAAACCTCAGCTTGAGAACCTGGAGAGCCGCTGCCAGTCTGAGTAGACAATACTGACTTTGATGGCCCAAGGGTCTGATTCAGTATAAGGCAGCTTCATATGTCCATATGTTGTGACCTAGTTCTGGGGAGGGAGTTTCTTCTGATATTTTGCCTGTGGCCTTGTTTCAAAATTATACTACATAAAAAAATGAAGATAATGACTAATTTTTTTAAAATGTCAGGATAATTGCAAGTACCTATGTAAGAACATTTTTAAAAACGGTGATTAACCTTATTCATACAGATCTTATGAACATCTGGGGGGAAAAGTAATTGTTGTGGCAGCCTTCCTGCAAGAATAAGTACCATGGCAGTTTTAGACTACTGAGTTAAATCACCCAGGGTAGTGGCTAGAGAAATGCAAGATTGATCTACAGGTGAAATCAGTTCTATCTGTCTTACTCATAATTTATACAAACTTTTGTTCAGGCTTGTATGGGTAAGATGGGAGTGGGAGTCAGCTAGAGTATTTATCTATTGACACCAAGCTTGCAAAACCACATCTTAAAAATCTTCCAAACTTTTTCAATACTTGCCTCCATTCTATTTCAAGCTCTTCCATAGCTGTATGACTGTAAAACCTTGGTAATCAGTGGAGAATTTAGAATGCTTTATGCATTTCTAAGGTTAACACACAGTTGTGATATGATCTGCTTCTGTCTGGTTGGTGCTAAAGTAAATATTAATTGTGTATCAACCTTATTTTGCAGGCAATTCTGCCCTGGGTTCCTTTATAATACAGAAAGGTCCCGATTTATAAACAGTAGCAATTTGGGAATGCCGTCAAATGTGTATGAGGGCCAGTAGTTAAAGAGAACATATTTTCCTAGGTAATGTCTCCTTATCTTTATTAAGGATACTCCTATTACCTAGCATATTTTTAGTGCTAAAACATTAAAATGCTGCACAGAGATGATACAGTATTCCCAGTCAAAGAGTTTACAGTCAGAGGAATAGGAAAAAGATTAAAGTAGGACTTTTAGTGAATCAGTGATGTTTTCTTTTTATCTTTTTCATATGCCGTGTTACCCTTGATACTAATAATTATTAATATAGTTAATGGTAAATCCTTATTCTATACAAGCATCAGCTGCAGCTTTCTTTCTAAAGGGGGTGATTTCTGAAAACCACATTACAACAGGGCTGCTGTTCCTGCTTCTTCCTATTGCCTAATCCTGGGTGTTGCTGGAGTCAGTGGGTTAGAGTGGTATTTGCTTAGGCTAGCATTGTCAATGAAGTTAACTCTGTTTACTTCATTTCTTAGGGCAGCATGACAGCAATGACTGTGTTTTTTCCTCTGGATACAGCTAGGCTAAGACTTCAAGGTAAGCACGTACATTTATTTAAGACCTGGTAGCCCACCTTTCTCCTAGAAAGGACCTTCCAGTGAATTTTAAAATACTCCAGAATAAGACAAATAAGTGAAATCTACATATAATACAAATCAAAACAATTTAAGATGACTGGAGATCTTTTGTTTACTGCATATTTTGTCTAAATAATTTGGTTTTGCACTGACACCAGAACGCTAATAATGTGAAGGCTTGCCCAGTCTGCATGGGAAGACTGTTCCACCACACAGGGAATCTAATCCGCATGCATGATAGCCCTGTAAGTAGGCCTTGGTCTGTTGAGTGAAGCTGCTGTCAAGGAGTTTGTTTGAAGACATACGGGCAATGAAGAACCTTATAACCAGCACCCTGGAATCCAACCCAGAAATAGACTGTCAATGCTGTAACTTTAATATTGGTATATTATGTGAATTGCAGGTAATTGCAGAGGGTAAATAAGCTGCTGCATTTTGCATTAGTTCATGTTCTGAGTTGTTTTCAAGCACAGCCTCATATAGAGCACATTACAGTAGACCAGTTTTGAAGTTACTGTAGCATGAAGCAGCCTAGCCTGACTGGTAAAGTCAAGATATGAGGCCAGTTCTTGTGTGAAATGCATTTAGCTGCTTCATCCACCTGTGTCTTCATGAGAAGACTATCTAACAACATTCCCAAGCCAGCAATGATTGTACTGCATCAAAAGTGGGTAGTGCTATACTCTTCAGTACCTCAGCTTTACTCTCCAACATCACTTCCATCCTCATTATCTGATTCAAACTTCTCAACTACCAGCCTCTGGTTAACAAGAAAAAGACTGTATCTTAGTATAAGAATGTACCTTGAGCATTTGACTAGCATCAAGTGGTCAACTGTGTTGAATGTTGTTGAAAGATCTAATATCAACAGAAAGGAAAGCACAGCTCTTGTCCATATTTAAAGAGAGCCTGTCCTCCAGGGCAACCACTACCATCTCTGTGTCATAGCCAGACCAGATTGAAAAATACATAGTTGTTAGATTTATCCTTTGAGGACTTGCCTTCCAGTCTTCTCCTTATTATTGCCTTGTGGATTATTTTTGTTGACAGAAAGAATTTGTCAGTTTAGTGAATTTTCCTCACCTTCTTCCATTCTCTGCAGCCCAAAGTACCCTCCAAAATGCTTCTCTTGGGAAGAGAGGGAAACTTTCAGGAACAGCATGAAGGGGAGTCAGTGAAAAATTACTCTCCGTCTTTTAGAGAAAAAAAAATTCTACAGAACCCTGACTCATTTATTGTATGTTGCTATTCCTTCAAGGAGCTCAGAGTTATCCTTGCAATAACCCTGTATGATAAGCTAAGCCTGATTTACATATGCAGCAGAACAAGGTGGCACAGTGGACTTTACCATGTCAGGCAGGAAGTGGAAAGTGCCATTTTTTAACACTTATCTGTGTACGGCATTCCTTACAAATAAGAAGCTAGCACAGCAAGGAAGATTGCAGGAAGTTTATATAAGGGAGAGTTTTTATAAAGTGAGACACTATCTGAAGACTTTAATGGTTATAATCCATCCTACTGTCCTGCCTCAGGTGTCTGCCCCTCAATATTCTGTGTATGTAAAATAGGCTTTAGTTATCTATCATATTTTGTTATTGCCCTTCCTCTAAGATGTTCAAGTTCATAGCTATCAATCATGGGCTACTCTATTCCTAATGATCCAATGCTAATCCTCCTAAATTTATGGCACGACACCCTGATTCCCACCAGACATCACATCAGAGACCTCATCTCAACACTCTTAACGGCAGCTAAACATGCCCTTGCCTCACATTGGAAAGACCCTTCAATGCATCAGTAGTACCTAAAATGTGGGATTATTTTTGTTAGATAAAACTTCAGATTTGGTTGCACAACATGGAGGGAACCTTACTACTTCTAGTTTGATGACCAAATTTTAAAGAATTGGCTACTGACTCAGCAACCATTTCTTTAAAATCTTCTTTAATTGGACACCAAGCTTTGTATCTTTTCCATTAGTAATCTGTGGTAATCACTTGGACGTGAATTTCACTTGTTATTTGTTTGCATGGGATGTTTTTTGTTTACAATTACACTGCTTCAATTTTTTGATTTGTGGAAACTCTGTACTATACACAAGGTTATGTTTTACTGTCTAATGTTTTGAACCTTTTCATAAGTCGGTATAATTTTAACGCCCCCCCCCAAAAAAAAACAACAACAACAACACATGGCTCTCCCTTCCCCATTTTATTCTTGTAGCAACCTGAGAGGTCAGTCAACTAAGCAATTGGTCCCAGGTCAGCCAGTGAATTTAATGACAAAGTGCAGATGTACTCCTTAGACTCCGCAGTCCTAGCCTGACACTCTATCCACTATACTGTATTGTCTTCCAAGTTAGGAAGGAAGCTAGTGACTTGTCGAACAGCACATAGTAAGCTTTATTGCTGAGCAGAGATTTGAACACAATATTTCTCAATTCAAGTTCTTGTGTCAGCGAACTAATGAAGATTTTTCTTCAAAAGAAGACACTGTTATTTTTTTCAGCAACAAGCAACTATTAAAATGAATGTGAAGTCTCTCAAGTATATAGTCGGCCACAGCATGTCACCTCCTCAGTGCTATGTGAAAAGCTTCAGAAAGGAGAATGTTGCTTCAGGGTTGATATTTTCAGGGTCTGAATTCCTTGACACTTAGGAATTCAAAATTTTTCCAGCCTATGACAGCTGTATGTTATTTATATAGTAGCAGATCTGTTTAGAACGATCCAACAGAGAATAACATTAAGATTTCTGTGATTTTGAATGGACCACACCCTGACAAATGCCTGAATATATAATACAGATTAAATAAGTACATAATACAGATATTATGTGAGACTTGCATCTGAGAGAGATGCTACTCCTAGATGAGGTGTCTTTTTTTTTTAGTACAGACACAGGTTTGTATGTATACCCTGGAAAAGAAGGATCTACATCTGTAGTGTCACATATGAAGTGACCTTGAGAAATACAAAGGTGTTCTTAAGGGCTGTTGGATTCACACCATTCCACTCAGCTAAGTTTGAAGCCTTCCTCCAAGTTAAGAGGCTCTTCTGCTGCCAAAAGAACATCTTAAGTTGTAGGAATGTCCTTTGGGCTGGAAGACGACTTCACACTTTGCTGAATGGAGTGGCAGGACATAGCCTAGTGTGTTTCCCATGCTATCCAAAATAGAACTTTGACATCTATCTACATTTCCTGATTGATGATCAATTTGCACATCTTTCCGTTCAAGAATAGTGAAGGTTAATGCTTCATAAGCCTGGAGATGGAACATATATTATGAGGCATTGCTGTTTCCTGTTTGACTGGCTTCTCCATCATGTCCGAACGTGTTCTTAGAACAAAAAGAGAAATGAGAAAGAAATTGTTCTGTTTCATCAAGGATTAAATATTTGTCTTCTCTTCCAGTTGATGAAAAACGCAAATCCAAGAGGACACATGCAGTTCTGTTGGAGATAATAAAAGAAGAAGGCCTGTAAGTAGAGATACTTTCAGTGAGCAGAATGTGAATTTTCACCAGTCTTCTTCTTTAATATGGAGTCTGCCTGTCTACCTGATGCAGTAAAGTCATTTGCCTAGCATTTGTGCTTCCAAGCTTTATACTAAAAATCATTGTTTTGTAACCCACTAATCTTGCATGCAAAAAGAAAGAATTCTTTACCCCATAGTAGAAGAGTTAGTGTTAACTTCCATGTTCCCTTCTGGGCCTGGAAAAACAGAATTCCTAGGAAGACAGAGGCTTACAGAGAAGGCTGACATCAACAGCTTCCAGTTTCTGGCCAGAAGGAGATTCATTTTTAAACCTTCAAGCGGAACTGTCCCTAAGCACTTTGCTATGTGGTAAGGAATAATTTCTGGTGGGAAATCACTGACACAGTCAACCATCTCCAGTTTAGATATACCATTTTGTTTTTTCATATACACTGGATGTCATTAAAACAACTTGAGTCCTGGGCATCTCTGACCTGTGTACATCTGCTTGGAAGTACATACCAGTGAATTAAATTAGGCTAAGCGCCGATTTCAGTGCATTATGAAGCAAAATAACTCAGCTGTAGGACTTTGGATGGGTGTTTTTATTGGCATGCTAAATGGGCACTTGCTAGGTAGCAATCTAGTTTAAATAAAATGTTGTACAAGTGCTGTGTCCTGAGGTGAATTATTTTGTTTCACTAGCATCACATTTAAATTGGGCTTTAATCCCAAATGAGCACACATAGAATAGCTGCATTAGTGATACAAGCTATTTTGGGTTCACAGTTACCTTTGGAAACAAAACTTTAGTCAGTCCATTTGCTTTTCATGGACTTAACAAAATCCCTTTTTGCAGGCAGGGGTTGTTTTTGTGATTGCTGGATTTTGGAACAAGCTTGCAACTTCTGTTGCTTTATTTCTTGCTAAAGGCAACTGCGTGACCTTTACTTTGGCTTTTTTCTCTTTTTCTTCCTTAGCCTGGCTCCATATCGAGGGTGGTTCCCTGTCATCTCCAGCCTTTGTTGTTCCAACTTTGTCTATTTCTATACATTTAACAGTCTAAAAGCAGTGTGGGTCAAAGGTCACCATTCCACCACAGGAAAAGATTTGACTCTTGGGGTGGTTGCAGGTAATGGAATCCTACCAACTGTGATGCCTTGGAGTACAAACATTCTAAAGCTGAGGAGATATATCCTATTACTGTAAATGCTTCCTGAAGATACTTTTAAAGCCAAATGATTTGAGTGCTTTGTATGTGAAATCTCCCTATATATGGAGGCTTGTTTCATTTTATGTTTACATTTTGTCACATAAGAGAAGCCATGTTGGATCAGGCCAACAGCCCATCCAGTCCAACACTCTGTGTCACACAGTGGCCAAAAAAACCAAGTGCCATCAGGAGGTCCAGTGGGGCTAGAAGCCCTTCCACTGTGCCCCCCCAAGCACAAGAATACAGAGCATCACTGCCCCAGACAGAGAGTTCCAACAATAACTGTGGCAAATAGCTTATACATTCTCCTCTTGAAGCTGTCTATGCTTGTAGCCACTGCTTCCTCCTGTGGCAGTGAATTCCAGCGAATTTGTTTTCACATTTACACCCTTCATTGCTTCACCATGTCCCATTCCCACTCCACCTTTTCCCACTGCAAGATACTGGATCACATGAAGGAGCCACAAGCTACCTAGATTCATCTAACTCTTCATCTTTCCTCTTTGGAAGCTTTTGTTATATTCTACAGCTTTCATTATTAGAATGTTTAATTCACATTCAGCTTTCCCCCTAACTAGTTTAAATATTAAACACAAGTGTTATTGGCACATATAATGCTTGAGTTGGATCTTAGAGTTGTGCTGTTCAGAGGAGCTTATAGTAAGGGATCTTTCCTAGCTTCTTTCTGGTACCTGTGAGCATGCAAAAAACCCATGCATCATAGGTACCTGCAATGAAGAGAAAATTGTAGGCAAAATGTCCCTCCCCCTCTCACCAGCAGAAAAACTTCCAGAGGAGCAAGGATCCCACACTTGCACACTGGAAGCATAGCCCCCCCCCCCACTTTGTGTCACAGATTCATGTATAGTGTTAGTGGTACTGAAAACCTCTGATTTCTTGATGCATGAGGAACATTAGCTTGAGGAACATTAGCTTGAATTTTAACTACATATGTAAGTTTATGTGATGATGGCAGCATTTTAATTTCCCTGAAGCAAAAACTTGCATTTCAATGTCTAGAGAATTGAATAGGTCCTAAACTGTAACACTGAGTAGCTTTCTCGATACATAATTCCACTCCTTGGTGTTTTCTGCTTTTGTGTTGCACTCTATGAGCTCTATTACTTACATCACTTAATTAGTCTGCATTGCTGTCATCTCTCTTTGAGTAATATATAGGCTATGTCTCAACATGACCAGCAGCCTCTATAAGTAGTTGTTTTGCTTCATAATTTAATGCTTTCTGATTATCATCTGTAATTACAGAATCCCAAAATGAAATAAAGAGCTTTCATAAAACACAAAGAAATATTTGTGAATGCCAAGGCATGTCTCTATTATGAGAAGCAAACTTGCTTTTCCTGTTTGACTCAACAACTTGTGTTCATCATCTGTTGTCCTGCCAACTCTCTATGGTGAAGAATTAATGCAAGCCAAGACTCTTGTATTTCTGTTTACCAAATCTTCATTGTTTCTCTTCTTGTTTTTTTTTTTTTAGGATGGACTTTTCTATATATTGCCATAGTTATATATGTGCATTGAAACTTAAAGGAAAGATTCATTCTGTTTATTTAAAATGTTACTTTCTTCTCCCTTCCCTTTGTCTTGCCTTAGGTGTAGTGAACGTATTGGTGACTACTCCACTTTGGGTAGTGAATACCCGTCTGAAGCTCCAAGGGGCAAAATTCAGAAATGATGACATTATACCAACCAATTACAAAGGCATTGTAGGTAAGAATTTGTTGCTGCTCTTCTCTTTGTTTCACATTGGCAATGGTTGAAGGCTCTTGCATGCAGAATCTCCAGTTTGGTAATCTGTGGATTTGTATTGTGGGTAGTCTGTTGTTGGTAACGTGTAGTATCTATGTCTCTAAATAGTCAACCTGGCCTCATCTGCAGATTGGGGACATGTAGAGTGAAGGGTTATTTTTCAACAAACTTGGGGAACCCTCCAGGCTTGCAGGGGGGAAAAACTTCAATGTTTTCATTAATTAATGGAGGTGAGTTTTAAATCCTATCCTCTAATAGAGGGAATGTTGTTGAGAGGAGGCAGTTGACTGCTGCTGCTTCTTTGGAAGTTGATGGGCTGTTAATCTTCCTGATGAGATTACAGAGCAGGTGTGGAAAATGTATTGTGGACAATGATAGATTGCCAGAGAGAGACAGACAAAGTATGTAGCTAAGTAGCACCCTCTGCAAAGCAAATCTGTGTTAAAGATCCCTGTTGGCCCTCTCCACCTTCCTCATCAGATGCTTTTCATCAGATAATAAGAGATGAAGGAATCCTGGCTTTGTGGAATGGCACTTTCCCCTCATTGCTGTTGGTGTTCAATCCTGCCATACAATTCATGTTCTACGAAGGGCTTAAGCGGAAGATTTTGAAGAAGCAAATGCAGGTAAGATGCAACAAGGTGAAGTTTAATTCCCTTTGGTCACATGAAAACTATTCCCAGACCTGTTTCTGCAACTGTGTATCTACTTGTACCATTACAGCTTTCCTCACTAGATGTATTTGTCATTGGAGCAATAGCCAAAGCAATTGCCACTACGCTCACTTACCCCATGCAGACGGTGCAGTCAATTTTGCGGGTGAGTACTTGTTTATCACCGTATCACTGTCATGTATAGTTCCTTTGTATAATTGCCTTCAGCCAGCATTTTACAATACAAGCCAAAAATAATTCATCCCATCTGATGCTTCTTAATTTGTTGCTGTGGTGGCAGAGCCACCTTAAACCCCTCTGGAGAAGCTTTTAAGAAGTAGTTTGTTAAAGTATGAATAATTAACATTAAACAACTGTCCTCCAAAACAATGTATTATTTATTTACTCACTTTAGATTTATATGCCGCCCACTCCGCGAGTGGACTCTGGGCAGCTAACAGTCATGATAAAACAGTTTAAAATACAATTATAAAGGAATAAAAACATATAAACAATTTAAACTACATAAAAGGTGCTATAAGAAAGATTTTTTAACAAAGGTGGTATCCAGTGCATTAAATGTGGGTTTATATTTCTGAACGTTAATAGAACTAGATTTTTTTTCAGGAGAAAGTAATACAAGACTCTAGTTTGGTTTTATTAGCTACAATAGCTTATGGTCTCCATGGTGGATGTTACTGCTTTGTAGGCAATTTTGCCTGTTTCCCAGGCCTCACAACTATAGTGTCTGGGTGGGATTTGCCCTGGCATAGATTAAGACATTGCTCATTATCTTCTTTTTCTGGGAGGAGAGGCAGGGGGAGAATGCAAGGCTTGGCAGCCACATGTTGCATTCCTTTGGGGATTTCTTCTTCAGCACCCATCACAGCCCTACTGATCTGTAGAATGAGTTTCTTGGTCAGGGTTTTGGGCTTTTCTTTTTTGAGGGGAGACCTTTTATTGAGAATACAAGGGACATGCAATGAACATGTTAGCACTGAAAAATCAGGTTGTAAGAGCTAGTTAACAACTGGGCCAGTTCAGTTATGAGATTTCACTCTAATTCAGTGGAATAATCTGTAGTGTGGGTAGATAAGTACAGAATTGTAAAATTGTTAAACACTGTTCTGCTTTGCTTTCTTATACCTGACCTTGCAAAATTCCACAGGTTTCTATAATGTCATTTCCCAACGCATACAGAAAGATGAAGGGGGAGGGAACTATAGCATAGGAAATGCTAATTGAACCTTTCTGCTTTTTTAGTTTGGACATCACCGACTGAACCCAGAAAACAAGAGACTAGGCAGTCTTAAAAATGTCCTCTACCTTCTTCAGCAGAGAATAAAGTGAGTTTTACAGTTTAAAAAGTTGTGGCAACAAGCATCCTCCACTCACTGTTCAGTTCAACATCCCTGATAAACCACTGCAATTCAGGCATGTCATTATGTAGTGTTTTTAATTATTAATTTAAAATGTAGTCTTAAATGGTTGCACCTTTCATTCAAGATTTGTATTTTTCTCCATGGAAGCTTTTTAGTTCTGTACACTTAAAATGTTGAGTAAATACAGCTAATTCATGCTCAACTATTTATGTATCTTTTTTGTTCCTTCAGTCTCATTTCAGTCACTATCTTTCTTGCCAAATGGGCCAACAAGGGGAACAATGAACATAACAATGAAGCAATAAGACTTAGCACAGTCCAATGTTACAAACAATAAAATACCAAATGCGGACATATTGGTTCACTTTTCTCAAAACTGCGCTATGAGTAACCTGGCAGGGGCACAAAGGGGAGGTACTACTATCCCCTACCCCTTCCAAAGGCCTGCCAAAACTGGAGAAGCTAGTTTTGCCTTTATTGTGTGCCTGTGAAGCCTGTGTGCCACTTTGTAAAGTATAACAGGATCAGCAAGATTTCCAGTGATGGAATAGCAAGAGGTAAAGGGTACATAACCCTATCCCTTGCTTATTGCTTTTCTCTTTAACCTTCTCATTTCATCCATTCCTTAATGCAGGTTTGAGTCCTGTGCTTCTTACAAACATGAGTCTGGAAGCTACAGTCTAGGTGGGGAAAGCAGGTGATATGTGGGAGAGCTTGAGGGGAAGTTAGCAGCTAAGAAAAAGGGATAAGCCCTGGTACTAGTTCCCCAGTGAAATTACTTTTGTCCTTCCTTGCTTTTGCAAAAAAAAAAAAAGGCATTTGGGCTTAAAGACAGACAATGGAGGCAGAATACCTAGTTTTCCTATCTGTGTGTTTCCAGAAGGACAATAAGCCATTGGCTTTTAGTGGGCAGGTACTTGATTTAGCTGCTTTCATGATTATTTATGCCTGTAGCTTGATTAGCTATGAACATCTGTTGTCTCTAAATTCTATGTGGGTCTTAATTCGGGTGGAGGAAGCAAACATATTCTTGAAGTTATGTTGGAGGAAGGATGAGATATTGTCTGTAATTTTATTTCATAGCCAAGAAAACATTTCCAGTCATGTGAAATTGTGTTTTGTTTTGTTGTTGATAGGCGCTTTGGATTAGTAGGACTCTATAAGGGGCTTGAAGCAAAACTGCTGCAAACTGTCCTCACTGCTGCACTGATGTTTCTCGTCTATGAAAAAATTGCTGCTGCCACATTCACAGTCATGCGGTTAAAACGTCCGCTGAAGCACTGAAGTATTGGCTTCTACATCTCACTCAGTTTAGGAAAAGAAAACAGGTTCTCAGGAAGCACAGAAGCAATGTCTGAGGAATGACTGGAATATTCTCTAAAATTCACAGTACTTTTTTTTACTATATTCATGTTCTCATGGAGTGTTCCAGAATATGTCTGAAGAACAAGCTTGAAGAGAAACCTGGAAGCATCAGCTGCCAGTCGCTTTATGATAGTTAGAGAATCTTCTTGGGGATTTTGTTTTAGGAAGTTAAATGGGGAATATTTCATGAAGTGGAAGTCCATAAACTCTTTGGAGGGGTTGACTTCCTCTGTAAAGGGAATGAGGTTGTTCCTCATGGTATTTGTTTCATTTAAAGTATCCTCTCTCCTTCCTTCTCTACCTTCTGTCAGATTGTCACATATCTGATATTGTATATTCTCTTTCACAACTGGACTATTAAAAAAACTTCATAGAGGACTGTTGGTTTGGATATAATCTTTATTATGTCGTTCTTTACTGGTTTGTGGGAATTCAGAAGAATATTTAGGTTATGAACATATGAAGCTGCCTTATACTGAATCAGACCCTGGGTCCATCAAAGTCAATATTGTCTTCTCAGACTGGCAGTGGCTCTCCAGGGTCTCAAACTGAAGTTTTTCACACCTATTTGCCTGGACCCTTTTTAGTTGGAAATGCTGGGGATTGAACCTGGGACCTTCTGCTTACCAAGCAGATGCTCTACCACTGAGCCACAGTCCCTCCCCAAACTTTTAAAAAAAGCTTTGTTGTCTGTTAGTGCCTATCTGCCTAGTTAGCATACTTACAGAAAGTGGGTATTATTTGAGTACTATCAGGATGTATTGCTACCTTTGCTAGCACTTGAACGTTCTAATTTTTTACCAACCTCCTCTTCTGTGGTAAGATTGGATAACAGATGCCACCAATTGAAGTTTAAGCACCTGGAAAACTAATCTAACTATCATTACTACCATCATCAGATATGTGAGGTAAAATATTCTGCACTCTTTTCTCCCTCGTGTACTACATCATGTATCAAACATCCTCTTGTATTCTATCATGTATCAAACATAATGGAGAATTATGGCTTCACTTTTAGTTTACAAAAATTGTAAAAACTTGAATATTATAAAACCAGCTGTTCAGTACTCCTATTTGATTTTTTTTCTGCCTCAGAAACATTATTCCTGAAGTAATGATCTGTAGAAAGATCTTGAAATCTGCTTAAGTGGAACAGCCTTTCCTTGTAGAGTTAGACAGCACACCAAGAGTTATTTATTCCGACTTCCTCCTTCATAGGGGAAAAAGACAGCATCTCTGCCAAAATAACTGTCCAGCTCTGTTTCAAAACTTTAAGTGAAAAAGAATCCAATTCCTTTAAAAATGGTATATAAAGCGAAAAAAAAAACCCTATATGCACTTTCCATATATTGTCTGAAAGTGTGCAAAACATTCCATGATTTTTATTGGTTGCTCATATTCATGGTTCATAAACCAAGAACTGCTTGTCTCTGAAAGTTACTAGCTTCTGTTTCTTGGAACAGATGTGTTACTTACAGATTTTTTTCCATCTACATTCTCAGGATTTCATGTCACAAATTAATAGGCAATAAAGTCTTAGCTTAGGTTCAGTCTGTTTTACATAAATCAAGCAGGAACCTGCTTCAGTAGTATATTGTTCAGTTCCCAAAGATTTAGTTTACAGCAATGCTTCCTAGCACAAATCTTGTAATTCAGCTCCCAAATTGCAGAGAATTAATATATCTAGTATCACATGTATAGTTTTAAAAAATAACCTTTCTACTTTCTGTTCATATCTAATGAAAAACATTATTTGCTTTGTACTTGTTTTCAGGCTAAAAGGTGTGGGTTTGGGGATCTGAACTCTGCCTGGGGGGTGCCAGTAATTTCACAACCAAAAGTTGCTAATCCTCCGAGCTTGTCCTGAAAGGGCCATCCTCTGCTTCTGATACAGTGCTTTTATTTATTTTTTTAAAAGCCAGAGGTATAATATCTGGGGGAAAGGTGAACTTACGAGTGACACATTGTTCTTTGTAGGCTGTATCACTTGCACTGATCTGATCTGTAATTCAGATATCCTCAAACCTCACAGCAGCACCTGAAGGAAAATGCTTGAATTGGATGTGCCACAATAAACAGTAGAGAACACTGGTCTTTTTGTGATAGTGTCTGATGATCTTTCTCTTCCAGTTTAATTTAGAGACTTAGCTCTTGCATGGTGGATTCATTAATAAAGTTTGTTTGTTTCTATTTGTATCCCACCCTTCTTGCAAATAGGCGAAGTTCTGACAAACAAAGCAAAGTCATTTTTCTTATACCTGTCTTTTCCTGCATTATCTCTAGTCTATCCTAGTTCCGTACAATTACATTTCTGATTACTGAGGATCCTAAATTCCTGCATGTGGATTTTTGGTGTTGCATCATCCTAAGGCTAAACATAGCAATTGTTAATTTAGTGTTCTCAAATGAAAGGATAAAAATGTCTCTGATAAAAATTTGTATTAAGTGCAAGTGAGCTGCATAACAAAATGCATAAATATTTGCAACTCAGGAAAACAATTTATTTGGTAGTTACTTCACAGTAGTTACATATTTAAAATGTCTCTATCCTACCTCTTTGTAAGAACAAAAGAGCCCTGATGGATCAGACCAGTGGTCCATCTAATCCAGCATACTGTCTCACCTGTTGGACAACCAGTTCCTCTGGAGGGCTAATAATAGGCCACAGAGGCCAAGTTATTTCCCTCCTGGAATGGGGATTCAGTTTGAATAGGGAGATTCCCTCTAGTCACTATGGCTAGTAGCCACTGATAGACCTACCCTCTATGAATTTATCTAATCCACTTGTAAAGCAGTCTGTGCCTATGGCCATTACTACACCCTCTGGCAGTGAATTCTCTTTGTCAGCTCTCTCCACCCCATGCATAATTTTATAAACCTCTAGTCTCCTCTTAGTAGTCTCTTTTCTAAACGGAAAAGTCCCAGACTCTTCAGCCTTTCCTCATAGGGAAAGTGCTCCAATCCCCAATCATCTTGGTTGCCTTCTGTACTTTTTCCAGCTCTGTGATGATGGACTGCACCAGTGTCAATGGCGCCCCGTCAAGAGTGGGCAACCTATGCTCCGAGAGCCAGTTTGGTGTAGTGGTTAAGCGTGCGGACTCTTATCTGGGAGAACCGGGTTTGATTCCCCAACTTTCATCTTGGTTGGAATTAGTTTCAACCTACTCCATTTCAACCATCCAACCATGGCCTCAAGACCCACAGCCAGATTTTGTGAGTTAGTATCCAGGTGGCCTTCCAGTAACAGATACAGCTAGGTGTCATCAGCATATTTAATATTATAATGTTCTGGAGCAATCACTATAATCATTTTGGGGCAATGGTGGGATTTTCCTCTTTGGTATTTTCATTGTTATTGTAAGCCACAGTCTGCATATATTTGTGAAATAATGATGAGTTCTGCATTTGATTGTGACAATGCCACTCAGATTCCTCCCCCCTGTGGAATGCTTACAATATGTGTGCTTCAGTACATGGTTATATTACTTGACTTATTCTGTAGTTGTATATAAATATGTGTCCAGGCTAGTCAAATCTCATAAACTAAGCAGGTTGGTTGTGGTTAGTATTTGAATGGGAGACCCCCAAGGAATACTAGAGTCCTATGTATAAAGCAATTGTTATTATTACACGTGCTCTGATTAAAGGGGCATCCCCCTTTTAAAGGGTGAAAAGCCTATCCACACATATGCTCAGACCAAATATTATTGAAACTGTGTTTCTTATATCTACCAGAATCCAACATTTGATCTAACCCCTTCATAAGGTTGTGCAGATTCTTAGAAATAAACATACATTGGTTTAAAGTTAAGAATCTATTAAGAAAAATAATAATAGCAAAGGGAATTAGCAAACTGAAGAGAGAGTTTGAAACACATCCACTCTGGAAATAAAGGTTCAACAAATCCCTTTTACTAAGTCATGTATACAAATATTAATTTAAATAAAATCTAAAGAGAAATGGGAGAGAGAGAGGAGAAAAATATACCAGCCTGTTCTGATGAGTGAAGTCCTGTAGAATTCATCAGAGAAAAGAGAAAGTGGTGTGGGAGAGGGCAAGGAGGAGAAGCTGAACACTATCTTTACAGACTCCTGCACTGGGATAGCAGGACCAATGCAGAGGCCTGCACACATTCCCCAGTCCCCACTATGCATTCCCACATTTGGGGACCAGTTGCTGGAACTCAGTATTGAGAAAACCAATGACTGCAACACTAAGCTGGGATTCTTGGGGCTAACTTTATACCCCAAAAGTATTAAGATAAAGGGGAAATTAGATACTTTCCAAAGCAGATTGGGTTGGAGTCAAATGTTTCAAACCTTTTTGGTAGATCAGTAAGAGATTACTTAGTTGATGAAGTTTATGGCCCAAATGGAATAACAAGCTTAGGTTATGTGGTTACCATTTGTGGAATTAATTCCAGAGGGAAACATAATGAAGGATATAACCATATTAAAATCAGAGATTGATGAGTTCATGTGCCTTTCTAGTTGATGAACAGATCCTGCTATTGTTTGTGGAATACTAAATATAATTAACTGAGATACTTTTATTATCTTTGAATTGTAGGGATGGGGATTGAGCTTGCTCACATGTGTTTTTCCCCAAACATAGAGGTAATTGCATTGCATCCTCTCTTCAAAGTGGTGTGATTTGATGTGTTTCCCTTCTTCCCCCAGATTAGAGAAATACATTCCAATCTACTATTCCAAATTTTCGTCAAGGCCAAATCGATAAATAAAATAAAAAATATGGCCCTTCTGGGAGATCAGTGAAGGGATCTAATTTATGTACTTAAGTGCTGATCTGAGAGCCTGTTCATGGGTTAATAATACTGGGATGTGGTACAGCTGGGAACACTACATCCAACACTAGTCTTCTGCAAGAACAAATATGCTTAATGCTATTAAAAATTGGCAGCTATAACAGCATCCCTGATGTAGTTCTATAAGAACTGGGGAAATTTCTGATAGTATTCATCACACAAATGTGCTACATGTGAACTAGATCTGCTAACCAAAGAATCTTGCTGTACTGATTGTTCAAAACAATATCTGAATATGCCTTCAGGCAAGCTAAATTAGAAATTTGGGCTTTATAGTTTCATATGCTGTTTATTTCCCAATCTCCTATTTATATTCTCTCTCACATGCCCCGTCACTAGTTTTTCTCAAAAATAGCAATATAAAATGCTTTTTCCGAGGTTTGCCCAAAGGCTTTTAAAAAATAGATAATGGAAGAATTTGAAGCACTAAACCCGTTTCTCTCCCCCAACTATTCATAATTTCTGAACCAAACAAGAACTCTCAGATTAAAATCTACAGTGAACTATTTAAGTCTTTTGCAGGCAATGTTGTGCATTCTATTCATAGAGTTCAATCAAAATGGAAGAACAAAATAGCTGTTTGGCTGAAATTATTATAAACAAAACAATTATACACAGATTTCTGTGAAGCTTAGCTCCACATGGTTTTAAGAGTGACAAGTTGTTATAACACTTTAAAACAGTAAATTGGAATTATTTCATGGGAAATGTTTGATGGTATTGACAGCCTATTGACTAACTTTCCTCAAGGTAATGAATAGAGACCAAAAAATAAATACTTTTCTTCCAAGCACTGGAAAAGAGATCTGCATCAGGTTTCTGTGCACCCAGCCAATGTGCATACAAGCCATATGCTCACTTATGCTCTGCTGAAATGGCTTTGTGCATGTTTGATGCAGAGAGCAAAGCCTAAGTGGATTTCATTGTCCATGACAAGAGCTGCAAAAATAGTATGTAGGATTATTTTCAGTAAGAATTATTTTCAGAACAACGTTTGATTCCAGTGGCACCTTTAAGACCAACAAAGTTTCATAAAGGAGCCACTGGACTCACACTTGGTTCTGATGCTTCAGACCAACATGGCTACCCACTTGAATTATTTTCAGGGCAGTGATGGCATTCAGAGCTTCTCTGGCTCTTGCTACAGGAAGGGCGGGTTAAAAATAGAATAAAATAAAATAAATACAAGCAGTTCAAACAGGGTTAAGCTGCATGCTCAGGAATAGCTAGGAAAGGATTGGATACTTCTGAAATTTTATTAGTATTTTTGAATTTTGTCTTCAATCAGTTTTGCACTTGTTTTTAGCATATTTTATATAATACAAAACAATTTAATGCCATTTTATATCATGTCTTGCACCAAATAAAAATAAATAGATTCTTAAATATTTTCTACTTTTTAATCTTCATGATTTGCCTGTTTTAACATAGGTATCCATTCCTTACTTAAGGGCCTGAGTATCTATCATATTTCACTTAGGAGTTACAGCCTCTTATAACAATCTCTAAACCTAATAATCTAGTCATTCTCTCTTTCTTTTTATGGTACCCATAATGAACATCCAATAAGCAATATTTTAAAATAACTCATGACACACTTTATACACACACTTTACACTTGATGAGAGGCAAGTGCATTTTTTATTTAAGCATCTACGTATGAAAGAATCTACAACTACCCATGAATATTGTCTCCTTTACAATAAAATACACTGTGAGACCCTGTAGAACAGTATACTTAAGAAAATATGTGCGGAAAATCTTACGAACTGTCAGGAATATAAGATTCTTTGTGGTTGGGTTTTTAAAATCCCTTATGCAAAATCCACATGGATTTTTCATTTTGATATTCTTAGTCAGCAACAACTTAACAAGATGCTAGTCATCAAAGCTGTACCAGAAGAGAACAAAAGTGTTTTGTTTGTCATACTGATAAGCAGGGCCGGTGCGTGGGAGTAAGCAGGGTAGGCGGCTGCCTAGGGTGCCACCCTGCCTGGTGTGTCACCTGGTGCCCCCTTACTCCCTCACCCCTTCCCCAGCGCCGCTCGGCCACCGCTCTTTTTGGAGGCTTCCTTAGAAGCCTCCGAAGAGCGCAGTGGTTTAGCGCCACCCAGCTGCTTTCAAGCCAAAAGCAGCCGCCATGCTCTTTGGAGCCTTCCAAGACTTCCAAGGAAGCCTCCAAAGAGCACGGCAATCACTTTCTGCTTCAAAGTGGCCAGGCGCAGCAGGGGGAAAGCGGCAGCGTGGTAGCACTCTTGTTCGCCACCAGTTGCCCTGTACAATGACATCATTAGTTATGTCATCGTGCCGCACACACTATATACACACGAAAAAAAGGAGCTTGTGGGGGGCGCGGTGCGGGGGTCTGCCAGTAGTGGCTAAGGTGCGGGGGTCTGCCGGTAGCCTCTAAGGCTTAGAGTCTAAGCTGTGGAGTTTTGTGAGCAAAAATTCTACTTAGTGAGCTACTGGCATTAAAGTTGAAAGCTACTGCATAAATTAGTTTGTTCTGAGTCCATTTTTCCTGAAAAAAGGCAAAAATGTGTGAGCTGGAGGCTAAAAAAAGAGCTAGCTCACACTAACTCAGCTTAGAGGAAACTGCTGTTTGTAGATCTTACCTTGAAGTCAACTTGGGGATTTCAGCTGGTGCAGAACGCCACAGCTTGGTTATTATCAGGAGCAGATTAGAGATCATGCATGTTACGCACATCTGCAGTCAATTGGCTGCCCATCAATACAAGGTACTATCTGTCATATACAAAACCCTTAAAGGCCTTGGACTCATATCTGCCAGATGACCTTTTTTCCTGTTTTTCACCATTAACAGCATCACTCATCTAATCAGGGCCTTCTGCCCTGCAAAGGGGCTAGTTCCACAACTTGCCAATACACGTGCATTCTCTGTGGTGGCCCCCAGCCTGTCTGAAGAGGTCAGGAAGGTTTGTACACATCTGTCATTCCTCAAACTATATAAAACAGAATTGTTCAGGAAAGCATTTTTATAAAGGTAAACTATTATGTTATAATGGAATGGTTCAAGAAGATCCTTCATTAAAGGTAATAGGATTGTGGCCTATGCTTCTGTGTTAAGTATGCATTATCAGTTGCTATATGTATTATCTTGCTTCCACTGTACTTATTTCTGCTTATGTAATACAATTTTCCTGCATTGTTTAACATGCCGTGTTTAACTTACAGTTAGTTTTGGATTTCTGAAATCCTAGTCATATTACACTGTATATTACAGAGGTGGCCAATGGTAGCTCTCCAGATGTTTTTTGCCTACAACTCCCATTAGCCCCAGCCATTGGCCATGCCATTAATATATTGGATGTCTAATATGAGATCGGGAAGGCTTTCGCCGGGGTTGTCTGAAAATATCTGGGAACTTTGGGGATGGAGCCAGGAGCAAGGTTGTGAAAAGCACAATAGAACTCCAAAGCGAGTTCTGGCCACCACATTTAAAGAGACTGCACTCCTTTTAATGCCTTCTCTCCATTGGAAATAATGGAGGATGTGGGCACCTTCTTTGGGGGCTCACAGAATTGGATCCCCTGGTCCAATCTTTTTTGAAATGTAGAGTTTTTCTTAAGGAGAGCACCAGATGCTATGCTGAAAATTCAGGACCTCTGTCTAAAAAAATGTACCCCCAGAGCCCCAGATACTCACAGATTGATTCTCCATTATACTCTATGGAGAACAGTCTAAAGGGTATAAAGAAGTGCCCCTTTCACCCCCTTCCCTGAGTTTCTGATAACCCTGAAGCAGGGAGACAGCCTCCGATCCTCTGCCCCCAACTGGGATTGGCAGACCTAGCTCCCACTCTCATGGTTTTCCACAAACCATGCAAAACTGAATCATTCAAGAGAGCTTTTCTACACAGGCAACAGAGCTGCACTGCACTAAATAATTCACAAAGTTACATAGAACAATTATTAGGGACTGTGGTTGATATAGCTTGTTGAAACTAGGATCCTACGACTGTGAAATTTTGTATCACTTAATGAGTCATGTTAATACTTATGCTTTGCTTCAGTTCTGTGTTTAGACTTCTGGTTGATTCTACACCCTAATCATTATTGCATTGTTTATGGAATGTTCCATGCACCGATTGTATTGACTCACTTAATGTAATCTGCCTTGAGTCCAAGTGAGAAAGGCAGAGTATAAATAATGTAAACAGGGCTTTTTTTGTAGCAGGAACTCCTTTGCATGTTTGGCTATACAGTCCTGATGTAGCAATCCTCCAAGAGTTTACAGCGTTCTTATTACAGGGCCTACTGTAAGCTCCAGAAGGATTGGCTACATCAGGGATGTGTGACCTAATATGCAAAGGAGTTCCTGCTACAAAAAAAGCCCTAAATGTAAATAAAATAAATTATGATTGATTGCATTTATTTACTTTGTATAATTTGCCGTGAGTCTCAGTGAGAAAAGATGAACTATAAATGTAAATATATGGAAGTAGTATCCTTCAATATCAATTGCTGGGGGGCAACAATGGAGGCTTTGGCTGATGGGTTTTCCAGGGTGTCTGATTTGACTCTATGGGAGACAGAAGGCTGGACTAGATGAACTGCTCTCCATTCTGAGGAAGTGTGCTTGCACACAGGCCCATAGCCAGAAAATTTTAGAGGGGGAGGGCAGGGGATAAAATTTTAGGTTGGGGGCCAGCAGGGCACAAATGATGTCACAAACTTTAAAAAACCTGGGCAGCCTGCTCCCCTCATAGTGGTACTCTGAGAGTGTGTGCACCAGTGTGTTTATGAGTGAGAAAGCTGCAGGAGAACGAGAAAGTTGGCATGAGAGCGGGGAAGGCAGCGCTGTGGCAGGAGAACGGGAAAGATGAAAACAAAAAGTGGAGAAGATGGCAGGAGAGCAAGAAAGCAGCAGGAGAGTGGGGAAAGGAGTACAAGAGCAGGGAAGGCGGCAGCAGAATGGGGAAGGCAGCAGCAAAGTGGGGAAGGCACTGCCTCAGCAGGAGAGCGATGGCAGCAAGTAACAGTGGAGGGGCCAGAAAGGTAAAACAGGGGGATGATTTGTGGGGCTGGGTCCCCCTCCCCCTTCCCATAGGTACAGGCCTGTGTAGCAGAAAAATAATGAGGTCCGCACAGAATTTCTGGTATGAAGTGAGGTATTTTACTCCTGGTACCAAAAGTAGAGCTCAGTCGGGCTTGGCTGCTCCAAAGACTGAGTTAAAATCATTCTGCATACAGACAGTTTTCTTAACAGACAAGCAAGCAGGCTTATCTGGTTTCAAGATCCCTGGTAAAATTCCATGACACCATCCCTTCACTTATCTGTTACAGCAAGTCGCCTCTAAGAGGCTGCTTCTTTTATCTAGCTAGCCAGCTTGGGCATACACCCACTATGCTGTGGCCAGGGCTTTAACGGAAAGTTACATCAGACATTTTAATTTTGGGGGGCAAGGCATGCTCTTATTCATTATAGTCATTATTATAGGGATATTAATTAATTATTCAGAGGCTCCACCTTCATTTCCCCCCTTTCAGTCTCTGAAAGCTTATTTAGTCTGAAGGAGACTGACCATCTTCAAACAAATTAATAAAATACTGTTTCCTTTCCTCTGGAGACATATACATGATGTTAACATTCTTTCCAAAGGGAGTGAGTGCCTTCACGGCATTATTAACACTGTACCTCATAATAGGAATTAAACATGGCAGTAGCATCAAACCTAAAGAGATACCAATTAAGAATAGAATATGTTTCCAATCTCCCATAATTTGCCCAAACCATGATACATCCTTCCATGTTTGCACTGGTACATAAGCAATTTTACAAATTTCAAATGCTATATTCTGCACAGCTTCTCCATTATCCTCAATATTTAGACAACAATTTGAAAGATTAAACTTCCCACAGATACCACCTTCTTCAGCTAATAGGTAGTCCAGAGCCTAGTGGTTCTGATATATGGCTGCATGCATCTGGGTCTGCTGTCTAGCTAACAACTCTAGGGCCATGGCTGTTTGCAAGCTGTGGTGGAAATTATAACAAATCAATCCAATAATATGGTTTAGCATGTACACAGGTGTACAGTAGCCCCAAGACCCATCCTGTGCCCATGTGGCTGGGCCATAGTATTCAATAATCTGTTGTGGGGGACATTCATTTCCCCATTGCGTACCTCCGATGTCCAAGGAACGCTTTGATCTAACGTAATCATTGAATACTGGGGTTCCCAAGGCAGAACCAACATTTAAAGGCAAAAGAAAGAAGCTGGGACATATTGTTCCAATAATGCAAGTCCCATGCCATCTCCTGGGCAGGAGTGTATAAGCTATTTTACCACAGATCCAATATAACCCTTCAGGAGCCAACCATTGATCAGAGGAATCTGAAGCAGCATTAGAATATTTATTTACGCTGCTAACATTTTCCCATGGCTGAAAATTCTCTATAACAGTGCCATTTGCATCTACCCATTTCGGCTTCTCCTTAGTGGAGCCGACTAACACAGTGGCATAAAGAGTGCCCAGCATGCTTTCCATTCACCCACAACACAACCCAGGAAATGCACAATTCTCCATTCACCACTGTCTGCAATTCTCAGATCTTCCTTTCTTCTGACTTTGACTCCGATCTAGGTTTATTCCATCGGACCAAGTCTGAAGGCAAAACCTCCATGCCAACCCAAGGCCACCTTTCACTCATCAGCGGACCTCCACACACCTAACAGTTTGAAATATCTAGGGAGGTGGCTATCAGTTCAGCCAGGGCTATAAAAAGATTACTCCCAGGTTCTGGAATAACAAATTTTTCATCCTGAGCATCATTAAACATAGCCTTATACAGAATTTTCTTAGTCTCCTGGACAGGTGGCTTAAGCTTTGACTTTTTCACCTTGTGAGACTTTAAATTAACTGGCCAGCATACCCTCTGTAAAGTCGGGCAGCGGAAACTCCCTCTATAGGGTGTTATTCTTCCTGAACTGGGATACTCAATTTTTGCCTGATAATAAGACTCCACGTTCTACACAAACTATTTTTGTATTACGTTCTATACAAACTCCATACACTTCCCTAGATTGGACACGCTGCATGCGTTGTGAACTTCCTCCTTCCCAACATTTAGTACATCTCACAGTTTGATTACAGCATATTGGCACACAGGCAACAATACAGCAGAAAAGCGTAAAAGCACTTGAAGCATGCATGCATGATTTTTAGTCTTACAGCAGAAGCTTATAGCGAAATAGCACTTTTGCAATAATACGTTCAATACAGAAGAATAGTAGTGGAAAAATTCAATAAGTTCAGAAAACTAATACAAAGGAATATCTAACTCTGTATGGCTCCAGAAGGCTTCCTCAAAGCTTCGGCCGTGGGTAGACAAGCCAGCCTCTGGGTGTGGCTGGAGCAGGGCTGCTGACGAAGTTCGGGTATGCTGGACCTGCTTTCAAGCAAGTCCCACCAGCTACAAGCTGCTGACTTTTAACAGTCTTTACTGGATGGCTTAAGGTCGGATAGGGTCTTTAGTAAATTTCAGAGTCAATGGCTTTCCTGGGACTGGCTGTGCTTTCCAGTGATCTGCTGCTTGCTTTAAATGAGACCAATGGATCCACGTTGCTACTCCTTGGACCTTGACGGCTGTAGGAGAACTTAAAAGGACAGTAAAGGGGCCCTTCCACTTAGGCTGTTAGGCTGCCCTCCAGCTTTTAACACACACACTGTCTCCTGGCTGGTAAGCATGTACAGGAAAATAAATTTGATATGGCAGAGTCTCAAACACATACCTATTCACATCTTTTACAGCTTTGCCCAAGGCTTGCAATTCCTCACAAGTTATGAGGCTCCCCAACTGTGAGAGGTTGCCTCAAACTCCTTGGACTATGGGGTCTTCCCATAACTGCTAGGCAATCATGTTCCAATTCAACACCAGGAGTTGGCAACAGGGAGACTGGGTTCAGAGTTGACACAGTCACTATTTTCACTCTGGGATTTTCACACATAAGTGCTTGATATCTGACCATGCAGGCATTAGTGAACCAATAGTTCCCTTTGTGCTCAAGAAGTTTTGCATGTAGTGGAGTACTTTTACTTCAAGTTGACTCCCGAAGGTAAACTTCCTTACCTTCTGCTTCCTTTACAAGTTTTGCTACAGCTGCTATTGGACACATACAGTGTGCTACAGTGTCCAGCTGCTTAGACAAATATGGCCGGGGCCAAGATCCCAGCAATTGAGTCAAAATGCCTGCAGCTACTCCTCCTTGCTCATGTACATACAGAGTAAAGAGCTTTTCGGTATTTGGTAATCCCAGGGCTGGAGCCTGCATGAGCTGGCGCTTCAAGGCTTCAAGGTTTCAAAAGCATCCTGACATTGCTCTGTCCATTCAAAGGATGCTTTTTCTCCCCCCTTTGTGGCTTCGTACAGGGGCTTCGCTGTTATAGCAAAATTGGGGTCCCCAATTCTGCAGAACCTGGCAGCCCCTAAGAATTCTCTCAGCTGGCGCCCAGTAGTGGGCACAGGAATAGCACACAAAGTCTCTTTTCGCTCCCTGCCTACCTGCTATCTGCCCTGGGACACATGGAAAGATACAAATTTCACTGTCTCTTGGCACAGCTGAGCTTTTTTTCTGAGACACTTTATACCCAGCCTCAGTTAGGAGCGTTAGCAAAGTAGCGGTGATTTCTTGGCAGGTCTGTAAGTCTTTGGCCCCTATCAACAGATTATCACAGTTCTTTGGTTTTCGCCATGCAGTCCTTGCCCCCAAACAGCCCCTCTGCCTCTCATAGATGGCTGCCCACCAAAGCCGCTGCTTTTTCATCTTTCTTTCTGCCTCCCACTTCTGGTCTACATCCCGATTGGCATAAACTTTCTGGGCAATCTCTAGCAGTTGGAATAAATTCATGCTGGCAAAGATGTCTTGCTTCTGGAGCTTTTTGTGGATGTCAGCATAGGCTTGAGTGATAAAAGCTGTATTCACCATGCACAAGTTTTCTGCAGCCTCAGGACTGAATGGAGTATACATTCAAAATGCTTGCATCAAGCGCTCAGCAAAAGCTCCGGGGCTCTCATCTGCTTTCTGGAGAACTTCACTGACTTTGGACATAATAGGCTTCTTGCCTGCCTCTTTCATTCTCTCTAAGATTGCCTGCCTGTATTCTGGTAGATGCTCTTTGGACTCGCAGCCATTGGGGTCCCAATTTGGGTCTGTTGCAGGAAAACGGGGCTTTATCCACTCTTTTCTCTGCAGTTTCTGGGGGGACTTTTCCTTCTACATGTTTTTGGGCATAATGCAGGATGAGGCTTCTCTCCTCTGTTGTAAAGAGGACCAGTAAAAGCTGTTGACAGCCTGCATACGTAGGCTGATGTGTAGCCATAATACTGGTTAGTAGATTTGTCATTGGGGCAGGATTGTCAGAAAATGCAGCAGTATGGGTTTTCCAATTTACTAGATCACTTGAAGTGAAGGGCACATACATATATCAGGTCTCAATGCTGAGGCCAGGTTGTTGAGGGATGTGAACTTCCCGAAGGGGAGCTAGCAGTGAGCCCTCTGTGCCAGATATAAAACCCGGAAAAGTTGAGGAGGAGACCGTGGAGGAGCTGGAAGTTTGCTCAGTGCTGGGAGAGAGTTTAGTATTGGAGGAAGGCTCTAGGGGTGAATTAAAATGTGCAGCTAACCTCTGGCTATTAGACACTGGCATGGAGTAACGGGAGGCTGTTGCATGAAATGATCATTTAGAAAACAGTTGCTGGATTGGATTTAAAGTTCGCAGGGATCTTGTTTGCCCTTTCACAGCCCCAGCTCCCTCATTCGCCTCTGCTTTCTGGTTCTCCTCATCAAAGGATTCTGGAGCGCCTTTAACTAGCTGCGCTTGGCTCTCACCATCAGCCTTGCCTTCCGCTGCCCCGGCACCTCCTCCAGCTGGCGGCATAGGAAGAGGTGGGTATGCTGGGACATATGGCGGGGGACTGGCGAAGGGGTCTTCAGGTCCAGCATTTAACACTGGGGGCTTTTCCTTCTTTGCAGGATAAATTGTTTTTATTAACACATCCTGGCACAAAGCCATAACTTGACTTGCAGCTTTATCAGCGGCCCTCTAAGCCCACCTCTTTTTCATCCTCTGCAACTTTTCTGGCCGCCAGTAAGACTTCTGCACCATTGCTGCTCAACTGTCAATGTAGGGAAACCGACTTTCGTGACTCAGGGACTGTACTTCACTTTTATAAACTTGATGAACCAATCCTTGGTCAAAGCTACCCTCGGGCAGCCATTCTACATATAAGATCACCCAGTCTTCCTGACATAATGCTTTCAAAGTTTAGGGAGTCAGTTTGACTCTGTAATCATCACAGATATATTCCTTGAAGTTTTTACACATGCATTCTAATGGAGTTTTTAACTGATTTCCACCCATGGCACCAGACGTTTAGACAAGACACTTCTAGGGAGAACAGAAAACAGCAGCCACCATTAAGGGGTCTGGGCAGCCAGGGAGCCCTGGGGGTTTTCACTTCCTCTCTCTCATGACCCAGTGAGGTTGCCCTACTGCGAAATGCACAATAGAGAGTCCACTTTCACTTAGAGGCTGCGCCTCCTCTCATTCACACACACATCACAGAAATCCTCCCAGATCCTAGCCTCTGTGCTTCAGCACCAGAGTGGAGCCTACTGGACAGGGCTTAAGGGACAATCAGACCCTTCTCTCCTAAGGAGAGGTAATTTCAGATTCCCAGACAGTTCATACTCGCAATCCTGAAGATCTTCTGATTCCCTGCACATGTTGGTTGAACCAGGCGCAGGATCTTGGTTGGCGGACCGGACACCTTCCCCCACCAGGGCAGAGAGAGCTGGACTCAATCAAAAATGCCATATTGGCAAATAATGGTTTTCAAAATTTAAATCAAACAATGAATAAGGCAATTTCAACATACATTAGACACTAAGCAAGGGTGGGACTTGTTATTGCTTAATACTGGGAAGGAAACAAGTTGAACTACTTGGTGTTGTAGCAAGTGGATTTTATGATGCAGAATTCTGATTTTAATCAAGGCATTTCAAAACTGTATATAGATCAGAGATATTATAAAAGCTTAACAGGTTGTTGTTCACCAGAAGGGAGAAAATGGTTGAGTCTTCACTAATATCCAGGTTAAATGTCAACCACATTTCACTCATCAATACATTTTCCATTTGTTCAAAAAATATATCTTTGCAACAATAGTCTTTCTTGAGGAGCAATTTAGGAATGTGCCTGAGAAACAGAAAACACCAAAAAAAAATTGGTTATATCATAACATTACTACATTGAGAACAAAATTAATGGATCTTCATCATCTTGGAATATTTACAGCATGAGACCAATTTCCTGTAAAACAGCCTCCTGAGTCCCAGATACCCACAGATCAATTCTCCATTATATCCTATGGGGAACTGGTCTCTATTATGTATAATGGAATGTTCAGCAGGCATTCAACCCCCACTTTCTGATAATCCTAGAGTGGGGGGAGAGCCTCCAAACCAGGGAATCACCTGCCCCCAACTGGGGATTGGCAACCCTAAAAGACATCATATTTGGAACAATAATTAAGCATATACAACAACCACCAACATGTAACAATCCAGGCCTGTTGTATTTGAGCAGACCAGGGTCTCAGTCTTTCTGACTTGTGTCTATCCAGTCCTTTGAAGATGCACCAACTTGCAGCTGTGCCCTGCATTGAGTAGGGTTGCCAGTCCCCAGATCCAAGCAGGGGATCCCTTGGTTTCTGGGACTTCTCCCCACCATGGACTAGCTGGTCAGTGGGGAAAACCCTGCACCTAAACGGATGTCCCCAACACAATTACGTCACCAAGAAGTACTCTGGTGTTTGGGCAAAACTTTATGGTTTGAGGGCAAATTTACCATACAGAATTTTGGCCCAAAACCAGAGCATCACCCCCATCATCACGGATGTGATGTGATGCCCTTGCCCGTTCCCAAAATGCCCCGCAAATCCCTCCACTGGAGCAACAAGTGGACCTGGCAACTTTAGCATTGGGATGTCCTCTGTTCTTTATTGGAGTTTCTAGTATCCCTAAAATATTAATATAGAATATTCACAGAAAGGAGTGCTTCTGAAGTGAGAGCTCTTCTGCCTGCAGCTTCAGGTCCTCCAATCCCTCACAGAAAAATTATACATATAACATTCATTCCAAATAGTCCCAATAGCAATCAAAATACAGCCTAACAGCCAATTAATAAATTTTTATACCTAAAATATCAATATATAGTTTTTACACTCCTGGTTTTTTAAAAATATTAAATTAAATTAAAAATATACCAGCCATTTTGTAGGCTCCTGGTATATTAAAAAATGAATAAATGCCAACACAGAGTTACAAAAATTCAAATTTACAGTGTGGTTGCATGACCTAGTAATGAGATACAAGTTTAAAGTGATGAACATTTTTCAATCTTGTCAGCTTATCTCTGTGACTGTATGTGTATAACGTTTGGAGATAATGTCAAACATCTGAGGTCCTTCATGAATGTGAAGCCTGGAACAAATGACCCCCTCTGCCCCCCTCCAATAGGCCCTGATTTGACCCAAATAAATGCGTGGAGGAAGAGAGGGAGGCAGCTTTCAGGTTGAAGAGAGACCCCCACATGAAGCAAGGCAGAGCTGGAAACTAAACTGGCTACCTCTGGCAGTCACATAGCCACAGACAGATATGACAGAGAGATCCAGGAATGGAGACCATGGGGGCATTGAATCGATGTAGCAGTCGAAATCATGGTTCCCTGGAGCCTTCTCAGACAGCAAGTAAAGGGGCTCAGAAGAAGTAGGGGTCTGGGCTATTTTCCCACTATAATTTGAACACTGCCCCAAAATGAAGTGTGAGAAGGCCAGTATTAGAATGGCAGCATCTTAAGCTTAAATTTAATTTTGGGAAAAACATACCAGTTAATGGATCAAGCTGCCAAGATAAATCAGAAGACCTATATCAAACAGACCAAATAAGTATGTATCAACAATAACATATGTGAAGGGATTTCTGCTTTGTAGGTGCAGGTAGGGTAAGAGGGCTACAGGATTCCTTCCAACTTATGTTCTGATACTCTTGAGAGAGATTAATGTTTTATAAACTATTAGAGCAGAACTGGGCTGATGCAAAAAAAGAAAATAAAATGTGTCACACAATATTAAGTCTGGACATGTTTTGAGAGTGTGCTCAGATGAGTAAGAAACAAGACTAAACAGCCCTAACCCATGTTACACCCTTCACAGAGTTTTTGTGCATGGGCAGTTTTTGTTGGTTGGTTCATTTGTATTGCTTCAGGTTTGTTTGTTTTTTAATCTCTGCACATTTTGGTGTCTATACGATTCACTTTGTTTTTTCTGTTTTGTTGTTATAGCACAATACTGCATGTTGGTATAGCACAATACTGAGCCTGCTTGCGGGGAGAGTAGAATAGAAATTCAACAAACAAACAAACAAACTTTTTTTTTTCAATGAAAGGGGGTTGGTGCTGTGACATGACTGATGTTGACAACACCTAGGGCTTTTTTTGGTCGAAAAAGCCCAGCAGGAGCTAATTTGCATATTAGATCACACCCCCTGACACCAAGTCAGCTGGAACTGTGTTCCTGTGTGTCCCTGCTCAAAAAAAAGCCCTGACAGTGCCCTTGCTCTACAGTCCTAATTATTTCGGCATATTTAGAAGACAGACATTGACTTCACAACTGAAATAATGCAGAGAGGGCAGATATGTAGAACCACTATATCCAATCTGATACTTGGAGATTGACTGATGAAAAAAATTAGAATAAATTGAGTATGCAGAAAAGCCTACACACCACTGGATAATGCACTTTCAATTAACTTTGCAACTGGATTTTACTGTGTGAATTGTCAAAAGAATCTGTCTGCAAACTATCACTAAAGTGCATTGAAAACAGGGCTGCCAAGCCCCTGGCCCCGGCAGGGATTTCCCCACCTAGGAGGTTCCCAACCCACTGTCCCACTTTGGGCTGGCAGGGAGAATCTCCCCCGACGTTGCGATTATGTCACCCGGAAGTGATGCCATTGTGCTGTTGTTGCCGTCTATGATACAATAGGTGCCATAGAGGTTTTCCCTCCCAAATGGCTAGAGCATCCAAGAAAACCATAGTGTTTTCCCAGAAACGCCTAGAGTGGCCAATAAGCGATGGCGACAGCACAATGACATCACTTCTGGGTGACATAATCACAATGTCGGGGGAGATTCCCCCTGCCGGCCCAAAGTGGGCCAGCAGGTTGGGAACCTCCCAGGCAGGGGAATCCCTGCCTGGACTGGGGGCTTGGCAGCCCTATTTTCAATGCACTTTAGTGATAGTTTGACCGGCTACACGCGATGTTGCTGGCGCAATGATGTCACTTCCAGGCGACATCTGGAGAGGTTCCCCCCACCGGCCCAATGAAAGTCCCCTGCTGGAGAACGCAGGGGACTTGGCAACTCTAGTTGAAAGTGGATTGAAAGTGCATTATTCAGCATGTGTGAAAGCACCCTTAGTCTATTGAAGTGGGCTTAGATTTATGTTACTATGTTTAGGATTGCACTGTTATTCTCTTATTACCTGGATTCTAGAATTTGTGGTTTATTTGCCACATTTTAGATTCAAGAGGGTAGGAGAAATATGCAATCACTTTCATAATCATAGTAGTAATAGTACCATCACCCTACCATCCCTTGTATACCAGTTTGATTTACCTAAATTAAATACTTCCAGATATTTTAAGATTTTTTGCTAGCTTCCACTGGACAATTACGTTTTTACTTTTTGTTGTGTCTTTAGTTTTCACTCAACTGTGGCATCATGAATTTGTCTACATAGAATGTCAGTGTACATGTTGATCATGAGTGTTTACACTATCTGTTCTCCGGTGGTCCGTGGTAGTGGGATGGTCCTGAACTGTTGGGAGTAGGCTCCTCCTCCGGAACAGGGTCATTGATCGCTTGATCCGGCCCGGGGGAGGGGCCGCTCCCTTAGGACCCCTTCAGTCCAAACGGCCCTGTTGAAAGAACAGGACGTGTTCGCTGTGCCTGCGAGGCACGTTGATCAGAAAGGAAGAAAATTTCTTTGAAGGCCCCTGCCTTTTGAATTCAGCAGCAATCGAGAGGCGGGCAGGGAAGTTTCGCCGTCAGCGTTAGGCTTTGCCTAACAAAGAACGGCTTGTGAGTCGGCTGCCGCGGAGAGAGGGAAACGAAGGTCGCCCCGTTCTATGCCTGCTCTGGGCGTCTGCGTGAGCGGCAGAGCCGACAGTCTGGTCCCACGCAGCGCCGGTGGCGTATTGCAGACGACCAGAGCCCGGTTTTTACCTGGCTGAAGACTTTGGCGAGTGCTACAGACAGCGGTTTACTCGTGTGGAGGTAAGCTGTCTGGGAGAGAGAGCGGGAAGCTCTTCGGGTTGCGCTCTGCCTCTATTCTTGGGACGGGCTCTGCTGTAAGGAGTACAGCCCACCCAGGAGCTTTGCAGCCGGGTTTTTTCCCGCCTTCCTGCAGGGAGTGGATAGAACGTTAATTAACTCAGCCTCTCCTTTCCAGACACGCGGTGCGTGGCCAGGAAGGGAGGGGGGAGGTCGGGGTTGGCTTGTTGTCGCCCTGTAGGGGTCGCCATGGCAGGCTGTTAACCTGGGAATGGCAGTTTCCTTTCCCCTTTTTTGTGTTCACTTTCGTTTCAGCCTCCTGTGGAGTGGAGATGGCTGACGAACAGGGACAGGGGACAGGCTCAAACAGCGACTTCTCCATGCCTAAGTACTCTGGCTCAGCTTCTGAAAAGGATCGTGAGGATTCTGAACCGGACTTATCTGGAGAGAATGCCAAGCTGAACTTACTTGCTTGGTTAAAAAGGGAACTTACCAAGGAATTTGCCCCGGCCCAAGGCACGGCTGTGCATACTCACTCTCAGAAGAGGAAGAGGCAAGCAGGTTTGGATTTTGCCACGGCCCCTACAGACCCTAAGAAGGCAAGATTGAGTAAGGGCTTGGAGTCTCCTAGTGATAGCTCGCAGGAGGAAGAGGAGGTTGCTTCCTCGGTGGACTCTTCTGCTAGAGAGGAGGGAGAACTCTCTGAGGAGGAGGATGATACTCCCTCTGTACAGTCTAGGGTGTTCCCAGTGGAGTATTATTCTAAGCTCCTTCCTAAGGTCCTGAGAGAACTGGACTTTACAACCACACCCAAAGAGAAGGCAGAGTTAGACCCGGACTTACCTTCAGGGTCGGGGAAAATGATGCCCAAGGTGGGGGTTTCCCAGACCGGGGTACCCTTGCCCGCTCCCTTTTTTAGCCTGATTAAAGCAGAATGGGAGCATCCGGCAAAGCCAAAATCTAATCCACATTTGTTTCCCAAACTGTATGGTTTGAGCCCAGAGGCTACTAAGCGTCTGAAATTGCCCCTAGTGGACGATCCTGTAAATAGTTTGTTATCCACATCAGTGCTGCCTATGGATGCAGATGGACTCCCTAAGGATGCTTGTGACAGGCGGATGGAACAGGCTTTACGAAAAAACTTTGAAGCTTCGGCTTGGTCCATCCGGGCTTCTTCGGCGGGCTCCCTGTTTGCTCGTGCAGTTTATACCTGGGCTTCTAACTTGGCGTCAGCAGATAGTGATGCACCGAAAGAGTTCAAAGATGAGCTCAAGAAAATAGCCCTGGGCACAGCATTTATTGCAGATGCGACCTTGGACGCTATGCAGTTGTCTGCTAGGGCAGTGGCCTGCAGTGTTGCAGCACGCAGGAACGTCTGGCTTCGAACTTGGGATGCCGATGCAGCGGCTCAGGCCAGGTTGGCAGCTGTCCCGTTTAAGGGTGTTAGTCTCTTCGGGGACGAATTGGAGCGCTTCCTGATTGAGGGGAAGGACAAGAAGAAGGTTTTGCCTTCTAAGAGGAAGGACTTCAAGTCTAAGAAGCCTTTTCAGCCCTTTCGGGACTCTAAGAAGTTCTCTCGGCCCGCGTCGTTCAAGCCCTTTCGAGGGAAGTGGCAGTCTCGCAGTAGGGATACCAAACCCTTCTCTAGCCGTGGTGACAAAGGAAATAAGAGTGACTCCAAAAAGGGAGGGTCACAATGACTATGCCACAGGGCCAGAACTGCTTCCTATTGGAGGGCGGCTTCAGTTTTTTGCAGCTCGATGGGAGGCTTCGGTTGCAGACCAGTGGGTGATCGACACGGTCTCCAAGGGCTACGCCTTGGAACTGGAATTCTTCCCACGTCGGAGGTTTCGTCCAGTCCTGAGGAAACAGGATCCGCTCAAGCACCTAGGGATGCTGGGTGCTATCCAGCATCTTTTGGACATCAGGGCCATAGAGCCGGTACCCCAAACTCAGAGGGGTCTCGGGGTGTACTCCATCTTGTTCCTGGTTCCGAAGCAGAATGGCGATACACGGGCCATTCTGGACCTGAAGTGGGTCAACCGTTTTGTCAAGACCAAAAAGTTCAGGATGGAGACTTTACGTTCCATTCTCTTGGCGGTGCAGGAGCGAGAGTATCTGACGTCAATCGATCTGTCCGAGGCTTATTTGCACGTGCCCATTCGTCCAAGTCACCGGCGGTTCCTCAGGTTCGCCTACGATGGGAAGCACTTCCAATACCGGGCCTTGCCTTTCGGGCTCAAGTCTTCCCCGCGAGTGTTCACGAAGATCATGGTGGCATTGGTGGCTCATCTACGGATGGGGGGCGTGGCTCTTCATCCGTACCTGGACGATCTGTTGGTCAGAGCCGCTTCGCATCAGCAGAGTCTGGAGGACACCGAACGGACAGTGCAGGTGTTGCAGGACCACGGGTTTGTGGTCAACAGAGAAAAAAGCAACCTTGTTCCCACGCAAGCGATATTGCATCTGGGTGTCCTGATCGATACTCAGAGGCACAGAGTGTTTTTGTCGGAAGGACGACAGGTGAAGCTCAGGTCCTTGCTGGAGGAGGTCTTGGCGTTGACACAGGTTCCTGTGATGACTCTAGCGAAGTTGTTAGGGGTGCTGGTTTCTTGCCAGGATGTGCTGTCTTGGGCGCGTTTCCATCTACGGCCCCTACAATGTTTTCTGATTCCCTTTCAGCACGTGATAGCTCGCAAGCGGCACAGGCTAGTGATTCTTCCGCCGGAGCTCCGGCGGCAGCTCCAGTGGTGGTTGGAACCATCCCGTTTTCAAAAGGGGGTCGCGATGAAGGAGCCACAGAGGATAGTGGTGACGACGGATTCCAGCCTTTCCGGATGGGGAGCGCATTCTCAAGGGGCGATGTGTCAAGGTCAGTGGTCTCCACTGGAGGCCCGGCAGAGCATCAATCTTTTGGAGCTGCGGGAGATCCGGCTAGGGTTGTTACGCTTCCAGACTTCGCTACAGGGACGTCACGTGTTGGTAAAGACGGACAATGTGACAGCAAAAGCCTATGTCAATCGACAAGGCGGGGCCAGAATCAAGAAACTGTGCAACGAGGCCAACAGTCTGCTAAATTGGGCAGAGAGGTATCTCTTGTCCATAAAGGCGGTGCACGTAGCCGGAAAGGACAACGGGCTGGCGGACTGGCTCAGCCGGCAGCGGCTGGATCAGACGGAATGGTCTCTGGACACGAGGGTTTTCCAGTCTCTTCAGCGCAGATACGGCAGAGTATCGGTGGACTTGTTTGCCACTCCGGACAATCGTCAGGTGCGGCGGTTTTTTGCCAAACAGTATCACGATCAGGCGGAGGGCGTGGACGCTCTCAACTGCGACTGGCCGGACGGCCTGTTGTACGCCTTCCCGCCACTACAACTGATTCCCCGGTTGGTGAACAAAGTTCGTCAACATTCTGCGGAGCTGGTGTTGATAGCCCCCTTCTGGCCGAGACGGGGGTGGTTTCAGGATCTACTACGGCTGTCGACGGAAAAGCCTTGGCGTCTCCCAGTGTCCGAGACGTTACTGACGCAAGGGACAGTGCTCCATCCTCAACCAGACATGCTGCAGTTAACTGCGTGGAGGTTGAGCGGGCGCAGTTAGTTAGGTTGGGGTTTGACTCCACAGTGATTGACACTATGCTGGCCTCTAGGAAGGGGTCTACCACTAGGGTGTATAATAACACTTGGCGGGTGTTCTCTCGTTGGTGTGACGAAAGGGGATGGGATCCCTTGAGGTTACCTGTCCGGAAGCTGTTACTGTTCCTACAGGAGGGCTTGGAAAAAGGGCTGGCCACTAATACTCTTCGTAGACAGGTGGCAGCTATTGCGGCGGTGCGTGGAACTAAAAAAGGGGGTTCTTTGACACGGCACCCGCATGTTAAGCGTTTTTTAAGGGGGGTGTCCTTGTTAAATCCCCCTACAGCGCATAGGTTTCCTACCTGGAGGTTAAACGTGGTGCTGAAGGCGTTGTGCCATGCACCTTTCGAGCCCATGGCCACCTGTAGTCTGAAGGATCTTACTCTTAAAACGTTGTTTTTGGTGGGGATAACTTCGGCCCGCAGGGTATCTGAGTTACAGGCCCTATCAGTGGATAAAGACCTCTGTACCTTTCACAACGACAGGGTGGTGTTGAGACCTGATCCGACGTTTGTTCCCAAAGTGAATTCAGTTTTTCACCGTTCTCAGGAGGTGGTCTTACCCTCGTTTTGTCCTAATCCCAAGCACGAGAGGGAAGAGGAATGGCACTGACTGGACGTAAGACATGCCTTGAGTTTTTATATAAATAGAACCAAGGATTTTCGGAGGTCGGAGTCCTTGTTTGTTTCATTTTCCTCCCCCTCGCTGGGGAAACCAGTTTCTCCCTCAACTCTGAGCAGGTGGTTGGGGCAGTGTATTTCTTCTGCTTATGCAGCTTCAGGGTTGGAGCCTCCAGGAGGCGTCATGGCTCACTCCTTACGGGGGGCGACTACTTCTGCAGTATACAAGTCCTTCTCATACCTAGAAAGCATCTGTAGGGCAGCTACCTGGAGTTCTGTCCATTCATTCACCAGGCATTATAGGGTGGATAGGTGGGCAGCGGCTGAGGCGGCCTTTGGTCGCAGGGTGTTACAGCAAGTCATACATTGAAGGTAGTGGCCCGCCCAGGGTACATATTGCTTTTGTATGTCCCAACAGTTCAGGACCGTCCCACTACCACGGACCACCGGAGAACGGAAGATTGGAAGCTCTTACCGTGAAGCTTCCTTCTCGGTGGTCCTGGAGTGGGACGGTCCATCCCACCCGGTGTGGTACCTTCCTCTAGGCAGATAGCAATGTGAATTAGTCGCGGGAGGTACTGGGGCACTGGGGGCGAAGGTTTGTTATCTGACTGTTTACCGTTACTTTGGCTGGTTGCAGTTATTAAAATGGAGTTGCATCATGATGGTCTCCGCGTGGTTTGTTCCTATGATGCAGAGTTTTGTTTTGTAGATTTATGCCGGTGGGGGAGCATGGCTGTTCTATGGACTGAAGGGGTCCTAAGGGAGCGGCCCCTCCCCCGGGCCGGATCAAGCGATCAATGACCCTGTTCCGGAGGAGGAGCCTACTCCCAACAGTTCAGGACCGTCCCACTCCAGGACCACCGAGAAGGAAGCTTCACGGTAAGAGCTTCCAATCTTCCGTTTTCCCAAAGGGAAAAGAAATAAATGAATCCCTTATTATTTAAGCTTTTTTTTAAATAAACATATCTGACTTTGAAAGGAATTAACTTTTGCTACTTTGAAATAAAAATGGAATCCTAACCAGAGTTAAACCCTAAACAGATTTACACTTTTGTATGCCCATTTCAGTCAATGCGCATACAAAAGTGTAAATCTGTTTAGGATTGCACTGTTTATTGTGCAGAAATCCAGCAGCTTGATTGTTCATGAGAAACCTACTCAGATACATAATGGCTGTTTCTTCATGCTGTTTGTTTCCTTAGTGACTGAGAAAATAAAATACTGTTGCTGTGAAGTGAGAAAATGTTCCTTTTGCTAAAATTTTTCTTTGTGGTAGGGAATAATCTGGATCCTTAGAGGGTTTGTGAGAGAATTTTTAATTTATGCTCTTCCTTCTGTTCCTTTGGAAGTCAGCAAAAGACACCATGAGTTAACTGTTTCTGTACCTTTCTACTGTGCATTCTACCCTGTTCCTGTTTTTCTCCATTTTTGTTGCCTTTTCTTGGGCATGTTTCTTAACAGTCTCCCATTCCCAGCTCTGTAATAAAGGTAAAGGTAGTCCCCTGTGCAAGCATCAGTCATTTTTGACTCTGGGGTGATGGTGCTTTCACAATGTTTTCACGGGAGACTTTTTACGGGGTGGTTTGCCATTGCCTTCCCCAGTCATCTACACTTTGTAATAGACAAGGCTTTTTTGAGCTGGAATGCACAGGAACACACAGGAACACAGTTCTGGCTGTCTTGGCATCTGGGGGTGTGGACTAATATACAAATAAGTGCCTGCTGGACTTTTTCTACAAAAAAAGCCCTACTTAAAGATAATACATAGCATTAACAATCTCCAGGTGTTGCCTGGAAATATCATGGAATCACAACTGATGATCCCTTAGACTCAGACTCTTAGACTTTTTTTTTTGAGCAGGAATGCATAGGAACGCAGTTCCGGCTGGCTTGGCACCAGGGGGTGTGGCCTAATATGCAAATGAGCTTCTCCTGGCCTTTTTCCTACAAAAAAGGCCCTGCTTAGACTACAGATATCAATTCCTCTGGAGAAAACAGCTGCTTTGGAGGGTGGACTCTGTGGCATTATACTCTGCTGAGGAACCTCTCCAAAGCCTGCCCTCCCCAGACTCCATCCTCCAATATCCATGGGGACTTGCCAATTTCTACTTTGTTGTGCCATGTTTTATCTTCTTCAGACTTTGCAATCAGTTTGGTTAAAAGCAGAGCTTTCCCCCCAAACCAGAGCCCACAGGAGAAGAGCTCTGCCTGGCCTGGCCAGGGCTCTGGTTGGCCCAACCCTCCATGTGGCAGCCGCGTGCTCCCAGACCAGGTGAAGTGGCCTAATATGCAGGGGCGGCCTGACACCCCATGGCGCCCTAGGCAGACTCGCTGCCTGGCACCCCCCTAAGCACCCCCGCTCCTCCCCCCACCATGCCCCCTCCCCCCCACACCTCCTCCTCCCTCCCTTTGGACCCTTCCCCCCCAGTGTCATTTTAAACACCGGAACCAGCTCTAGCACCGTGTTCTGGATCTTTAAAGCCCCCCCTCCCCAGCCGAACACTCGAAACATGGCTGAAACCGCGCCATGGGGGTGGGGTGCGCTCACCAGCTCTCAGGAAGAGCATGCTGAAAGGATGATCCCTGCTGCTACTGACTCCTCTCTTCCATTCAGGAAGTTGGGAAGGGAGGAGTCAGTAGTAACGGGGGTCGTTCTTTCAGCATGCTCTTCCTGAGAGCCGATGAGCACGCCCTGCCACTGCGGCACTGTTTAGCCATGTTTCAAGTGTTCGGCTGGGGGGGGGGGCCTTTAAAGAGCTGGAATGCAGCACTAGAGCCGGTTCCGGTATTGAAGATGACATGGGGGGGAGGGGTGGGAAAGGGTCCGAACTCTGAAGGGAGGAGGAGGCACAGCTTGGGGGGAAGGCAGGGGGGGTGCAGAGCCACGGTGGGGAGGGGGGAAGCATGGAGCCCCGGGGGTGGGGGCAAAGGGAATGGAGGGGTGGGCGGCGGCAGCAATGGTGTCAGGCGGTGGTAGCAGCGGGGGAGGCAGGCAGGCAAACTAGGTGCTTGCCTGGGGCACTGGGAGAGGGGGTGGGGGAGCCCAATTTGCTGCCCCCACCCTCCCAGCACCCTAGGCAACCGCCTAGTTTGCCTAGCAGGAGGGCCAGCCCTGCTAATATGCAAATGAGCTCCTGCTGGGCTTTTTCTACAAAAAAGCACTGGTTAAAAGGTTACTTTTCCCCCTATAATTAAGTTACAAAAAAAAAGTACTTGTAGAGTTGCCGATCCCCAGTTGGAGGTAGGGGAGCCCCTGGTTTGGAGCCCCTCTCCCATGCTTTAGGGTTATCAGAAAGCTGGATGGGGGGGAAGGAAATGTCTGCTGGGCACTCCATTATTCCTTATGGAAACCGATTCCCTAGGGTACAATGGATAATTGATCTGGGGCTCTTTGGGGGCCTGTTCTCTGAGGCAGGGACACCAAATTTGTGGCATAGCATCTGGTGCCTCTCCTCAAAACACCTCCCAAGTTTCAAGAAGATTGGATCAGGGGGGCCAATTCTATGAGCCCCAAAAGAAGGTGCCCCTATCCTTCATTATTTCCAAATGGAGGGGAGGCATTTAAAATGCATGTGGTCCCTTTATATGTGATGTCCAGAACTCCCTTCACAGTTCCATTGTACTTGCCATGCCTTTGCTCCTGGCTCCACCCCCAAAGTCCCCAGATATTTCTTGAGTTGGACCTGGCAACCCTAACACAGTGGGATAGGCCAAGCTGGCTGTAGATTTAGACAGTTTGCTGATATTAGTCCCAAGGGACAGGAGATTTAGAGCAACATCTCAGTCTTTTAAAGGTTGTTTTTGTATTATACAATATTGTTGCAAAGACAGGGGGTTTCCAAAAGAGCAGGGGAGATCTCCCAATGGATTTGGAGTTTGACCCTACTCAGAGAGGTGCACAGTACAGGGCCCTCCTTCTCCAGCATTCCTCATCAGTACAGAAATTAATACATGATAATCTTTACTCTGAAGTACTATGACAGCTGGAATTTCTTTGCTGCACTAGTTCAACGCCTGAGTGAGAGGCTTACCTGTACCAGCCAAATTCCAGTTCATTAGTGTTGGTGGACTTTATCTGAACAGTTGGCTCAGCAAGCGAGATTTCATTTGAAGTAAACATTTAAGTTGATAAGGAATAAACACTACTCCTTGCTCTCCCAAGACTCTTGTGCTTGCTTCCTTTGGCCCCACTTCTAGAATACTTGCCTTTCTTTTGCACACAGGGATTTGTGTTGTGTATCCTTATGAACCTTGTTTCTTCTGGCTTCCTGAATTTGTGTTTCTTGAGTTCACAGCAGTGTCCTGGGCCATGTGGTACTTCCACACCTACTCACCTCAATGCACTGCTCCCTAGAGTTGCAACCTCACCTTCCCCACATCTGGGGAACCTCACCTTCCCCACATCTGACCCTTAGAATGCAGGAAGAGTACCACACATATGCAGGGATCCCTGCGGCCTCCTTCTCCTTCCTGTAGGAGACCACTTTATTGGTATTAAATTTCTCATTTTAGTTGTTCAGCAAGATTCTTTTTCTCCCAGCTTTATACTGCATTGCTTACTGAATTTATTATAGTATTTGTAGTTCAACGTTCACTAATTATGAAAACCAGTTTATTGGCTCTTGGATCTCAAATTGTGAAATCTAATTTATGTGATGCACTGTATTGTTTCTATGTCATTGGTCTTTAATTGTATAATCCAGTTTTATTGCATTATATACATTTTATATATTGTATTGTGTTAATTGTATTGTCTTTATCACTTGGTAGTCTGCCTTGCTTCTCTGTAAGAAAGGAGGGTGATAGTTGAAGTAAATAATAAAGTACATCCCTGCTCTCCAAGCTAGAAGTTCTCTTAACTTGCTGTATAACAAAGTGGCACCTTTCAGATCAAAAGAGTTTTATTCCAGGTTATAAACTTTCATGTGCATGCATACTTTTTCATATTTTAAGAAGTACACAAAAGCTTATATATTGAATAAAACTTTGTTGGTCTTAAAGGTGCTGCTGGACTCAAACTTTGTTCTGCTGCTTCAGAGGTTGTCAGCCTCCTGGTGGGGCCTGGAGATCTCCCACTTTTACAACTGATCTCCAGCTGGCAAAGATCGGCTCCCTTGGAGAAAATGGCTGCTTTGAAGGGTGGACTGTATGGCATTGTACCATGCTGAGGCCCCTCCCCTCACCAAGCCCCCGTTCTCTCCCAGATCCACCCCCAAAGTCTCCAGGTATTTTCCAACCCCGACCTGGCGCCCCTAGACCAACATGGCTACCCACCTGAATCTAAGTTTTCTGTATTACAGTTTACTAACACCTACAATTCTGCTTCCAAATTTTCTCCCAAAGTTTTGTGTAGACTCCAACACAAACCTTGATACAGCAAACAGACTTTTTTCCCACTTAAAAAACCAACAACACAATATTTATTTATTTTTATTTATTTATTTTTCATATTTATATCCCGCCCTGACCGCCGAAGCAGGCTCAGGGCGGCTAACAACATCATATCATCAACAATAAAATAACTTACAATAGACTTGTAAGTTGGTTACAATTAGCCAGTGACAGAATGTGAATGTCGTTTGTTTTCTTCTGGAAACATTTCAACTGGAATATGTGACACTGGCTCCATCTAGAGGCAGGAAAAAAGTGATTTTGAAATCTGGGGTGTTTGCTTCTGTTATTTAAAAACAGTTTAATTTTTATTTCAGTTTAATTTTTCCATTATTTAGGACTTCAAATAAGCTTAAAACATTACTTTATACAACATAAAACAATAACAGTGTAACAAGCTAAATGATAAAACATATCCAATCAGTCTCTATGAAGGAATATATATAATGTCAACTATACATTTATAAAGTTTCTGTTCATATATTCCCGTTCTTCATATTTAAGATACAGGTCTGAAATACAAAGGCATAGCATTTAGAATCTGCCAAACCTTGGTTATCTGCTGTAATAGATGGAAAGTGCCGTCAAGTCACAGCTTGATGTTCAGAGGTGGTTTGTCGTCACATCACAACGCTGGTAATCCTTGAAGGTCTCCCATCCAATTACTAGCCAAGGCTGACCCTGCTTAGCTTCTGAGATCTGATGAGGTCAGGTTAGCCTGGACTATCTAAGTTAGTGCATAATAGGCCTGGTGTCTCTAAAAAATGGGGGGATGTCATGTCCATTCATCCTGCCAACCACTTGCTACCACATCTTAGACTTGGTTTCACCCACTCAAAGTTTATCCAGTTTCCTCACCCAAGCATTGCCTTTAGCCCATCCAACCTGTTCCTCATTTAGTATCAATTTCCAGGAAGAAGTCTCACCAGTGGTCTTCTCCCATATACTTAGTTAAGGTTGCCAGCTCTGCTTTTGGAAATACCTGCAGATTTGGGGGAGGGAGCCTGGGGAGGGAGGGGTTTGGAGGGGGAGGGACCTCTGTGGGGTACATACAGTCCACTCTCCCTCCAAAGCAGCCATTTTCTCCAGGAGACCAGATCTCTGTACTCTTGAGATCAACTGTAACACTGTGAGATTTCCAGTCTCAACCTGGAGTTGGCAACCCTACACCTGCCACATTCCTCAAACTTCTGATATCTCTACATTGCAGAATAGGAGCTCAAAACTTAAACTGGGCAACTGCTTTCCAACCATCTATTTGTGCCTCCGTTTATTTCATTTATGGTCGGTTTTTCTCACAGAATGGATTACAGATTTATAAAACAAGGTCAGAATTAAACCAGTATAATAATACAATAATAACCAATAGCTGAATCACACAACTAGATAACAAAATAAAATAGAATTCAAAAGTAGGTGTACTTTCTAAACCTGTTGCCTATGGACTTAGAAGGGTGTAACTGTCTTCCAGCAAATAACTGTTTAACAACAATGGCAAGTAGCCAGACCATTCATAGCAGTATCTGTTGTTGCGGTAGGCTGCTTGACTCATTATAGTTCATTTTCAGTGGCCTTTATTATTCAGACAGACATTCTTCATTTGTTTTGTATAGAATCTATTGTAAATATAAACACTTATTTCACAATTATGAAGATGAGCAATTTGCTTTTTAAAATACACTTAAAATACAGCTACATTGCCAATTTGTTCTAGTTTAGTCTTAAACGCTTTTTTTAAAAGCCAAAAATTCTTACTACAGCAAGTAATACTAACAAAACTATGGGAGAACATTTTAATTTTCCAGGTCATTCCTTTGCTGAGCTAAGAGTGGCAGTCCCCACACAAAAAAATTTCAAAAGAAAATTACAGCATGAGATTGCTGAACTCCAGTTAATTCACAGGTTCAGAACAATAGACCCTAGCAGAGCTGAATAGGGACATAGAATTTTTATCTCACTATAGATGTTAATTTTCTCCTCTCTGCTCTAATCAATCTAACCTGTTGTACCTTTGCATCCTTTACAAGCATTCTTCTACTTTCTGACTAGGACAAAAGGACTCAGATCTATATTTCTACTCTACTGTGTCTGATGAAGGATAAAAGGACTCAGATCTGTATAATGCTACTGTTTCTGATGAAGGGAGCTTTGATACTTGAAAGCTTGTACCAGGAATCCTCAGCCTTTTTCAGCCTGCAGGCAATCTGGAATTCTGACATGGTGTTACCAAACTGGGTTCTTTTGACTGGACCAGCCAGTTCTGAATTATGCACACCACAACGAGAAGCTAGAGACTAGCAAAGGAATAACTTTTAATTCCAGAATAGAAGGGAACATACTTTAGTGAAGCAAAAGCCAGGCTGTTCAAAGCATTTTGAGTGGGACAAACTTTTATACCTCATCTCATGTCAATCATACCGACAGGTGGGTAGCTGTATTGGTCTGAAGCAGTAGAACAAAGTAGGAGACAAGTAGCATCTTTAAGGCCAACAAAGTTTTATTCAGAATGTAAGCTTTTGAATTCATGCATACTTCTTAAGATGAGGGAATGGGGTACAATGAGCAGAACTTACATATAGCTAGTGGGTAATGGTTAAGAATGTAAAGTGATACCAAGTTAGGATCTAACAGCAAAATAGTATAATAAACAAACCGGAAGACCATATGGTCTGGAGAGCATTTGTGTGGGAAACCAATAAAAGGTAATAAAAATTGCCTGTTAATTGCTCTTACTACAAGTCTAGGTAAAACAAAAGCACATGTATTTCCTAGTGAAGTTCTTTTACATCTGATTTACTTTTTGACATGTAACATATATTATAAACATAATCCTATACATTTTAAACATAATTCCAGTTTGCTATTAGAAAAACACAACTCTTTGTCTAACTTTTTTATACACAGTTCTATGGTCACATATTGCTGACCCTGCTATTTCTCTAGTCTAAAGTAGGGTTGCCTAGTCCAATTCAAGAAATATCTGGGGACTTTGGGGGTGGAGCCAGGAGACATTAGGGGTGGAGCCAAGATCAAGGCTGTGACAAGCATAATTGAACTCCAAAGGGAGTTCGGCCCATCATATTTAAAGGGACGGCACACTTTTTCAATGCCTTCCTTCCATAGGAAATAATGAAGGATTGGGGCACCTTCTTTGGGGGCTCATAGAATTGGACCCCCTGGTCCAATCTTTTTGAAACTTGGGGGGTATTTTGGGGAGAGGCACTAAATACTACAATGAAAATTTGGTGCCTCTATCCCAAAAAACAGGCTCCCCAGAGCCCCAGATACTCGTGGATCAATTCTCCATGATTTTCTATGGGAATAAATCTCCATAGGGAATAATAGAGTTCCCAGCAGACATTTCCCTCCCCTCCCCCTGCTTTCTGACGACCCTGAAGCGGGGGGACGGCCTCCAAACCGGGGGATCCCCTGCCCCCACCTGGGGATTGGCAACCCTAGTCTAAAGCTACATTTTCTCTGTGGATAAGACACATTCCAGTACCCATAAGGAAGGCCATCTCATGCTGTGTTATCAGTTTAGGCCCTCTAACTAGCTACAACCGTAAAGCACTATGGAGGCACTGGGCCCCAAGAAAAACAGAACACAAGCCAGGAACATACCAACAAGAAAGTCACACAATGCATCTGCTCTTTTGTGGTCTTGCCAAAATGGCATGGTGGGTGCAGCTATGAAATGGCTGAGCAGAAGGCGCAGCCAATCACAAAATGATTGCCACAGCTTAATTTCAGTCACACAGTGCAGATCTTTGGTGCTGTGGTGGTAGCTGCTACCAAAGCAACATTTAGAAAAAAACTGCACATCCAATCAATCTCCAATAGTCAATCAGAAACCTTACTGGGCAAAAGCCTTACCTGGCCCCACCATTTTGTGAGTGTCAGAAAAGGTATCAGCAGGCTCCATGGTGCCCATTGGTTCAATGTTGGGCATGCCTGGTTATACCTTGAAATTAGGGATGCCATCCTTCAGGCAGAACCTGAGGATCCCCTGGAATTACAGCTCGTCTCCAGACTACAGAGATCAGTTGTCCTGGAGAAAATGGCTGCTTTGGAGGGGGGACTCTATGGCATTGTACTCCACCGAGGTCCCTGTCCTCTCCAGGCTTCATCCCCAAATCTCCAAGTTTCCCAACCTGAATCTAGCAACTCTACCCCCCCATCCCCCGCTGATTGCAAGGGAGGACCTGGCAACCTTATCTAAGTTGCTACCAGACTCAAATCTAACTGTTCTACTGCAGACCAACATGGCTGCCCTCTGAAACTGTTTTGTTTTGGACATTCTGCAAAATGATAGAAGCACAAGGTCTTCCTGATAGCTACAAGTCATTCCATAATGTGGGTCTCATCACAGAGAATGCATGTGAACAGGTGGTGGCTGATTTTACCTGTTTGCAGGCTGGCAGCTTCAGAAGATTTTGCTCAGGTAAAGCATAGCTGTCATGGTGGAAAATAGCAGGAGAGGCATGTTTTTTTAGCAATGCTTCACAGAAAAAGAAATTATAGTGATGAACAATTGCCACTTATCCAACCGCAAACTATGCAAAAATTTATGCCAGTGCACAAAAATAATTGAACAGGGTGCTGTTGTGAATATTTAGTGTGTACTGTGAGACTACAGGTGCATTCAAACTACACTAAAAATGAATTTTGCAACTGTGTAAGAACAGTAAAAATCCACTTGCAAAATGCATTATTTAGTGTAGTGTGAATGCACCCTACATGTGTGATAGCTCCTAATAATGGTCTCACAATAGCCAGGGTTAGGCATATTGAAACCTTATGGATTATTAATCAACATACCAATGATCAGTGATGTTAAATTGTATGTTTTCAGTTGGGCAGAATTGCCTTTCTTATGACTCTTCTTTTTGATCTCTCTCTCTAAATTTTGGCATAGCTTGGCTCTTTAAGTGTACAGAGTTGCAAATCTCATTTAACATTACAGCTACTACTTCAATAACTTATCTGCTGTTTTGTTGTTGCTGTTAACAAAGGCTGTTAGTCAGTCCAATAAAAGGTAATAGAGCTCTAAGCTGAGGCAGTCCAATAAAAGGTCTTGTTTGAGGTTTTGTGTGGACCAATATGGCTGCATAACTTTTTCTAATTCAGTGATATCTAATTTCAGCTAGAAAATAGTGAATTGTCAACAGAATTAGGTAAAAAGACTGTATGCTCAAACTAAGCAAGGTAATACCACCTAATTGGGCTTTAATTGATGATATTACCTTGTTCAACATCTTAAATTAAACATTTTACATATAGAGACTATAAGTACTCCCAATGATTCTCTATCTACAAGAGAACTGTGATTCTTGATCGGCATCTGAGATGATTTTTAGATGGAGTTTGGCGTTCCTGTATTTCAGTGAGAGAACAAATAATTAAAGGCATTAACTAAATGTAGTCTCCCAGAGACCATGTGTTACAGCAGTGGGGGGGGGGGAATAAACTTTGCTGAGGACTATTAGAAAAGGGACTGGAAATAAAATGGCCAGTATTATAATGTCTTCATTTAGATCCCCATATAATGTCCCCATGGTGCAGCCTCATTTGGAATACTGTGTGCAATTCTGGTCTCCACATCTCAAAAAGGACATTTTGGAGCTGGAAAAAGTACAGAAGAGGACAACTAAGATGATTAGGTGATTGGAACACCTTCCCTGTGAGGAAAGGCTGAAGACTCTGGGACTTTTCAGTTTAGAAAGAGACAACTAAGAGATAACATGATAGAGGTTTATAACATTATGCATGGGATGGAGAGTGGAAAGATAGAACTCTACTGAAATACTGGAGCTTGAGGGCATCCAGTGGAGCTGATGGGCAGTAGATTCATAACAGACTAAAGGGAATACTTCTTTACACAGAGAATGATTAAAATATGAAATTAACTGCCAGAGGATGTATGATGGCCACAGACACAGACAGCTTCCAAAGGGGATTAGACAGATAGGTCTATTGGTGGCTAGCTACTAGCTGCGGTGATTAAAGGGAAGCTCTAAGCTGAGGCAGCAAATTTCTGAATACGAGTGCCAGGAGGCAACAGCAGGAAAGGCTTTGACCTCTATGTCCAAACTGGAGAGCCAGTTTGGTGTAGTGGTTAAATGTGTGGACTCTTATCTGGGAGAACTGGGTTTGATTCCCCACTCCTCCACTTGTACCTGCTGGAATGGCCTTGGGTCAGCCATAGCTCTGGCAGAAGTTGTCCTTGAAAGGGCAGCTGCTGTGAGAGCCCTCTCCAGCCCCACCCACCTCACAGGGTGTCTGTTGTTGGGGAGGAAGGTAAAGGAGATTGTGAGCCGCTCTGAGACTCTTTGGAGTGGAGGGTGGGATATAAATCCAATATCTTCATCTTCTATTGTTGGTCCTCTGGAATATCTGGTTGGCCACTGTATAATAGAGGATGCTGGACTGGATGGACTACTGGTTTGATCATCAGGGCTCTTCTGATGTTCTTATGCTGTAACTATACACCTCAGCAACAGATTGAAGAAGCTATTTGTCTATTTTGGATGTTGTTGTTCCAGTCTGTGGCCCCGTTATTGGATTCTGAACTGGTGGGGTTCAAATACCTTGTCCACTGGCTTGAAGAGAAGCGTGATTCTTCCCATTTGAAATATTATGAATTGCACGGTGGACTCAGTCTTGTTTACAGCATGGACACTAGTTCTCGCTTTTAAGCGTTTTTCATTATGAGCCGGTTTGTACAGAAAGTGCAATGGTGCACGCTTTGAATGTATAAGATTTATATTGAATGCATTTGGTATTTATTGCTTTAAAAAGTGTTCTTTCTATATACATAGGAGTACACCAGTAATTGTAGCCGTGTTACCGTTGTTCTGTAACTATACACCTCAGCAACAGATTGAGGAAGCTATTTGCCTATTTTGAATTTTGTTGTTGTACAGTACAACCACAAGAGGGCATAGGGTGTCAGAAAAATAAATTCCCTGCTATTACGGCACCCTGACCTGGATAGCCCAGGCTAACCATATCTCATGTCTCAGAAGCTAAGCAAGGTCAGCTTGGTTAATTCTTGGATGGAAGTACCAAGGAAGTCCAGGGTTGCTATGAAGAGATAGGCAATATTAAACCACTACTGAACATTTCTTGCCTTGAAAACTTTATGGGGTCTCCATAAGTCAGTTGTGACCTGGTGGTACTTTCCACTGCTGCCATGTATTGCTGCAGGAATCCTTTTGGGAGGAATTATAAAATTTTGTCTTAAGATAACATACTAGAATAATTTAATGCCAACTAGTAGGGTTGCCAGCTTCAGAGGGGGCCTGGTGTTCTCCAGGAATTTCAATTGATTTCCAGACTACAGAGATAAATTCCCCTGGACAAAATGACAATTTTAGTGAGTACACTCTATGGCATCGTAACCCTACTAAGTTCCTGCTCTTCCCCAAACTCCCCCTTCCACAGACTCTGCCCCCGAATCTCCAGCTGGCAATCCTAGTGACTAATTACATTTAATGTCTCTATTCTATTTGCAATGAGATTACAGTGGAGGAGGGGGAGATCTTTTCAGGGCATGTTTATGGATCACAACTGCCCCATTGCACAGAGTGTTAAAGCTGCAGTACTGCAGTCCTAAGCTCTGCTCACAACCTGAGTTCGATCCCAGTGGAAGCTGGTTCAGGTAGCCAGCTCAGTTTGACTCAGCCTTCCATCCTTCCGAGGTCGGTAAAATTAGCACCCAGCTTGCTGGGGGGAAAGTGTAAATGACTGGCGAAAGCAATGGCAAACCACCCTGTAAAAAGTCTGCCGTGAAAACATTGTGAAAGCAACGTCACCCCAGAGTCGAAAACGACTGGTGCTTGCACAGGGGACCTTTCCTTCCTTATGGATCACAAGAGTCCCGTGGCGCCTAGTGTTAAAGCTGCAGTACTGCAGTTCTAAGCTCTACTCACGACCTGAGTTCAATTCCCGGTGGAAGCTGGGTTTTCAGGTAGCCGGCTTGAGTTTGACTCAGCCTTCCATCCTTCCGAGGTCGGTAAAATGAGTACCCAGCTTGCTGGGGGGGAAATATAGATGACTGGGGAAGGCAATGGCAAACCACCCCGTAAAAAGTCTGCTGTGAAAACATTGTGAAAGCAAATTCACACCAGAGTTAGAAATGACTGGTGCTTGCACAGGGGACCTTTCCTTTTTCCTTATGGATCACAGATGGATCCTGTACTTTAGTAACATTTGTTTACTTCATTTATCCCCCGCCTTTCTCCTCACTGGGGACCCAGAACAGCTTACAACACCATCCTCATGTCATCAATTTTATCCCCACAACACCACCTGTGAGGCAGATTAGTCTGAGAGAGCATGACTGGCACACGGTCACCCTGCAAGCGTCCATGGCAGAGTGAAGATCTGAACCTGGATCTCCCAGATCCTTGTTTGACAGTCAAGCCAATACACCCCACTGAGCACACTGACTGAGAGCAGCATCAAAGGGTGATAATAATTTCGATGAGAGGAACATGTGTGTCATTTTTCTTTGTATAGAAATGTAAGTCAAGAAAACCAATAAAAAAGTCAGTGTCAAAAGAAGATTGGTATGTTTTGAAACTAAAAAGCAAAAGTAAGCAAAACTAGTCAAGGAAAGTAGGAAAAGAAAATGCCCATGGCTATTATGGTGCTACTGTATTTTCTCCAGCACTATCAATCAATGCTACTTAGTAGTGTTGCTGACTGCCGGGGTGTGTGTGTGTGGGGGAACTCCTGGCTGTTTAACAGAGGAACAAAGATGTTATTTACCTCCATGCCATTAAAACTTTCAGCTGCTCATTTCCAGACACAAAGTCTTTATTAAGGAATGGGATATTTTTATCTAGGCCTGTTGAGAACTTCAGTACTTGGGGGGGGGGGGCAGAAGACAGCTTACCAGGCCTAATTAAGGTGCATATACAATGAAGACAAGCAGGCATGAGTTGGAGGAGAAATAGGGATGGCAGCCTCCAAGTTGGACTTGGGGATCCCCCAGAATTATAGCTCACCTCCAGGTTACAGAGATGAATTCCCCTGGAGAAAATGGATGCTTTGGAGTGTGGAGTCTATGGCATTGACCCCACTGAGGTCCCTGTCCTCCCCAGGCTCCACCCCCAGATCTCCAGGAGTTTCCCAACCTGGATCTGGCAACCCTACTTCCCCATCCCTCAGCTGTGGGAAGGGGGACCTGCCAACCCTAATGGAGAAATGATGCTACAGGCACTCATGGTCTTCACTTTGCATGTGACTGAGCTCTGGCCTGAAAAGTACCCTGCAAAACAGCAGTAAATGATGATAGCACAGCCTCCCTAATTTTGCTAAGCTAATTTATCATATGTAGTTAGGGTTGCCAACTAGCTGGAGAAAAAAAATCCTATCCCCTTAATGTTCACTCAATGTTTAGAAATGGGCAGCTGAAACTTTTAATAGCACGGAGCTAAAGAACACCGTCCAATTAAATCTCTATTAAAGAAAGAAGACTTTTTTGTATCCAGACCTTTATAACACCATCGGTAGATGATTTTCACCAGCTTTAATTTGTTAATAACATTGAAAGAATGCACAAAGTGATATTGGAATAATTAATATACTTATGAGCCTGGAGAAAAAAAATGTTTTTTTTTTTACTATCCACGTTATTTACCTGGTAGTGAAAAGATTTAACATATTACTAGATATTAAACTTATATTACAGGGTGAGGATATGTATTTTTTTTCTCCAAGCAGTTCTAACTGGAATTTTTGGTAAGGTTTGCAACCTTATTTTAAAATACGCAAGGGAAACCAGAAAGAGCTCTTTAGTAGTCCATAAAACGGCATGAAATGTTGGGACAGAAACTTTTTGTGAGCCCTTCCTAAGCAAGTACAATAAAAAAAAGGATACTTCCAGAATCTACGTCGTCGGCTCATGCAAATAGCGGTAAAAAAGAAAGTATCCTTGTATGAGCGAGTTAATGCATTTCATTGATACAGCGCCTGGAATGTAAGAAATGAGATTGCTGAAAAGTCGACTTTGTGTGATGCATTTGTGTAATTCTTTGCACTTACGACAGGAAGAAAGTAAAACTCCATACTGGGCGATACCCTGTTTCTTAGACGTGAGTGCTATTTAAATCACCGAGACGTTCATTGGAAGACTATGCAGGTTTACCTGCCTATAGGGCTAACGCCCAAGAAAGTAATGAATTTAGAAAAAGAGTACGAAGGCTCTGTCCACCATGGGAGCCGATGGTAGGTACGTGTCTGCAGGAAAGTTACATTCCATGGCGCACTATCGCTTTAAAGCCGCCTCCCCCGCTTCTCCTCCTTCCTCCCCAACACCATGCTCAGCCTTCCAACCTCACCTTCAGCCGATGACATAATTTCTATCTTCTAATTGGCTGCCTCCCGTCTCAGTCACCTTCATTGCTCCGCCCACCTCTCCCTCTCGCGCCGTTCATAACCAGAGTTACACGGCAGCCATTGACGGGTGCGTGAGGCGCGCAGTCATCTCGTCTCACTCTGATTGGCTAACGCGTTCCGCCTGTCTCCGAACCTTAGGACCTGGTGGGCGGGAGCTTCCGTGGCTGTGAGGAGCTGAGCCGGTGGTGAGGCCAGATCTCAGCTTGCTCCGGGGAAGTTTCCAACAGGGGGCTTGTGGGGCTCCGGAAGGGGAGGACGGCGGGCCACCGCCGCAACTGGCATGGAAGCGTGATCAGGTGAGGGGAAGGCAAGTTCTCCGGCTTTAGCCTGGGAGGAGTGAAACGTGCCAGCGCTTCATCTCTTCCGCTCAGGGGCCCCTTCGTGGATGGGGCAGGGAACCGCCCCTGTCGGAGACACGAACCAGGACTGTTTTCACCGCTTGCCTGCTCTGGGCTCGAGCGGGGCACGTCAGGGCCCTCTCTTTGCCCGCGGTGTTGGGGCGCTGGGATAAAACCTGCTCCCAACCGCGCCCTTCATCTTCAGCCAACCTCCCAACTGAGCTGCTGCCGGCCGCCCCACCCCCATTTTCTTTTGCAGTGGTTGGGACTCGAGCCTTGCGAGTGCTGCTGCGACCCCTCCCACAGTGGGTCTGTGTGACTTCATGGGTGCCCCTTATGCATTCTCTGGCCTCATAGTTTCCCCTGTTTTCCTGTAGATTTGCTGTGAGCTGCAGCTGAATCCCCCCCCCCCCTTTCTCGTTAGCCTGGCTTCTGCTTTGCTATGGAACGCCGCCCCACATCTGTCTTTCCTTTGCTAGAACTTAAGGTGTTGCATTTTCTTTCCTTTCTTCCTTCCTGTGATTCTCTTAGCGTGACGATACCGACTATGGTTTTCTCTGTGAGTCTGCTTTCCCAGAAAGCTCAGTTTCAGTTACATAGGTGATGTATATTGCTGGGTTGCCTATATAAAATTTTAGGATGGAGTTTAGCCCCTGATTCTGTTCCAGATTTCGGAACTGTGAACTTGGGTCTGTTTGTCAGGACCATTGTAGGTGTGTGGTGAGGGTTTTTGTGTGTGTGTGCATTCATGAGCACTACAGGATTTGGTTTTAGACACACATTGGGAAAATACTTTTTTTTAATTGATGCTCCTTTGTGATGCTCCTGGCTTTCCCATTTAGGAAGCATCTCAAGATAGAGCACATATTCATTCCTGTTTGTTTTCAGATACAAGTGACTTACCAGAGTTCTTTATAAACAGTTTTGTGACTATGGCCCCATTTATTTTCGCGGTAAGAGTTTTATATGCTTATTGACATGCTATATGTAAGTCTTCTGTTTGCTTTTAAGATTGATATCCAAGGCACAGTTCACCAGCTCTGAGTATAGTGTGTGGGGAAAATGGTACACTTGGGATTTGGAGCATCCAGATTAGATGTAAAGTGTGCAGGGTGTATAGGTATAGGTGGGAAGAGAAAGTATAAAGATTCAATGTCTGTGGGCACTTGAAGGCTGTGTTCTGTGGGGATTTCCATTCCACACCCATCTCAACTGTTTGCTTTTCTGCCTGTGTATTCTTGCCTGTGTACCTCAACCCTCTGAGAAATCAGCGTAGATGCACCAGCTCTTCCTAAGTGTCTGTGGATGAAGAGTTTCTAGATATGAATGATGCCCTGAAGCAATTCCTGGATGTGATCTAAGAATTGCAAGTCACACTTTTAATCAGCTTCTGATTATGAAGCAAAGGCCTTTTCTGCAATGTTGAGCTTGGATTCCAGATCTTACCTAGCTGGCTAGTATCTCACAAATAAGAATTGTATGTAGCAAAAATCGTCTGTTCGCTAATTACAGTGGGGCATAGGAAGAACTTTTATATGTAAGTTGAGGAATGACATGCCACAGCACTTTAGTAGTGTCACTGATACTGCTGCTGCCATAATGAAAGGTTTCTCTGCTACCTGCAATTCCTGTGAAAGAAATAGGCAGTACATTTTTTAAATCATTAAATACATCTTGATCATTTCTGTTTGGCAGTGAATTTTGGTACTAAATGTTTTAAAAGATCTATGAGACATCATGTCAGCAGTTAATTGAAGCATACCCATCTGCAATGTGAGCAAGTTAAGCATACTGCATACGTCTTGAAATATACATTGTGTATAGTTAGCTGTGCAGCATATAATGTACATGATAAACTACAAGAGAGCAATCCTAATCAGATGTACCCATGTTATTTTGTGAGGCTTAATGCCAGGACAGTGGACTTAAGATCATAGCCATTGAATGGAGTGGACACTTACTGCCGCAACACCGGGTCCTTTGTCTGGTTCCATAAACATTTAATAATGTGCTCATTTTCAAGACTGATAGCTTTATTTAATGTGCATGCTTTCATGATCTTTGTGTTTACCTAGGCAATAACCTTGTGAGTCATTTACTCCCATATAAGGATGATAAACTAATGCAAGAAAACATCATATGAAGCTGCCTTATACTGAATCAGACCCTTGGTCCATCAAAGTCAGTATTGTCTTCTCAGACTGGCAGCGGCTCTCCAGGGTCTCAGGCTGAGGTTTTTCACACCTATTTGCCTGGACTCTTTTTTGGAGATGCCAGAGATTGAACCTGGGACCTTCTGCTTCCCAAGCAGATGCTCTACCACTGAGCCACCGTCCCTCCCATCCATTTTGAGATAACAGTGAATCTGTAGCGAAAGGACTTAACCAAATCTATCCTTTTGCCTTTCATGTGGATTGCTGTATATGCATGGTGTCATGCCAATAGTTTCACCACCAAGCCTCCTAATTTTTTTTAGATATAATATACCTATGATGATTTGCAGAGGGTTAGCTGTGTTTGTTTTGTGGCTTCTTGAAGACTAACAAACTTATTGTTGCATAAGTTTTTGTGAGCCAGAGCCTCTTCATTTTTTAGTCGTTAAAATGCTGCAAGATGTTGTGATGAAAGATAACCACCTGTCTGGACCATGAAAAATGTTATAGTTGTCTGACTGTGGTACTGCTGCTCAATGAATACAGGTGTTTTCACAGTATGGCTGTTAACTTTGTATTCATATATTTTAGTGATTCTTGTATGTATAGTATAGCTTTTGGTGATATGGAATTGTTGTCCTAAGAATGTGGTATAACAGGTCCTGAATATGATGTGCTAATGTTGGTTATTTCCGTAGTGGGGGCATCTTTGCTCCTTTGCTTCTTTTCCTCACTTGTGGATTGACTCCTTAAACCCTGGAGCCTTTTATATTCTGGCTTCTTTAGTTTAGGACACAGGGTGTGACTGAAGAGCTGAAAGTAATTCTAAATGTCACTCTAATGCCCTGTTGATAAGCTTTTAGTAGCAATAAAGGGAACTTTGACTTTTTAGTACATTCTGAATTATATTTTTGTTGGTAAAATAACTCCATCAAGATTGAGTTTAAAAGCTGAAGAAGAAACATGTGGTAGTGATGGTGACATTGCAGGTTCATGGCTGGCAGTGTTATTAATAATAATTGTCTAAGACCAGTTTAGTTAGTATATTCTCTGACAGTGATTATCCAGACACCAACTAGATTAGAGGCATTGAACTCATTTGTTATGAGTGCTGGATTTGACATAAAAGAGACCTTGTTGGGTTGGGCCGAGCCATGTTTGTACCTAAGAACCCAGACAAACATATACATATATTTTGAAAAAACTTAACACATGCTTAAAATGTTAGCACTCATTGGTCTTAAAGGTACTTTCTTTGTATTTCTCCCATTCTCGGTAGCTCTGCTGTGTGATTGAGAGAGCCTGGCAAAGCAAGCTATTCCTACCCAAGGGAAGAGCCTCAGCTGATGGAGAAAATAGAGGTTTTGTTCTTTAGCTCCTGTGCAGTTGAGCAAGCCTTGCAAAGCAAGCTGTGATGCAGAAGGAAGCAAGACAGAGGGAGAAGGAAGCAGATGACAACCAGTTGCTCGGGGGCCTGAAAAGAACCCTCCAGGGGCCTAATTCGGCCCCCAAACTGCATGTTTGACACCCCTGAACTTGATGCTCTGTAGGACCAGACATAGATAGACTGTCACCTTTCTGATTTTGTCTTTTTTTTAAAGCTGCCTTTTCTAGTGGTGGTCATAACTTGTGACAAAGAATTCCACAGATGTGTTCTGTGAAGAGCTATTTCTGTGTCTTGAATCTTCTGTCAATCAATTCCTTTAGTTGACCCAGTATTCCAGCTTTTGGAGAGAATCTCTACTCATTAATCATAAGCCTCTATCATGCTGTTCCATGGTCATTGGCAGATGCTTTGTTTTGGCTGAAAACTTCGATTTCTTATGAATAAAGTATAAGGATTTTGCTATCCTTTTAAGTTGTTCCTTCCTCTTTGCTTGCTTTTTAGTTGAAGTGAAGCTTTTATTCCTTATATTAATGAGGTCTTCCAGGCACTTCATGGCCGTTGGAAGATGTCTCTGAATGCATCATCCTCTTAAAATCAGATTGCTTGAATTACAGTAAGACAGCCTGTAAATCTGTGAGTAAGCCTTTGAATAAAGCACTTTGTCTTTGGATGTGTGTAAATAGAAAAGGAATAAGTAGAACTAAAGAGCTTGTGAAATAAAATGAGAATAGATCTCAGAGCTGAATGTCCAAATTTCCATCCCCCAACAGTATAGGGTAGTATAGGGTGCTTTGCGTGCCTTCATAAATACAGATAAATAGTATGGGGTACTTGGTCCCCACCTACATAGCTCTGCAGGCACCCTACCCATTCTTTGTTTGTTGAAGTCATTTTGTGTCCTCTGCTTTTAATCTCAAGTTTATTCTTTCTCCTTCTATTTACTCTTTAGCATGGGACTACAGGAATTAATGATGGATTCAGTCTCAGTTTGGCAGTACATTTTCAGCTAAAACTCTTAAAAATGCAGCTGGTTACATGTATTCTGACAGTCAAGTTGTTTTTCTCTAAAATATAAAGGAGTATTTGACAATATTTTAAACCATTTCCTCAAATGGTTCTCAGACATTGATACAAAATGTAAATCTTTGTGGAATTGCTTTAAAACATTTCATTTTGTCAAATCATAGGGCTGGGCAACATTTGGGAGTACTGAATGACCTCATTTTTGTTCCGAAGTTCAGTTGCTTGTTTCAGTTATCTGCCTCTTGATGGGATGAAGAAAAGGCAAACACTTCTTAAAATTAATATGACCAATCTGAATGTTTAGGGTAAATTTTTATAAACACCTTGGCCTTTTGGCTAAGATAAAGTTTAGTGTGTAAGCATTTTATCATACAGTTTAATGAACACTTTATCTGTCTTCAGTTGCAAATAGAAGAAAAACTGTATTTGAAATTTCTGTAAATTAGCGACTGTGTTTTTGTCATGTGTAGCGTTTAGCTATTTCAAGGCTAAATAATTGTCATATTTTAAATTTAGAAGGGATGATAGTTTCACAGCCTGAAGTGTTTGATTGCTAGGCTTCCATGTTCTAGCCCTGCTTCCAAATACTGTTGTTAACATGAAAAACCACCTATTAAATCAAATATGAAGTCAGGTGTTTTCCATTATAACTTTTTGTTCTTCCCTCAAGTAACAGAGGATAGCCAATATGGTTCCCTCCACCTTGGTTGTTTTTATCTTCCCACCCACCCTGTGAGACTATGACTCGCCCAGGGCTAATCAATGAGGAGCATGACTGAACAGGGACTTGAATTCAGATCTTATGAGCCCTACTGCAGCAGTCTAATTGCTACATCTTGTTGGCTTGCTTGTGTTTCTGAATCCAAGCAGAACTGTAACATCCCTGTAATGGGAGAGACTTGAAAAAGGAATTCTTAAATCTGAAGCTCCAGTTGAGGTTTGTGCTCTTTCCTAAATGAGATTTTTAAAATCTTGGGCTTGTTCTTTCACTAGTCAACAGCAACTAAGCGGCTGATCCCACTTCCATTCAGCATTTACAGCTATTCTGATCTTCGTTTTCCAGTAGCCTTCCTCCTGAGCCTGCTTTGGCATGGATGGTGGGATATAAATCAAATAAACCTAGCCCCCCCACCCCTATTATCTAATCCTTCACTTCTGAGGTTTGAAGCCATGCGAGCTCCACCTTTCATTAGCTTTAATAAGCACTCAGCAGAACAAATTAGTTACTTTGGGTACAAAAGCTGGTTGGCTTCTTCACTGTGCTCTTCTTACTGACCCTGTCACAATTGTGCTAGTGAAAAAAAAACTAGTGCAGGGGGTATCAAACTCATTTGTTACAAGGGATGGATCTGATGTAAATGGGATTTTGTGGGGCCAGGCCATGCATATCATAAAATGTTATGGCAGGTAGTGGAGATATAAATTTTATAAGGATACAAACACAATTAAAGATATTCTTTTTAAACTTAAAATACAAACATACTTAAAACTCTTGCAATATTTTGTTTAAAATGAAAAGGTGGTGGAATAGTGGGATTTGGCAGTGCAGTTTTAAAATAAAACCTTTGGGAAAAAGCACAAGGATCACAGCAGTAAATATAAAATGCTCTATCTAGGAAAAAATGAAATATCTGGGCATTGCAAGCTTCTACCCCACCTTGTCCACTTAGATTGTCAATGGCTCTCCAGTGTAATATGCCCCTTTGGCTGTGGGTTCCCAGGGTAGAGTACTCAGCAACAGTCCTTTTGTCCATTCAGCAGAGACAAGCTGTCTCAAGGCATCTACCCTTTATTTGCAAGGATACAACTCCAGTAAGCAACTGGCCATAGGAATGCTGGGAGGTGAAACACACTGCAGTACAGACAAAGTTGCAAGGAAAATGCAGAGTGGATTTTCCATTAAGGAAAATTTTCCATGAAAAATCCACTCTGCAGTTTCTTTGCAACTTTGCTTTCTGCTGCAGTAGGCAAAGACAAGGCAGAAAGAGCAGGGAACTTTGGCAACCTTGGAGCTTCAAAGGGTGAGGACAGGAGGGGGGAAGAAAAGAGCCCCGCAGCTTGATTAAAGCCCTGGGTGGGCTGGTTCTCACCTGCAGGCTGGACATTTGGCATTATAGTGGACTAGTGCAGGGGTGGCCAATGGTAGTTCTCCAGATTTTTTTTTTGCCTACAACTCCCATCAGCCCCAGCCATTGGCCATGCTGGCTGGGGCTGATGGGAGTTGTAGGCAAAAAGCATCTGGAGAGCTACCGTTGGCAACCCCTGGACTAGTGCATTATATTTGGTCATGAATGTTAAACTGCCTTCTCTGGAGTGAATTTTCATAGTGATTATTAATCATGCTGTATGAATGGAAAACTGAATGTTGCTTACCCATGTGTGAGGAGGGTATGTATAGGAAATGGAATCATTGCAGAAATTATCAGATAAATGGTGAGCTTCTTCTGAGGGTTTAAATGTGGAGCCTGTGGGGTTGCTGTATTAACAACATAGCAAGCTGCAGTTTGAAAGCAACTGAGGTTTAAATAATATTGGGGCTAGAATAAAGAGATACATGAGATTTTCATGGGGACTTTTAGAGCATTATTCTTTTAATTTATGATCCACCTTTTTCACTTGGACTCAAGGTAGATTAACAGTATGATGCAAGCTTTTCAGTCAGTAAGTTGATTACAAAACAGGTTAACACCAGTCAGTGGGTTATAAGATATGGTAGCAATAAGTAAATATTTGGTGAGAGAAATGCAAGAATAGTCATGGGAACAAGAGTGTGAGCCAGAGGTCTTAGTAATGCAGAAAAAAATGAAATTATTTTGTTATTTTTATACATTTAGTAGTAGACGTGCTTTGAATCTTAAATGAGTTTTAAGAGGCTTTAAAAATATCTTAAAGGACGTCCTACTTGACTGAGTATATCATCTCCTTTAGGACCCTGTACAGTATGGAGCCCATATAGTTGAAGAACCCCCCCATATGAAACTGGGTGCACCTTAAGATTGTCACATCAAGGCTTGTTCTTTCTGTTCCCTCTGTAAAAAAGGTGAGATCTGTTACCCAAAGAGCAATAATAGTATGGGCTGCTGGTTGAAAGAAGGGATGCTTACCCTTTAAGTAACTTCGGATGGCTCTGTATTTTTTGTTGTTCAGTTGCACAGCCGAGTCCAACTCTTCACGACCCCATGGACCACATCATGCCAGGCCTTTCTATCTTCCACCGTCCTCCTAAATTTGCTCAAATTCATGTTCATTGCATTGATAGCACTGTCTAACCTTCTCATCCTTTGCCCTTCCCTTCTTCTTTCAATCTTAGCATCAAGGTCTTCTCCAGTGAGTGCTCAGATACTCTTTATATCTGTATTGTTTAGGTGGACTTTGCCCTGACTTGATTCTAATTGTATTTTGGTTATCCTTTTTAATATGTCGGGTTCAGATTGGTTTTTTCAACTCTTAGATTTTAATCACTTTGAGCAACAGGGAAGAGTGGTATATAGAAAAAAAAGGAATGAGTATTAATGTAATGAAACAAATGGACCAATTGCAAAACTTGTGGGGGGAATCCAATCCCCCCCCCCCCATACCATTGGGCAAGACTCCCTCAGAGGCCGGCCACAGTGGCAGTGGTGTCTGAGAGCAGCTTTGAGCCTGCTCCAAGCCTGGGGAGGCTCCAGGCATTCTGCTGCAGCAGCCAGGCTGACAGCAGCTCCTAGGCTCCACTGCAGCCTTGCTGCCGTAATTTCCTGAGTTTGCTGCGGCCATGGCCAGGCTTGCCAGCATCTTTGAAGCCCTGTCACTTCTCCAGCTGCTGAAGCAACAACTGCTGAGCCACTATAGTTGCTCGATGGTTTATCTGGGAAAAGGGAATTTAAACTGCCCAATGTATTTTTAAAACTTTTCCAGATTTTTCTGCAAACCTAAGGGTTCACGAAGTTGGCAGAAAACCCTATTTAGGGTAAGTGTGCCCCCTATCTGTGGATTTTTGTATGAACAGATAGGGAGCACACTTGGCACATAGTATATAGATAGATAGTATATATTATAGCTTTATTGCTCAGTCTTGAGTGTTCTGGAGATGTTATAAGTATCTGGTTTTTAATCTCATCCGTAAAAATTGTCTCAATTTGTGTCTAAAATCAAATCCTGCCTGTGCTCGTGAATGCACACAAAAAACTCACCCCAAACACCCAGACAGCTATATTGTGGAGTTAATTTGGGTTGTAAGAGAAATAGTTTTAAATTCTGGCTTTTCTCTATCTCCTTTCAGACATGGTTTTAGTTAGCTCAGCTTTTTGCTATACTGGCATATAAATGTCTTATTTGCTTTTTCCACACTATACTTTGGTCAAGCCAGTTTAGGATTAGTATTTTTTGTTTCTTCCATAGAGCAAGCAGTTGAACTAAAACTAATGCATGGAAAATGATCTTTTCACTTTAAGTTGGATGTTGGCAAATTTTCTTTGGATTTGGAAGGCAGCCTCAAAATTTAGGGGTGAGGCTCATATTTCAGGGTTATATATGGCCATATTTTCTAATTATTGGTACCTCAAAAAACAATAGGTGCCACAGATTTCTAGATGCTGTAGCAACCTGGTGCCTGGGATTTGCCAAGCGCGGCTTTGATTAAAATTGGATAGGTTGCTAAGGATTAAATAACATTATTTTGTGAGCTTTCAGTGGTCCTTTGTTTCTTTGACCACTTCCTTTAGAAGAGCAGAATGGAACATAATTTGCTGAAGCTGCTTCCTTATCTCTCTCCCCAGTTTTGAGGTGTGACTACTTTGAATGCTTTTTATTGCTTTTTTTTGCCTCTCTCGTCCTTGATTTTGGAGCTTTAATTTAACATGTTAGCTGGGTCAAGTGTTGGTGTCTGAAGAAAGGCAATAGACCTTACGCAGCAGCTTTCCATTCAGGTCACTTCTGAGTTTTCAGAAGAACAGTGGAAGCAAAAGAAGGCCTGGCCTATTTAGCTTGTTCTTTTTTATGGGTAGAGGTTTCATTCCCAGAATTCAAACTGAACTGTGGGTTGCTAGGGAAGAAGTTATATGCAGCATGGGGTTGTGGTTGGGAGCAGCAGAGTCTAATCTGGAGAACTGGGTTTTGTTCCCCACTCCTGCACATGAAACCTACTGGGTGACCTTGGGCCAGTCACAGTTCTGTGAGAACTCGCTCAGCCTCACCTGCCTCACAAGGTGTTTGTTGTGGGGAGAGGAAGGAAAGGCCACTTTGAGACTCCTTAGAGCAGAGAGAACTAGTGTATAAAAATCAGCTCTTCCTTTTTTGATTAAGCTGTGTAGAAACAAAGTAGGGATTTGATCTGATGGCTTTTGATTGGCCTTTTGCTTTGCCTTCCATCTTCATTAACTTGTCTGTCAGAAGGCTTCCCATTTTCATATGCCTAAAAAAAACAGAATCAGTGCTTTGGCAATTTCTCCCTGTGAGGCTGCTGATGTTCCCAGCTCCTTCTGCCTTGTCTTTGCTGGCTTCAGCTGGAAGCTCTTCTGAGCTTTCAAAGTTGCAAGGAAAACCTGGAATGGATTTTTCATGAAGGTCTCTGCACCTTCATGGTCTGTCTGCCCAGAGACTTTAATGGAAATCCATTCTGTCTGTCCCCTTGCAGCTTTGTCTTCGCTACAGTGTATTTCAATGAAATATAGCTAAAGCAGTTTCACTTTTGCAGTGTTAATGGCCAGTTGAAGCTCCTTGCAAATAAAGGGTTGATGCTTTGAGCTGTCTCTGCTGAGTAGACCTGAGAACTGGTGCCGAATGAGTTCTTTAACCTGGGAACCCACAGCCGAAGGGGGATATTACACTGGAAAACCATTGCCAATCTGAGTAGATAGGGGTGGGGTGGGAAGAGAAGCTTTCAATGCCTAGCTATTTCATGTTTTCCTCAATTCAGATCATTTTATATTTTTAGTCTCTGCTGTGATCCTTGGGCCTTTTCTTCATGTTTTATTTTAAAAACTGCATTGCCAAATCCCAGTATTCCCCCATCTTTCACTTTTAAACAGTACTGCAGTCTGAACTTTCTGCTCACGACCTGAGTTCGATCCTGGTGAAAGCTGGGTTCAGGTAGCTGGCTCAAGGTTGACTCAGCCTTCTTCCAAGGTTGGTAAAATGAGTACCCAGATTGCTGAGGGGAAAGTGTAGATGACTGGCAAACCACCCTGTAAAAAAGTCTGCCGTAAAACGTGATGTGACATCACCCCGATGTCAGAAACAACTGGTGCTTGCACACCTTTACCTTTTTACAAGACTTTTAAGCATGTTGGTATTATAAATTAGAAATAATATAATATATTTAATTTCTGTATCTCCACCACCTGGAATTACTTTTTATGACATGCATGGCTCAGCCCCACAAAGTCCCATTTGTGTCACATCCTGCCATCGTAAAAAAAGAGTTTGACACCCTGATCTTTTGGGTTCTTTTCTTCCCTTTCTTCCCTTTGTGCCCTAATATTTTTCAAAGGGAAAAAAGGATGGAAAAGGCCCTCAATATCAATACAAAACCAAAGAAAAAAATCAAAGAGGAGTATATGTACTGCAAAGGATACATAGAACAAAACACTATGTGACACTAAACATTGTATACAAAAATATTAGTGTGTGATGACACTCTTGATAAAGTACTAATTTCTTGCCATCCTCATATGTGTACAAAGAACTTTTCAGTACACAAATATTCCACATGAAGTCAAGACTGTAGGAGGCAGTTGAATCCTCATTCAAATATGAAATGGTTTTAATGTTTTAAGTCACAGTAATTGTCAACAGGTTCCCTTTAATGCTTAAATTGGTAAGCTGCCATCTAATTAACAGAATAATATATATCCCGTTGTTGTTCTTTAAGATCCATACTCTAATGAGAGTACCAGACTTGCAGCTAATTCAAATTCTGCTGCTAAGATCAAAACACAGAAGTAATCTCTTCTAGGAGCAACCTTTGAACAGGATGTGAATATATCGCTATAACATGATTCAGCCACCTTCCAAAGTGGGCCTGAAAGTCCTACCAGAGATCTTTTTCCTGGAGGTACCAGTGCTTGAGCTTGGGGAATATTCTGCATGCTTTTTAGCAGTACCACTAAGCTTGTGTGCCCCCCCCCCAAAAAAAATCTCAAAAAGCACTTGCCTGACTGCATGCCTTGAATTTCTGTTACTAAAAATGTGTCAGTCTTCACTTGTGTATTATTTTGAACAATAATTTAACTATTCTTTTTAAAGAATTTGAAAAGGCAAACCAGTGTGTTACAAAATTATAACTTAAAAGTAAAACCCATTTCATGCATATAAATGTGAAGACAGCAAGTTCAATCCTTTTAAGTTTAAAGAATTGCTTTCCTCTTAATACAGCAAAAGGTCTGATTAGTCAAAGGGTGAGATCACACTGGGAATTTGGTGCGGCAGTATCCTGGCTTTGAAAAAGCCAGTGCTCTTTGATGCATGGTGTGGCAATCACCCCCTTCCCCGCTGCCGGGAGAGGCACAGGCCACATGCATGCATGCAAGAGGAGCATTCAGACTGCTCCTGCATATGCAGGGCAGGTGCATTTTGCACACCATGGCCATTCAGATAGCTGGGAAACACACCCTGCATGCACTTTAGAGATTTCCGGTGCCTATTTAATCCAATCCCACCCTGTCCTAAAACAAGGTAAGAAGGGGGGGGACTCGGGGCAGGTGTGTGTGTGTGATTGCACACATTAAATCTGGAGGGGAGGCATAACTAGATAGGGCCAAATCTCTTGTGTGATCTCACCCAAAGATTTATCATACTATTACAAGTAATGCTGTGGTGGAGTTTGCAGCTGACTAGTAGAAAATAAGTTGCTTACCAAGCTCAGCCACGATTCATAGATGCCTGTACCCTTGTAGCTTTGTACCCTTTTAAGGCCCTAGTGGATGGATAAATCAGAGCAATATAAAACAACTACTCTCCATTGGTTGTCTGAAGCTATTGCATTGAGGAGAAATGTCTGCTTTATACTCAGAATGCCTCTGAGTGTAGATCATTCCTGATGGCCCCTGTTAAGCTTCACTGGTTTAGGTGAAGGAGGCTCATTCCCTGATATTTATTTATTATTTATTTATGATTTATATCCCGCCCTTCCCACAAAGATGGCTCAGGGCGGCTCACAACAGATAATAAAACAAGAATTAAATTAACATTTAAATATATAAGCAGTTAAAACAGTCAAAACATTTAAAACCTTAAAACATCAAACCTTAATAGTATAAATAGCAAGAATCTGGTAAGCTACATTAGTTTCCCATATCAGTTAGGGATATGATGCATGCTGTACAGGAACATGTGATTCCTATTTTTTAGAGTACGTAGAAGATTCCAGCCTTTTAACTGATGTTCCAAGAACGTTTACTTGTTTAGAATATGTAATAAGGGAGGCATGTTGCAGAGATTTGGGATGATGGGAAAGAGGATAAAACCTCAGTTGTCACATTCAGGCTAGAGACTTTTTCTTAATGCCAGCTGGATATTTTCCATGTTGTTCCACTACTCCTAAGCTCTGAGTCACCACTAGTGAAGGCAGATAACCCACTGTAATTGTTGGAACAGCAATAGTTTGGCCTGGACTTGTAAACAATGGTGTATAAACATTTCCACTGAATTAAGAAATTTATTAGCAAGACAAGACCTCAGCATCTCTTAGAGATGATGTTATGTAAATGGGGGAGGGAAACTACCCCAGGCTTTACTTGTAGTACAGTCATATAAAAATTGAAAGGAAATGAAGATGGGGAAAAAAACTATTATGCTGCTGTTCCAAGTGATGGGTAAGCCAACTGGATATGAGGGTGATCTGACTGCAACATATGTCATGCCATTGATCACCAGGGTTGATTTGGCTGATCTAGCATCTTAGATGGGTGTCCCCTACACCACTCCATGTGCATCCCTCCCAAAGCTGCACTCTCAGTGGAAGATAGAAAGATATAAACAGTGCTTCAGTGAAGGGTATGTGATAGCTGCACTGCCTTGCTAGAACCTTCAAACGAGCTCAAGGTCCATTTGTAGGAGAGTGTAGGATAAACCAACTAATGAATATGTTTGGTTAACTTTTTTTCTAGTGTCCTGTTGATCTGCTCAACAGCTAATGCTGTGTTTACTCAAAATGAAGATGGCCCTCTAAAAAAAGTTGTATGGAGCATTTTTAATTATTGCACATACTTTTAATTTATGGGGAAATTAAATATGATTTTTTCTTGACAGCATTCTGGGGTGGGGGGGAAGGCTTCAGGTAAGTAAGTAAGCAAGGTAATATTAGTTCTGTTTCTTTGATATGGCAGTATGGCAGCAGAGGCTTTGAGTCAGCATGGGATTGCACAAAGTGAGTTCCACTGATCACAGGCAATCAGGCTAGTGACTACTTGCAAGACTGCATTAAGTGGGAAAAGCTTCCATGGAAGCTGAATAATTCAGAAGGACAACTTTTTGAATCTGGTAGGATTGATATTTCTTAGTGGATGGTTTACTTTAAATATACAAGTCTGTGACATTGTGTTTTCTTTGAAATCTGACATGGTATTAAAACTCCATAACTGCAATGACTGTAACTTTTCCCAGAATTTGTAAATTATATGGATGGCATACTCAGCTAGAGTCCCTGCTGGAATGGCCTTGGGTCAGCTATAGCTCTCGCAGAGCTGTCCTTGAAATGGCAGCTTCTGGAGGAGCTCTCTCATCCCCACCTATCTCACAGGGTGTCTGTTGTGGGGGAGGAAGGTAAAGGGGAGTGTAGACCACTCTGAGATTCAGAGTGAAGGGCAGGATATAAATCCAATATCATCATCATCTTCTATATGTGTTGCTTACCAGCAACAATCAGGTTGGCTTGACCACATCACAATACACAGGTGGGTGGAGTTAAATGAAGACTTGCAGAGACTTCTAGTTGTATGGGCTGCATACAGTGCTACTAAAGGTTGTACACAAGAGTAATAAGTAGCAAAGGAACAAGCATGGGATGACTATCTCATTCCAAGAATATGAATAAGCAGCCAACTAGTATTTTGTGAGATTTATCTCTTAATAATGATACATCTCCAGTAATGCAGATGACAGGCCTTCACAAATCCTTTCTTGTCAAAAGTCTTGTCCATGGTATATCGATACATAACACAGGTTTCCTCCCCCCAGTGCCTCTGCAAATTGCATAGAACTTGTAGAATAGGGGTGTCAAACTCATTTGTTTAGAAGGCTGGATTTGACATAAATGAGACCTTGTCGGACCAGGTCATGTGTGTCATAAAATGTAATGCCAGGTAGTGGAGACAAAAACTTTATAGAAGACACAGACAAATGCAAGTAAAGATGTTTCAAAACAAGCTTAAAACATTAGCACATTGTAATATTTTGTTTAGTTTAGTCTCTGATACCTCTTGCTCTGAATTATTGCATCAAAATCTGGAAACCATGTCTGTGCTGTAGCAGTCTTGAGTATGCTGTTCAGGTATGTCTATAAGTTGCAAACTTTTGATTTATTGACATTCATTACAGAAATCTCTCGGTCAATACTTTGAGCCTAAGGCCCAGAGGGAAACATGAAATGGCTGGGCATTGAGAGCTTTTGTACGTAAGTTGCTTCTTGTGCTGGTCAAGAACATTTGAAGGCACCATGACACAGACTGAGGGCTATATGTTTTGTCTACAAAGCTGTAGTCTTCCCCAGAAAAATAACCGCAACTCCTATGAGAGTGCAAGAATATAGAGACAGCAATGTGTAGAGCCAGTATCAGCTAATAGAAGCTGTCTTTTTTTGGTAAGTGACATGAATATTGTGCTTCTTTGAAGAAGCATTGGAAGGAAATGATGTCATATGTTGATGTACCTGTCAAAGACAGTATCAAGTCCATGTTTATTGTTACTGAGTTTGGAATACTACAGTTTGTACCAACAGAAGACAATTCATAAAAAATTTGAAAGAATGTTATTGGAAAATAACAAGGACTGGCACAAACACTTTAAATTTGCTCTAAGGAGTAGGTGAGAAGATGACAGCACTTTAATATTTTCCAGCAGTGATACGAAATTGTGAATTTTTCTGTATGGATTATATGAATTTTTGAATGATTTCTGTGTGCAGTGGAAGTTCTGGATTTTACTAGTATAATAAATCTTTGAAATTTGTATGTATTGCAATTCATTATTATTTCTTCCTTTTTTTACATTTGATTTCTTATATGGGAAGCATAGGTTAAAATCTCCAGTCTGCAAAGGAAATGTGCTGGGTGAACTTGGTCTGGACACACATACTCAGCCTAATCCACCTCACTGGTTTGTTATTCCTCATCTAAATTGCTTTCGTACTGAGAAAGACTGGATCATGAAGGCATGAATACAGAGAAAAGGGGGAGGCAAACCCCGTTTGCACCCAGGATAGCCCTGGCATAAAAAACCAACAAAACACAGAGACATATTCATTCTCTCTCTCCCTTCCTCTCCCCCCCCCCCCATAGAAAAGCAAAAAGCTCATACCTTGAGTAAAAATTGAGTAAAAAATTAGGGAACTGAGCAAAGTAAGTTCCAGCTCTTTCTCTCCTTCCCCAGGAGATGAGAGGGAGGAACATCAACCAATAGAAGGAAAAGAGGCTTGGCTCACTAGCTCTGCTGTGAGACTGAGAGAGCCTGGTAGAGCAAGCTCCCTCCCCACTTTCCTCCCAAGGGAGGAGCCTCAGCTAATGGAGAAGTTAGAATCTTTGCTCTGTAACTCCTGTGTGATTAAGAAAGCCTGGCAAAGCAAAGTGAGACACAGAAGGAAGCAAGAGATGGATAAGGAAGCAGATGACAGTGAGTTGCTCACAGACCTGATAGAAGCCCTCCGGGGGCCTGATTTGGCCTGCGGGTTGCATGTTTGACACACCAGTATGTATAGGTCAAATTACTGAGGAGCAGGCAGAAGTTCTTTTTTATTTTTTTGAAAGCTTACCAGGATCTAAGGTCTTTTAACATCTTATTCACAGAGTAAGGAGGGGTAGACTTTTTATACCATGCTGCTTTTGGGGCAAGGCAGAAACATCTTCACTGTTTCTGCCTGTTCTGGAGTGCTGTGTGTAATATAAGGCAACAGTTCCCAAGACCTCAAATGCTCTTGGAGAACTTGGGAGGAGGGTTTGAAGACAAATTACTACTATTGAGCACAGAGAAAGGTTGGAGTCTCCTGCAGATGAAGAGGTTTTTGTTTCCACCTTGTTATTCTCCTATACTCTGTTTTTTGTTCAGATCACATAAATCTTTTGCCTTTTACAGCTTGTTATGTTCCTCATTGTAAACTGTTCTCTCAAATCTGACATTACGCCTTTTTTGGGGTAAATATTCCTTTATTTATGTGGCTAGAAGCTTTACAAACTTTTAAAAAATTACAAAAAAAGAGATCATTAATCACATTAGTTACAAAGAGAAAATCCTGAAATCTATACAATACAAGTATACACAATACAAAATAACCAATTCTCTATTAGAACATTCCATAAAAACAAGAAAAAAGGGTTCTTCTGTTCATAGTAAGAAGAAGAGCAAGGACATGGTAGGCACCTTGCAGGGACAGGAAAGTTAAATTGCAACAGGTGATGAAGAGAGGGCAGAACTGCTCAGTTGCATTTTTTCCTCAGTCTTCTCTTGTGAAGGAAGCAGTGTTCAGCATGGCAAAAACAGACTAACATCATGAGGGAAGGGAGTTGCAGCGTAGGATTGGCATAAAGGTAGTATATAAACATCTAGTTTCTTTAAATGAAACAATTGCTGAGCCTCTGGCCATTGTTTTTGAGAATTCTTGGAGAACAGGTGAGGTGCTAGAAGCTTGGAGGTGGGCAAATGTTGTCCCCATTTTCAAGAAGGGGAAAAAGGAGCTTCTGGGTAACCACCAACCTGTCAGCTTGATAGCTATACCTGGAAAATTTTTAGAACAAATCATCAAACAGTCCTTGAGCATTTAGAAAGAATGGCTGTTATCACTAAGAGCCAGCACGGATTTCTCAAGAACAAGTCATGTCAAACTAACTTGATCTCTTCTGAGAAAGTTACTACTTTGGTGGATCAGGAGAATGCTGTAAACGTAGTTTATCTTGATTTCTGTAAGGGTTTTGATAAGGTTTCATATACTGTTCTTGTTGACAAGTTGGTAAAATATGTTTTTGATCTTGTTACTGTTAGGTGGATCTATAACTAGTTAATGGTTCCTCATCCTCTTGGAGAGGAAGGACAAGTGGAGTGCCTGAAGGATCTGTCTTGGGTCCTGTTTTGTTCAGCTTGATTATAAATTATTTGGATGAAGGAATAGAGGGAATTCTTTTTAAATTTGCAGATGATACTAAATTGGGAAGGATAACAAAATTAATTTTAATGATAAATGTAAAGTTCTTCATTTGGTAGAAAAATCCAGTGCATAATTATAGGATGAGGGAGACCTGTCTTGACAGTAGTATGTTAGAAAAGTATCTAGGAGTCTTAGTGGACCATACACTGAACATAAGTCAGCAGTGTGATGTGGTGGCTACAAAGGCAAATTCAGTTTTGGGCTGTATCAACAGAAGTATAGTGTTCAGATCACGTGAAGTGATGGTATTGTTTTACTGTGTTCTCATTAGAATCATAGAATCTTCATAGAGTTGGAAGGTACCTCCGGGGTCATCTAATCCAACCCCTTGCACAATGCAGGAATTTCACAAATACCTCCCCCCCCCCACATATATCACCGGTGATCCCTGCTTTGTGCCCCAAAGACAGCAAAAACCTCCAGGTTCCCTTGTCAATCTGGCCTGGAGAAAAATTGCTGACTGACTCCAAAATTTAATAAGCATCCTCTCTGGTTCTTCATGCAAATCATTTATAAAGATGTTGAACCAATCAGGTCCCAGGCAGTGTTCTCTCTAAGCTGAATTAGTGTGAGCTAGGTCACAGATTTTTAGGCTCCATCTAACAGATTTTTGACTTAGCTCAGGAAGGATGACCCCAGAGCACAATAATTTATGCAGTAGCTGACAACTTTAGTGCCAGTAGCTCACGAAGTAGAATTTTTGCTCACAAGACCGCAGCTTAGAGGGAACATTGATCCCAGGACAGATCCTTGAGGTGCTCCACTTGTCCTTCCTCTCCAAGAGGATGAGGAACCATTCACAAGCACTCTTTGGGTGTGATCTGTCAGCCAGTTACAGATCCACCTAACTAAACCACATTTTACCAACTTGTCAGCAAGAATATTATGTGGAACCTTATCAAAAGCCTTACTGAAATCTACATTCCCCTCATCCATCAAGGTAGTAACTTCCTCAAAAAAGAAGATAACATTAGTCTGACATGACTTGTTCTTGAGAAACCCATGCTGGCTCTTAGTAATCACAGCCATCTTTTCTAAATGTTCCAGGATTGATTGACTGATGATTTGTTCTAAAATTTTTCCAGGTATAGGCGTCAAGCTGACGGGTTGGTAGTCACCTGGATCCTCCTTTCCCCGCTTCTTGAAAACGGGCACAACATTTGCCTGCCTCCAATCTTCTGACACTTCACCTAGAGTATTGTGTTCAGTTTTGGGCACCACAATTTAAGAAGAATATAGACAAGCTGGAACGTGTCCAGAGGAGAGCAATGGAAATTTTTAGGGGTCTGGAGAACAAATCCTATGAAGAAAGGTTGAATGACCTGGGTATGTTTAGCCTGGAGAGGAGATGACTGAGAGGTGATATGATCACCATCTTTGAGTACTTGAAAGGCTGTCATATAGAAGATGGTGTAGAGTTGTTTTCTGTTGTCCCAGAAGGTTGAACCAGAATTTAAATCAAATGAGTTTTTGACTAAATATTAGGGAGAACGTCCTGACAGAGCAGTTCCTTAGTGGAGCAGGCTTTTTCAGGAGGTGCTGGGCTTGCCTTCCTTGGAGGTTTTAAGCAGAGGCTAGATGGCCATCTGACAGGAATGCTGATTCTGTGAACTTAGGCAGAACGTGAGAGAGAGCAGGAAGGGTTGTATCAGTGCTTAGTTCTCATGGCCCTTTATTAAATGCCCAATGAAATCCTGATCACCACTTTGGCATCAGGAAGCAATTTTTTCCATGCCATTTTGGCCAAATATCCTGGAGGGGTTTTTTGTTTTTTATTTTTTGCTATCTTCTGGGCAGGGAGTAGGGGTTACTGCAGGAGAGTATTTGTGTATTTCCTGCGTTGTGCAGGAAGTTGGACTTGATGAACCTTGGAGGTCCCGTCCAACTCTATTATTCTAAGTCAGACTTTCCTAGCTGAGCAGTTGCATATATTTAGCTTCTTCTATCAGTGAAAGCTGGTTCAGGTAGCCAGCTCGAGGTTGACTCAGCCTTCCATCCTTCCGAGATCGGTAAAATGAGTACCCAGCTTGCTGGGGAGGGAAAGTGTAGATGACTGGGGAAAGGCAATGGCAAACCACCCCTTAAAAAGTCTGCCATGAAAACGTTGTGAAAGCAACGTTACCCCAGAGTCAGAAACGACTGGTGCTTGCAACTACCTTTACCTTTTTATCAACTACAGTAGAACAAGTAGATATATCTTGATCTAGCTTCTTAGACTCTTTTTTGCCTATTTCTGTACCACTATCTAATAAAGTCAAAAATTCAATGAATAGTTCCTGGGGGCCCCTTTTTCCTGTGCAGCTTCTCTTACACACTGTTACCTTATTTATAAAAGCTACATACCATACCTTGCACATCCGCTCAACTATAGTGGTAGTTTTGGCTGTTTCCAGAACCTTGGCAGTTCCCTTGCTGCAACCAACAAGTTTTAACTAGATTTTTTCCCTTTTCTGAAAGATTATCCAGTAAAATATTTAGCAAGACTTTAGGGTCATGTGGCAGTTCGCAATTTAGGATATCAATTTCCCTCAGTATGTTGTTCCATAATTTTTGAGTCAGTGGACATTGCCACCATATATAGAAAAGGGTCCCACTCCCAACCTTCCTATTGCATCACCTGCATACTTACCTCCTGATATCATAGTAAACCCATCAGGAAGGAGATAACTACCTATACATTGTAATGATATCTTCTCTGATTCCTGTATTAACTGATATCCTAATTCCATCTTTATGCAGTTCTTGCCAGAGTCTTTCAGGAGTATTAGTTTGTAAATGTTTTCCCTGTGTGTTCTTATAAATTGTATTCTTAATTTCTGAGTCTGCGAGTATCCCATAGACAGGGCTTTCTTTGTAGCAGGATTAGGCCACACACCCCTGATGTAGCCAATCTACAAGAGTTTACAGGGTCCTTAATAAAGGGCCTACTGTAAGCTCCAGGAGGACTGGCTACATCAGGAGTGTGTGGCCTAATATGCAAAGGAATTCCTACTACAAAAAAGCCCGCCCATAGATAGTTGCTACCCAATTGTCTATGTGGTTCAGCTTGGCCTAAAATACATTTAAATTTAAAGGCCAATAAATGTTATAATGTCCTAGTCTGGATTGCATAGAACTTCTTAGTGAGAAAAAGTTTTATTAAAAGAGATTGCACATAACAAAGAAGAAAGACATGAAACAAAAATACACTATGAACACAAATATCATCATACAAACCATACAACATACAAACATACAAACTACCTACTATACACTCCAACACACTGGGTATTAATTTTATGCATAGAACTTCTTATGAAGATATTGACAGAAAGGTAATGAGACCATCAGCCTCTTGTTGTTCACAAGATTTAATGGTTTGATTTTTATGAAGTCAGAAATTTTAGTCATTTTCAAGCTTTCCTATATTCTGAAGTCCTCTGTTTGAAGTGCTTCTGCAAATACTTAGGCTGGAATATTGGCATGCAAGGGAACAATCCAAACCTAATATAATTCTGTACCAATCCCATATCTTCGCTAATGCCCTATGAATATGCATAGCGCCTTGGTCTGCCCTGTATTTATTATGTTTCCAAATCCAATTATTCAGTGCATAGGCAAGACCAACATATCTGACATTACATCTTGGTGACATTTCTTTTGTGCTGATTTCTTTCTGGGGCATTTTTGCAACCTGATTTCTCCAGTAAAGCCTGATAATAATTCAGGGAATATAGCTGGTGTTGAAAGAACACCTCTTTACTACATGTATCAGCACAGTCACTTCAGACTTTTTGAGGGTGGTGGTGTAGCAAGTATGTTTCAGTAATATTTGCTGCAACTTGAAAAGTTGCTTCTCTCATTTTGAATGTTCAGTGGGTGATCAAGATCATAACTTGTTTTACATGTATTCTGTTGGGCTGTTAAGATTCTGCAAAGATCTGTGTCTTAGAAGACTTAGTTATGTAAACTTGGCCAGCTGTCATTCATAAGACACAAATAGTGAAAGCTAAACTGCTTTCTAAACTGCTTTTTTTGTAGTAACTGCTAAACTGAGTGAAACCATTTTTTAAAAATAGTTTCAGAGGATAGCCAGGTTGGTCTGCAGTAGTTAGATTGGAGTCCAGCAGCACCTTAAGAGACTGACAAGAGTTTCAAGGTGAAAGGCTTTCAAGAGTCATAGAATCGTAGAGTTGGAAGGGATCCACAAGGTCATCTAGTCCAACCCCTTGCACAATGCAGGAAATTCACAGATACCTCACTCTAAATTCAGATGATCAGCATTGCTGTCAGATGGCCATCTAGCCTCTGTTTTAAAACCTCCAAGTAAGGAGAGGTTTGTAAAAAACTCTTCATCACACAGTGGACTAGAAGTGGAGATCTGAGTCCTTTTATCCTAGTCAGAAGGTGGGAGGGGTGTTGTAAAGAACTCTTGTAAAGGATGAAAGGTGTTCTATGAATTGTTTTGTGCAGGGACTGACCTATTTGTCTGATGTAAAGAGGTAAAGGGAATTGTTGATATTTAATGGCGTATATAATATTGGAAAATGAACAAGTGAATGAATTTGAGGTGCTATGAGAGGTGTTGTTAGGTCCAGTTATTGTGTTGTCAGAGTGGATATGGAGGCAGAGCTGGCATCTTGGTTTGTTGCAGGCGCTAGTTCCTGTGTCTGTGGTTGGGAAAGGGTATTGCTCTGTGTGAGAAGTTGTTTAAGGCTAGGAGGCTGTCTGTGGGCAAGAAAAGGTTTACTTCCCAATGCCCTGTGTCATTGTTTAGCATAGGTTGCAGGTCATTAATTATGCTTTGAACCAATTTGAACTGAGAGCTGTCTGTGACCATCCAGTGGTGTTCTGTTGCTGTTTCATTTGGGCCTGTCTTGTAGAAGGTTATCCCTCGGAATCATTCTGGCTTTGTTGATATGTTTCCTTATTAGGTGGATACTGTCATTACAAGAATGTGGGTATTGAAAGAATATCTGTTGTAGATGCTGTTTGCAGTTAAAGGAGCAAGAATTGAGGATATAAATTAAAAACTGTTAACAAAAATGGTGAAGAACATTTTTTTGAGTGCTCCAGGTCATTCCATCGCTGACCTAAAAGTGGTAGTCCTCAAAACAAAGACATTTCAAAGGGAAATTACAGTGTGAGACTGCTGAACTCTAGTTAATTCACAAGTTCAGAACAATGGAGCCACCCACCCCCAGGGCTGAATAGGGACAAATAATTTTTATCTTACACAGATGCTAGTTTTCTGCCCCTGAGCATTTCCCGTCTGCTCTAATCAAGCTGATTACAATATGCATTGTATCTTGCATCTTTTACAAGCATTCTTTACAAGTCTCCTCCCACTTTCTGATTTTCAGATCTTCGCTTCTATTCTACTGTATCTGAAAAGTGAACTTTGATTCTCAAAAGCTTACACCCTGAAACTCTTGTTGCTCTCTAAGGTACTACTGAATTAAAAACTAATTTTCTTATAATTTTCCATTTTTAAAAAAACCCCACTTCAGTCTGAAGCTTGTTCTCTGAGCAGAACCATATTCCCTGTGACTTCATCCTGTTCAAAGCAAGTATTGTGTGTTTGTGGGGGGGTGAGCCTTGAGAACATAATTCATGGTTCATGTATTGGCATTTTAAAATGGTTGCTTCTACATAGGAGCACTTACTTCCTATTTGAAGCTGCACAACCACTGAGATGAACTGAGTGCCTTCTTGACTGTACCTTCCATGTGCCAAGTTCATACAAGGACATGGAGATTAATATTTTCAGTGAATACTGTGCAGTTGTGGAACCCAAGTTCACTCATTTGGCAGGCCTTCTTGCAGACATCTTGTTCACTACAAATAGATCTAACCCCAAGTACTTCACTGTAAAGAATATTGCAGTGGGAACGTAGCTCAGTCAGGTTACTTATTTTGCACGTCTTCTTTGGGAGAGGAAAACAACAATATATTCCATATTCCTTAAAAAATAGAACATCAGTATTGAAAGCAGTCTTGTATAGCCCCTCAAACACCTGTTTTGGTCCCATTAGAAGCCGCTGTGGATCAGCCTTGACCTGGATAGTCCAGGCAAGCCTGATCTCATCAGATCTCGGAAGCTGAGCCAGGGTCAACTCTGGCATATACTTGGATAGGAGATCTCCTTGAAATACCAGAGACCAGAAGCAGGAGCAAGTTTCATCCAGCCATCTCTCTGAATATCCTCCATGTCCCCAGCAGGGCTCAGTCACCAGAGGTCACCATGACTTCCAGGTGAACACTCAAACACACATGAAAATACCAAATAAAAAAAGAAGCTGCTACGGATGCTGCATTACATGTTTATAATTTATGGGTCTGCTGTTTATGTTTAAAGGAACAAGAATTGAGGAAGTATGGCTCTTACAGGTTAGTCTTGACTGGTGTCAAGCAAAATCATCCCCTCCATGCTTTATCTCCGGTTTTATCATAGGTAACACATAACACCAAGCCAAAGCTTGATGGTGTTGTCAGAACATTTGGAACAGTCTTCTAAAAAACTAGGAAAATAGTGGTTATTGGTTCCACTAAACCAGAGTAGAGAGGTAAAGGCTGGTGGGGGGAAGGTCAGAAAAAATGGGTTACATTTTGATTCCCCCATTTTTTTTCCTCCAGCAGAGGAACTGGACATCTTAGGGAGTACTGAAAGCAATCTTATGAAACACTTGCACTTCTAGAGTAAACTAAATGCAATAGCACAAATGTTTATTTAAAGTTGGGTGACATTAAGATTTTTATGGAATGCATTTGCAGTATCTCCCCCACTTTTTCCTGTGGCTTCAAAATTTCTTGAAATTTTACATCTCACATACTGTAACTTTTGAATAAAGCAGAGGTGTCAAACTCATTTGTTACAAGGGTCACATTTGACATAAATGTCACTTTGTTGGGCTGGACCGTGTGTGCCATGAAATGTAACATGAGGTACCAGAAATATAAACTTTATAAAGGTGATTTCAGATGCTGAATGGCAATAGCAGACTTGATTGGATTAGGTGGTAGGCGTGGAGATACCAGCATTGGTAATGAGACAGGAAATCTAATTCTCAGTTCCACCCAGGAGGATTCAGTCTGGGAGGATGCAAAGAATAAATGGACAGAAGTCTGACATTAGAAATCACCACATCCAGTTGTTGACCTAAAAGTAACAGTTCTCTTACAAAGGAATTCCAAAGCAAGACGAGACTTCAGAATTGCAATTGATGATGAAGCTCAAGACAATGCATCCTCCTGGACTGAACTGAGAGCTAGTTTTCCTGTCTCATTACCAATGTGTGCTATTATAATTTGGCTTCTGAAATCACTCCACTCCAAGATATGACCATTCCAAGTGTTCTGATTCCTAATAGTCTTTTTGAAAGAAAATAAATACAGATAGGAACAGAGAAATCCAATGTTTTTTTTTTCAAAACAACTTTTCAGAATAGGCCAGAATAACTTCCTCAGTGTACATAGTGTTTGTCAGAAGAATCCACCCACCCACCCTCCCTCCTTCCAAAGAAGGGCGCTTGCACACAAAAGCTTATAGCTGGAATAACCTCCAACTTTGTTTTCTCTCTCTCTCTCTCTCTCTCTTTCCTCCCTTCCTTCCCAAAAGAGGAGCAGCAGCCCTGGAGAAGGAAGCAGAAGTGCGTTCTCTCTCTCTGTGTGAGTGAGACAGAGAGGCTTCGTATCTCTCCCACATGAAGCAGGAAGCACCCACAGAGCTCTCTCTTTGTGTGTTTGTGTGTGTGAGAAAGAGAGAGAGAGAAAGCAAGAAAGGCGGAGACAGGCAAGAGGCAGGAAGCAAAAAGCCACCAAGGGAACTGGGAAGAAAACAAGCAAAGGTGTGGCTGCACCAGTCCTTGAAAGGAAGCAGGAGAGGAAGTTGCTTGGGGGATGGATTAGAGCCCTATGCAGGCTGAATGTGTCCCACCGGTCATTTGTTTGACACACTTGGAATAAAGCATTTGTTGGCTTTTGAGTTTTACACTTCAGTACCAAGTTGGAAAATGTGTCAGCCATTGTTAGATTATAGAAATAGAAGTATGGGTCATTTTCCAATCAGTAATGTAACTTAAAATTGCCCTTCCTTCTAGATAAATAGGAGATTGGAATGGTAATATAGTTTTGATGTGATGTTTAGGAGCAATGTAGTACAGTCTTGGAATGTAGAAGGCAAACTGCTGTATTTATAGATATCTGAAGTCTTAAAATTTGTAATTTTTATTACTAATAAGCTCTGTGCTTACATTATTCTTTCAGTACTGTTTCCATTGGATTGGTTAGTGCATACTTTAACTGTGACAACCAGCTGGAACAAAATGTAACACAAAACCATGGAGATCATGTTTTGTGGAAGAAACTTAAATTTATGACTTCTGTTTTCTTTTTCAGTGGTTGGAACTCCCGGCATGGAACTGAACTGGGCTGAGTTGAGGAAACTGTAAGGTATGCTGAGAATTTCCTTCTATTTCTGTAACAAAATTGTTGACGCTTTTTGTAGTTTGTATCTTACTTATGATATGTTCCTTATGCTAGTTATTTTGCTTACATGTGATTGCTAGAGCTGTTTAGCTGTCATTTGAGGCATGGAGTGAAGCATTTTACTGTGAAACACAGAATAGAATAACTGTTCAGAACCCAGTGATTTTTCAGTAAGTTGCTGCTGTTCATATTTGTCAGAAAATGTGCTCGCTGAATCTGACTAAAGCTCTGATGGCCGGGTCATCAGAAGACTTATATGCATTTCAAAAGTACCATCATCTTAGAATTTTCTCCCTGATCATCTTATTGAGAACTCTGAATCAACTCATCCCTGATTTTTAAAAAACTCTGCTTTAAATCCCTGATTTAAAACTTCCAGAAACATTGAAACTGTAGGAAAGAGTCAATCTTCTGTTGGAGACAATGACAGCAGTAACACACACAATATTTTCTTATCCAACCAAAACAAATGTTATGTTTTCACAGCATAAAATGCATTGTTTATAAATCAGCACATATATCTTCACTGTTTAGCACATTTATTAAATGTAAAAGTATGAATATCTTAGTTTTTCACAAGCAAAATTGTAAAATGCACCTACTACTTGACAGAACTGCAAACTGCTGCATCCTCTGCATTTGAATTTGATTGCTTGCCAGTTGGAAAATAGCAAAAGTGTTGAAAGTAGAAAACAACTTTTGAAGCAAAAAAAATGCTTCTCCCCCCACCTCATACACACATACAATCAACAGTACTGCCAGTATATTTAGGTGTGGAGTTAAACTTCTAATGTTGAAAGTACTAAACTCATCAATAGTCTCTCTCGCTCTCGGGTTGACTTCGCGAACGAAGATTTAAGAAGGGTGCAGTAGTCCACGTCTGCTGCAGGCTCGCTGGTGGCTGACAAGACCAATGCGGGACAGGCAGATCCGGCCACAGTGGCTGCAGGGAAAAGTCTGATTTGGGTTTGGTGCTGTAGCAGTGCGATTCTTCCTCAATCTCCTTTTGTCCTCAAGACCAGCTATGCGTGCGTTCTCAAAGGAAGAGACAGCCTGGTGGATGGTGTGCCTCCATGCTTTGCGATCTGAGGCTAGGTCAGACCACTGGTGATGGTTGATGCGACAGGTGCCAAGGGATTTCTTCAAGGAGTCCTTGTACCTCTTCTTTGGTGCCCCTCTATTTCGATGGCCGATGGAAAGTTCGCCATACAGAGCAATCTTGGGAAGGCGGTGGTTTTCCATCCTAGAAATATGCCCTGCCCAGCGCAGCTGCGTCTTCAACAGCAGTGCTTCGATGCTTGTAACCTCCGCCCTCTTGAGGACTTCAGTGTTGGTCACAAAGTCACTCCAGTGGATGTTGAGGATGGTGCGAAGGCAGCGCTGATGAAAGCGCTCGAGGAGTCGCAGGTGATGACGGTATAAAACCCACGATTCGGAGCCGTAGATGAGGGTTGTCATCACAACCGCTTTGTAAACATTGATCTTTGTGCCTTTTTTCAGGTGCTTGTTGCTCCACACTCTTTTGTGCAGTCGGCCAAATGCACGGTTTGCCTTTGCCAGCCTGTTGTCGATCTCCTTGTCAAAGGAGACAAGGAGATCAATAGTGTATTATGCACATTACAACATATGGGTTGCGGGCAAAATTAGTGATTTTTAAATAGACATATCCTTGAAAAATATCTGGTATACAGAATAATGTCCTCTAATACTGTCTTACTGAAAAACATTTATACTACATAGTTTGAGAGAATATTTTCATTCCACAAAACGCGATCTCCATGGCATTCAACTCATTAAAAAGGTACCTTTTCAGTGTTCTTCAGATTTTTGAATTTCCATTATAAACTTTTGAGCCAGATCCCACTTTGTACAGCAGTTGCTTGTTGCCTGTATACCAGGGATCACAAGCCTCTTAATGAGAGCTATGTCTTAGTACTGAAAAGTATCCCAAGTAGCCCTGACCTGGTTAATCCAGGCAAGCCTGATCTCATCAGATCTTGGAAGCTAAGCAGGGCTGACTCTGGCAAGTAGTTGGATGGGAGACCTCCTTGGAATATCAGGAGTTGGGAAGATAGGGGCAGGCTTTATTCATCCACCTCTCTGAACAGCCTCCAGGCTCCCAGTAGAATTTGACATGACTTCCAGGTGTATGCGCACACACAAAAAAAACTCAGAGTAGATCTTTTTGCAGTCTTTTCCTGAGTCAGGGAGACTGTAGCAGTTCACCTGTATTTCTAGTTGCTATATTTTGCTCGTTTGTGTTGTGATCTGCTCATCTTCTCATAAGCGAAGACAAAAAATAGTTCCTTGGTAACTGTGGTTAATGGGAGTAATTAGGGTTTATGCTTGTTTTCTTAATGAATTAAATATTTGTAAAGAAAAAAATTCACTTGTTCAAGCTGTGTGGTATGAAAATATTTAGGGAAGATAATTGAACTTTTGTCTTGTTACACAAATAATGGAAAGAAAGAGGCTGTAGAAGGTTATTATTAATATAGTTCCACCCAAATTGGGGTTAACATGATTCTGTATAGAAGTGGAGACGTCTCATCATGCATCCTACATAATTTCTTTTCCTAAACATTGGTCTCACCTATGGAGATGCCAAAGAATGAATTGTGAAATATTTTAGCAGGCTAAGGGTTCCATTGTGCATTTCTGAGCTAATTACTTTGTTCAGATTTTAAAAATTTGATACTAATCTTTGTATTTAAAGAGTGCAAAAGTGGAAGGTTGAAAAAATGGCTTGACTGTCAGAAATGTAGTCCAGTATATGCTGAGGATTTTCTGTTGGGAGGCAGATCTTTCTTTAAATCTTTTATTCAGTTGCTCATCTTGTCTCAGTTAAGGTTCAGTTTTACTTGAAGCGATATGAGGATTTTACTCTGGTCCTAAAATTATTATAGGGCAGAAGGATGTAGGTGCATGTACAAAATTTGCTTCTGCCTTTTTTATTTTTTGCTTTTGTTTGCTTGTTGCTCCTTGCTGTGCATAGGCATATTGCAAGGGAGTGAAATATGGCTGTTTCCTACAAGTCTCTGAATACTGCTGTCAGCACTTGTCTCATTGTATGTGGCAATGTGTTATAAGAAACAAGTATAGTTCATTCCTCTGTGTGTCTACTTGCATGGCAGAGTGTGTGTTATAGAAAGGCTTTTAAAAGGACACCCCAAATCTCAGCAACTTAAATCTAAGTATTCATAAAATTAGGGTTAAGGAAAGGGATAAGAGCCCCATGACGCAGAGTGGTAAAGCTGCAGTACTGCAGTCTGAACTCTGCTCATGACCTGAGTTCTGTCCCAACGGAAGCTGGGTTCAGGTAGCCGGCTCGGGTTGACTCAGCCTTCCATTCTTCTGAGGTCGGTCAAATGAGTATCCAGCTTGCTGGGGGAAAAGTGTAGATGACTGGGAAGGCAATGGCAAACCATCCGTAAAAAGTCTGCTGTGAAGTCGTTGTGAAAGCAACGCCACCCCAGAGTTGGAAACGACTTGTGCTTGCACAGGGGACTACCTTTACCTTTTTAGGGGAAGGGAATATTCTTCTTTCTCTGACATGACTTACATGGTTTTTATTGTCTCATTGCTCAGGGCAGTAACAAAAATGTTTAAGGTGGTCACTGTAGATTTTTATCTCTTCCTTTTGAAGATGGTTAAAAGGCAAGGTCCAGTATTGCAGGCATCACCTGTCAAATTCTTATCACACTTCTGTCACTGTATTGTGAAACCTGTTTTGGCTTTCCTCTAGCAGTGGCCTGTGGTAGAGTGACACAAGAAATGGATATTAATATTCGACACATGGCTTCTTACAATGAATAGAAGAAATTGTTAGCCCATTTGCTCTTTTTAATTTATGTTTAGAACTTGAAAAACATTCTTGACATTGCAGTATGATATAGTTAGTGCTTTGGTAGTGAGCATGATGGAATTTCGTTTGGGAGACTTGGGTTCAGATCCCCAGAGCACTCACTGGGTGACCTGATTTATTACATTTGTGTTCTAACTTTCTTCAAGGGATTTCAAGCCAGTGTACACAGGGTCCCCAGATGAGCTCTCATGCAGGAACAGACTTGCTTAGGTTCAACAAAGTTTATCATGTGCTTTCAGGCATTTATCAGATCCTTGGATAGTTGCTTTCTTGCAGCCTTACCTACTTAAGGTTATTTTTAGTGTAAAATGAGTGTCCACTTAAACTACTCTGAGCTTTTTAGAGGAAGGACAGAATAATAAATAATAAATTTCTGTTCTCTGTTCAGAACATGTATATACAGTCTTTACACCAGATAAGGCATTCTGAGGGGATCAACACCTCTGCCATCTCTTTATTATTTTATCTTGCTAGGAATGCTCATCAAGCATGGGGCAAGTCCCTGTGTTTCCCACTTCAGCTTCTATCTCTAGGCTGTGTGTATAGAACAACCAACAGTTATATTCTATGCCCTCTTTGAGGTGCACATCAGCAGGATTGGATCATAGGACTTAAAGAAGTTTGGCTATGTTGTCCCTTATAGCTGGATGTGAGGGGAGGTAGGCAAATACAGATACTTTCTTGAAAGACAAGCGCAAAGGGGAAGGGAGCAAAAGACCATGTTTTCCCATTGTGTTTGTACACAGTGCCTGGCATACAAAAATTGAAAAAAATAGAAACCAGTTTCCTCTCTGCTGCCTTTAGATAAACAATGGAGGAAATTTTAGTTAAAAAGATAAAAGGTAATCTCCTGTGTAAGCACCAGTTGTTTCTGACTCTGGAGTGACGTTGCTTTCGCAGTGTTTTCATGGCAGACTTTTTACAGGGTGCTTTGCCATTGCCTTCCCCAGTCATTTACACTTCCCCCCCAGCAAGCTGGGTACTCATTTTACCAACCTCGGAAGGATGGAAGGCTGAGTCAACCATGAGCTGGCTACCTGAACCCAGCTTCCGCTGCAATTGAACTCAGTTTGTGAGCAGAGCTTGGACTGCAGTACTTCAGCTTACCACTCTGCGCTATGGGGTTCTTATAAATTTTAGGTATCCTGCTGTAAAATGGTAACATAGGCAGTCTTGTAATACATCCAAATAGTGTTCAGCATATATTGCATGAAAAGTTTTTTGAACATTAAGTAGAAAACCAGGCCTGAATATAATGGTTTTTGGATTATAATGTCTTGGATTAGTAATGTACTGAGATCAATTTCTATGAATTTGCCTTACCAGATAAGAGCAGTGGTTCCTGTGGCATTCTTTAAAGGCTTTGAGCAGGGTTTCCCAATCTTGTTGAGCTTGTAGGCTCTCTCAAAATTCCAGAAGATAGCAAACACCACTAGAAAAAGACGGCTGTTAAGGGCACCTCAATATGTTTGTTTCTCTAGGAATGTCTGGGGACGCTTACTTAAATATATTTTACCTTACATTTGGTGGAGGGTGTTTGGTGTTCATTTTACTTGAATTTAGTGTGTATGGGAGTGGCGGTAGAAGATTTTGGTTTTTGCAAGGGGTCACTTCAGATAATAGTGTAGTGGCCCAGGCTTACTAATATTTATCCAACTGAAATTGTGGAGGCTTTAGTTACCATTTACTAGTCTTTGCAGGGTAAGGAATTTTGATAGTTGAAAGCATTACTGAAAAGTTTATAAACGCCTGTGTACAGTAGTTTGGGCTGTGTGTAAAGATAATCTAGTTTTTTATTTTTGTGAGTATTTGTGCGTGTGTGCATGCATGTGTGCACATGCCTGGAAATCATGGTTGACTTCTGGCACCCCTAGTGGGGGTTGGACATTTCAGGAAGGTGCCTTGCTATTGCCTGCCTCTGTGTCCTGGCTGTGGTATTCCTTGGAGATCTCCCACTTTGCCATGATTGGCCCTGCATAGCTTCTGAGATCTAACAAGATTGGGCTTGCCTGGGCTATCCAGGTCAGGGCTAAGATGGCTTAGTTTTGGCATTTATATCTCATCCTCCAAGGAGCTCAGTTTAGCTAACTTCATTTTCTTCTTTATTTTATCCTTACAGTAGCCATATGAAGTGAGTTAGGCTGAGAAAGAATGACTAGCTGAAGTTTACCCAGTTGGCTGAGTCAGGGTTTGCACTTGGGTCTCACAATCCAAGCTTGGCAATCACTGTGCTACATTGGCTTTCCTGACTGAGACTGGGAAGTGCAGTTTCTCCATTCCCCTGCCCACATTCCCTTCTCTCTTCCAAGTCTTCCCATAGTTTACATCTCATGGTGAAGGTCCCTCCTCCCTTTCAGCTGCAAGCAGCATTGGTGAAGAAAGGACAGGCCATTGCTTTGTCTCCCAACCCATAGAAGGTGACAGTAAAAGCAGTCATGAAAGGTAAACGAGTTTATACACTTTATTTTTTCACTTTAAGAGCTAACTAAAGGTTCAGGCAACAGGTGAACAGTCATTTTTTCTTGAACAATTAGAGCATGTATCAAACTTAGCAGTCTTGCCACTAAAAGTTATAAAGAATACCTTACCTTGTCTTAATCTAATGTGTAAAAATTCTTAATAAACTTTGCCAATGGCTCTTCTCTGCACTTTTGTTTGTAATAATTGCTCGAGGTCTGAAGGTTGTGTATTGTAATATGTTAGTGTTTCTGTTTAATACTTCTGCCTGACTCTCGAGTACAGTGTGTATTTCTTAAAGGATATACAAGATTAGTAGTCTTTTAGCAACACTCTTGTAGTTTTCTGCTTTTTTTCTAATTGCGATCATAAGGAGAGAGTGCTGTATCCAGCTATAACGCAACATCTACTTAACATCACTGTATCCCAAAGATTACAATTTCTTTTGGCGTCCTAACTACATTTGCCAGAGTCATTAACTTGTGGCTGTTTTTAAATGAAAGAAAAGTAGTCACTGCTTCCCAAAATAGCTTTCCCCTGCATGCCACCTGCTGCTGCTAGTTGATGCAGGTTGCTTAGCAATTCTTAAATGAGGAGGAAATTGCCATTACCTTGGTAACTCTTTTCCTAAATAGAGAATGATTTAAAAGAGCAGAGAATAGGGAAGAGGCATTTGTAACAAGGTCTTCACTTTTTTAGGAAATCACTTTCTCAATTTTCTGCCTTAAAATTATTGGTTAGCAGTGTAACCTTTGACAGGTGTGTATAGGAATGTATGATATAACTGCAGTATACTTAGCTTGAAAGTGTATTCAGTTATGTTGGGGCTTCAAGCTTTAATCAGTTGGCTAGTCTTAAACAGAGGAGCTGTGTGTTAAAGGCACCCACTTCACTGTGTTTCTATCTCTTTAAGTGATGTAAGGCAGAAAATAGCCATTCATTTTAATGAGTGATATCTTTTTGTTAAACTGCAAAGTTATTTTATACTGCTTTATTTCTCCATTAGAAGAAGAAGATGATATTGGATTTATATCCCGCCCTCCACTCCGAAGAGTCTCAGAGCAGCTCACAATCTCCTTTACCTTCCTCCCCCACAACAGACACCCTGTGAGGTGGGTGGAGCTGGAGAGGGCTCTCACAGCAGCTGCCCTTTCAAGGACAACCTCTGCCAGAGCTATGGCTGACCCAAGGCCATTCTAGCAGGTGCAAGTGGAGGAGTGGGGAATCAAACCCGGTTCTCCCAGATAAGAGTCCGCACACTTAACCACTACACCAAACTGGCTCTGTACTTTATAAATATTCAACCAGTGGCTCAAATTTAAAATGTTATATTAAGCTGCACATGTAGTGTCCATAGAACACAAGAAATGTGTCTTTAGATTTTGTTTTATAGAAAACCATGCCTACAGATCAGTAACCCATGAGCAGCTCATTGATGGTGAGGAATACTGTCTGGCTTCCCAGCTTGTTTGTAGCCCACTATTGGCAAGTTTAGCTGTTGCATGTTGGGATACAAAGAGGTGAACATACAGGATAAGGGATAGAGTGAGAAAGGGTATGCACAGTGTATGTTGAGTTCCTTGCACTATTGCAAATGGCATGGGTTTGCAGTGCACTTTAATTTCATAAAGCAAGTTAGGCTTTCATGCAGCATTCTTACATAACATGTATGCACTGACTGGAACTTGGTCCTCATGTGATATGAGTATGATGCTGGTTAGGTCAGATACAGTGCATGAGATTCTCATATGCTACTTCTTGATCAGTCAGCCATTTATAAGGCACAATGTCCACATGCCCCAGAGACACTTGTTTAGAGGAAAAAAATTTGGGGAGCACTTATTCCACATTGCTTCCTCCATCAGGCTTCCCATTGCTTCTTTGCCTCTTGCAGAGTATGAAAGTGGCAGCTAGGCATGCAGAGAGTCATGCGGGGGGAGGCTTGTCTTAAGTGGCTGTCCAAGTACTATTGTTGCCAGCCAGGAATTTGGTCTTTCTACCTCCTTGCATTAGAACATTTTGTTTGAAAATGCAATTAATGTTTCTGTGTTACTGTTTAGCTTATTCTGGGCATTTTGTCAGAACTGAATGTTTGATATTATCCAGGCTGGATTTCAAGGCTTTGAAAATATAACTAGCTTTTAATTAATCCTCTTCCAAGATACTGTTTGGAGATAATGTTCTATGAATGAACTGTAAATGCTGCAGCTTCAAGTTCCTATCCTAAAGTTTATGTCTTTTTTAGGGTATTTTAAACAAGGGTTAGAGACTTTTAAGTATTCATTGGTTTTGATCCTTGCTCAGTTCTGCTACGTATAAAGACTGTGTGTGCTTTTAATTTTCTTAATAAAATTTCTTACAGCTGCCAGTCTGGTCCATGTAATTATGACACACCTAATGCAGGTATATTTTACACTGAAGTGTACAGGCACCTATAGATCCCTTCATCCTTAGAGAGTGCGACAGCAGAGTTTCTTGTGCCAGTGATAGCTAGTGAAAGCAAAGAAGTGGAATGACACAAAAGTGGAACTTTTAAATGGCAATCCAGTGAAGGAGTGGTAAATGCTTAGGAGAGCCACAGATGGCCCCCTAGTCATTGAGCAGGTATCACTGGTTTAGCAGCAGGTACATAGCAAAATTCGTTGGTAAGCAGATGAAATCCATTGAGACATTGCCCCAGGAATAACGGAGGAAAAGGCCTTGTCAGGTGGAGACTTGAGAAAGCTGCTTCCACGTTTCCATATGAGCTGGAACGGGAATTTGTGAAATCATTCCCTCATGCATGTTATGAAATGTAATGCAGAACTTAGATGGAAAATTTTGTATGTATTAATATATGCATATGCAATACTTGACCCTTTCCCATATGAAAGTGGGTTCAACTTGGTTTACAGCAGTTTACATAGATAATAGAGTGTAAAACCCAGTATACATATAGAAGAACAAATAGTTAATTACAGCGTAAACTAGTTACACATTTAAAAAATTGGCAGTCTAAAACCTACAGCAGAAAATTCAAGTACACACTTTCTAAATAGATTTGTTATAATCAGTGGAGAATAGAGAGGGAGGGACCTGTTCGTGCCTCCTGACTTCCAGAACTACTACTAACTACTGCTGCCATCCTGACTTCCTTATTGGATGGGGGTGGAAAAGAAAATTGACGTGATTGGATGTAGTGCATAGGTTCATACAGGGAAAACCAGTTCTTCAGGTATATAGATTTCAGCCCATGAAAAGCTTTAAAAAGTTAAGGATGGCATGTTAAATTGAACCTTGGAGGCCCATTGGCAGCCAGTTTATGATAGCCTTTTGATGCCAAAAGTATATCCTCCTAGGTATAGGATTGCATCTTGAAGTATTTCACTTGTTTTAAAAGACAAATATAGTATAGGAGTTTTTTTGGTACTCCACAAAATTTTGAAAACTTGGGGAGGGGGTATCAGAAAAAAATGGAAAAACTGTTCCTCTCCCTCCTTCCAAAATTTTCCAGTCTGTTTATGGGCCTTTGCATCTCTAGGTATAGTATGAAATTAGTTTATTGTAAATGGTACCTGGCTATCCCTTTTCCCTGCTAGAGACAGAAAGAGTGTGGTCTTTTCTGAAGTGTAGCTTAATGTACAGCAGTAGTGCACTTTACCCTCCAAGGAAGCTCTTCATTGTATTACTTCACTTGTTAATACATGAATATGAAGGACTTTGATAAAGGTGGAGGACCTTCCAGTCCTCAGAACAGATATCCCTTGTGGGATTTACAGAGAGGGTTATAGAGAATTGTATTATATACCTATATATCTAATTCTGAACATGAGTCCCCTTTTAAAATAAAAAATCCACAAGGAGAAGGATTCTTCTACAAAACTGTTTTGAGATACAACAGAACAAAAAAGCAAATTATTTTTTTTTAAATTACAGTGTATAGAAGAGTAAGCACTGCAAGATGTTGGCTGCCATTATTGAAGGTGCTGTCAAACTTTGCTGAAAATGGAATAGTGTTGGTGTCAGGGCCTAAGATGGGTTACCCTAGCAGCATCCCTACTAGATCGTGTAAATGAATTAGGAGATAATAGGTATTGGCATGATGCACTAGAAATGGTTCAAATTGAGTTATATAGGAAGTTATAGTATAGGAACATGCAGTTCAGGTGGATTCTGAGTATGGAAAGTATTAGGGTAGCAATGCTAGAAGTAATTTCATTAGGAGCTAATGTTGGATTTGGATCAGAGGGGTTTAGGATCAAATCTGCTGTCTACCATGGATTCATTATGTAGCCTTGGGTAATTTCATGTCTTGTCTATTACACCCTTTAAAATGAGAATGAGCGTTTGAGAGGTCCAAGACAGGCTGTAAATCATTTGGAAAATTACAGGTCCCAAATATAAACTGGTATATAGTAGGGATGGCATCAGGGATGGGATCAAATTCCATCGCAGCTGGAGTTTGGACTAAAATCTTGGTGTCTGAGGAAGATCCATTTTTGGAGCTGACCTGGCATTTGTGCAGTGTTTGCAGACTATGGACATGAGGCAATCCTTTGGTAGGACTTACCTTGCAAATGTGGGATGGCCTCCAGAGGATTGATGGGTAAACATTGACCTTATAGAATCATATAGTTGGAAGAGATCTCTAGCGTCAACTAGCCCAACCCCCTGCACAATACAGGAAATTCAAATATCACCCCCCCACACCTTCAGTGACTCCTGCTCCATGGTCTCCATGCCATTGATGGTACATCAGAGATCTCTGTGCCCACAAGGAGAAACCTATCATAGCCTGGTATCTCCTTGTCTCACTGTGCATGTCTAGAGACTGTGCTCTTGTAAAATCTATTCTGGAATTTAGACTCTCTTCTGGGTCTGCCAGGATTTGTTAGAGTGGGCAGCTGCAGCTGTCTCTGGTGGATTGAAACCAGACTTATAGGTGCTTTGACCTCCAGCTGCACTGGCTCCCGGTGGAATCAGATTCAAGGTTTTGGTTTTTAACCTTCAAGGCCTTGAGCAGTCTGGGACCAACATATCTGTGGGACTGTCTCCTCCATTATGTCCCTGGAAGAGCATTGCAGTCTACTAGCAATAACTTTTGGTGGTCTATGGCACTAAAGAGGTCCGGCTGTCCTCAGCCAGAGCCAGGACCTTCTCGGTCCTGGCCCTGACCTGGTAGAACTCTCTACCTGCAGGACCTTATGCAATTCGCCATGGCCTGTAAGTCAGAGATGTTCTGCCAGGCTTTTGGCTGAGGATAGCGATGGTTTGCTGTCCAGCTGGCACCTTCTACCTTTCCACCTTAGCCAAATGTCCTCCAAGGTGTCCTCCCCCTCCAAGATAATGCCCTGGTAGCCCAGAAATGTAGAGAAACAACCTATAGCAAGGGTGTCAAATCCCAATATAAATAAATAAATTTGTTTTGAGGGCCAGATTTGACATAAATGAGACCTTGTCGAACTGAGCCATGTGTATCATAAAATGTAATGCCAGGTAGTGGACATATAAACTTTATAAAGGGCACAGACACACAATTAAAGATTTTTTTTTGCTAAAAATAAAACATGCTTAAAATATTAGCCCGCTTGCAATATTTTGTTTTACAGTCTCTGGTAAATGTCACCTCTTGCTATGAATTATTGCATCAAAAACTACAGACAATGTCTGTGCTGTACCAGTCTTGAATATGTTCTGTTCAGGTGTACACATCTGTAAGTTGCAAACCTACTTTTGATTCATTGACATTCATTACAGACATCTCATGGTCAATGCTTTGAGCCTAAGACGCAGAGGAACATGAAGTAGCTGGGCATTGTGAACTTTTGTACAGAAGTTGCTTCACGTACTAGTCAAGAACATGTGAAGGCACCATGGGCCAGACTGAGGGCTATGTGCTTGTCTACAAAACTATAATTTTCCCCAGAAAAATGACTACAACTAAAAAAAAGATACAACTTCCCCCCAAAAAACAACTACAGGAACAGAGAGACAGCCATGTATAGTGGTCAGTGTCAGTCTACTATCTGGGAAGTCTAAATTCAAGACCCCCAATCAAAGGAAAATGTGAAAGGAAAAAATAAGGAAAATTGGCTGGGTAAACCTGGGATGGAACACACTCTCAGCCTAATGCTGATATTTCTCTTCTAAATAGTTCACATGCTTTCCTATTGAGAGACTGGAGGGCATGAGTACAGTGAAAAAGAGGAGGGGAACCCAGTTACAAGCCCAACAAAACTCTCTCTGTAGCAAAGCAAAAAGCTCATACCTTCACTAAAACGTTGCTAGTCTTAAAAGCATTCTTTGTAGTTCTCCTGATGGTGGGGACTGGGCAAAGGAAGCTCTGGCTCTTTCTTTCCTTCCCCAGGGCAGGAGGAGGGGGAGGAGCCTCAGCCATTCATTAGAACAGGGATCCCCAACCCCCGGGCCGGGGTCCAGTACTGGGCCATGGCCTATTTGAGATGGGCCGTGCAGCCTTGCCGCCCCCCCCTCCATGGCGGCACCTCTTTCCCCCGTTTCTACCATTTTAAGGCTGGGGAAGGGAAAGCTCCTTCCCTGGCCTTAAAATGGTGAAAATGGGGGGAGGAGGAGGCAGTGAGGCTCTGTGGACGGAGGTGGCAAAGGAGGAAGGAGAAAAACGGAGAGGGCGTGGCAGCAAAGGAGGAAGGAGGAAAACAAGGGAGGAGGAGGCGACGACGAGGCTGTGTGGGTAGGCGGAGGGAGGAGGAAATGCAGCGGGGCTGGTCCTCGGGGCCGAAATGGTTGGAGACCACTGCATTAGAAGGAAGAGAGGCTTGTCTCAGTAGCTCTGCAGAGTAATTAATTGAGCCTGGCAAACTTAATCAACCAGCAGAGCTGTAGGGCCAAGTTCCCTCATTGGCTGAGGCTGCTCCTCCCTCCTCCTCCCTTTGGGAAAAGGGAGGGGGGAGAGGGAAAGGCTGCTTTGCTGCTCTGGCTTATCCTGGGAGAAACACAAAATGGCGACTGAAAAAAGCAGGCAAGGGAAAATGAAGCAGATGACAGCCAGTTGCCGGAGGGCCTGATTGGAGCTCTCTGCGGACCTGATCTGGTCCGCAGGCCGTATGTTTGACACCCTGACCTATAGGGTGTCATCTTAAAGTCTTTTAAAATTGAATTTGCTATGTTTTATTCTGCATGTTGCTTTTATGATATCTGTTGCATATCGCCTAGAGATATCATAAAAGCAACATGCAGAATAAAACAACATAGCATAGTCGGGATGGGGCGATACATCAAGATGATGATGATAAACAACTGCCTTTTAAAAACCAGACATATGAACTTAATTTGAAGTTGTAACTGTAAAACATGTGCAAGCTAAGAATAGCAGATGATTAAGAAGCAGTTTGCATATGGAAAAAAAGCATAGTTTATGTATCCATGTCCTATCTTTTGTATGTATTCTTTCTTCAGGTTGCCATCACGAAAGCCAAAGTGGATTTCTCCAGTGTGCTGTGCCTGCCCCCTTCCGTCATTGCTGGAAATGGGCTGGACGGAGGAGGGGCTGGCGAAAATGAGGATGAGACAGTGCTGGTATCTCTTTCGGCGGCACCAAGTCCTCAGAGTGAAGCTGTTGCCAATGAGTTGCAGGAGCTCTCCTTGCAGCCCGAGCTGACCCTGAGCCTCCATCCTGGTCGAAACCCTAACCTTCCTCCACTAAGTGAGAGGAAGAATGGTAAGTGGCAAAATGGAAGGTTAATTGTTTGAAAGTTCTCTCTGTCTTTCTATTATTAAAACAAACTATTTTGTGGAAGTTTTTTGGATGTAACATGGCTTAATTGAGCAAGAAAGGTTGCAACCATAGGTCTGAACTGTGTTTGCAGACTATGGATTTTGTCTTTAAATCCTTTGGTAGGCCTGATCTTGCAGTGGGTTCTGAAGTGGACAAGGTTGTGATGATTAACAATGTGTAGAATTGTTGCTCTCATTTACTGCTTGCTCTGTAGAAATGCTCAATTTATGTGGTGTTGAAGCCATTAACAGTAGCCATTAATGAGCTTCTTCATCATGGCTGTTATAGTCTGTGACTTGAGTGTGTGTTCTTCTGTTTTGAGTTGCAGAATGGAACATACATAAATAACCCTGTGGGTAGCCATGTTGGGTTGGTGTGGTTTTTTATTTTTTGCCACCGTGTGACAGAGTGTAGGACTGGATGGGCCATTGGCCTGATCCAACATGGCTTCTCTCATGTTCTTATATTCTAATACAGCTAAAGTCCACTGGTACCTTTAAGACAAGCAAAGTTTTCGTCAAAGTATGAACTTTTGTGTGCGCACATACTTCAGATATAAAGAAGTATGATGCACACAAAAGCTCATACCTTGAAGAGAACTTGGTTGCTCTTAAAGGTGCCACTAGGCTCTAATTTTATTGCATAAGTATCCTTGTTCTTGATCCCTTAAAATAGTTCATTTGTTGGGGTAGGTGAATTTATTAACTTGGTCTCTGGTATAGAGTGGGGTGGAGAAGATATTCTTGTGGAGCCCCTCAAATGAATCTTGATAAATGTTTCAGACTTTTGTGCCTGAACTAATCCTGTTGCATATACAGGACTTGTTGATATGAATGCAGATCCTGTTTCAAAGGCTTCTACTTTGGGCAGGAGAGTGTCCTAAGTCTGCTAGCTTTCTACCTTTGTACATTATTGTACCTATAATCTTTAGTCTTGTGAATCTGGTTTATAGTAGTTTTAAAGAGGCTAGCTCATGAAACTAGCACTACATATTGTACTCAGCATTTTGTAACAAACTACAGGCAGTTGGTACTAGAAATAACATGAATGAGAATGCATTTCAGAGTTCACTCTACGGAAAATAAATTAGAAAATGACATAGATGAATCATTAGGTGACTTTTTAAAGCCTCCAAGGAATTATGTGACTATAAGACCAGTGTCTTCAGTACCAACTGAATAGATGTAGGATGGTGGACAAAACACTAAGCAAGAATAGGAAGTTTGAGTTTAATAGATTTCAAATACTCAACTGTTGCTTTAGGACTGGGGTTAGATGTGGTGTGCAAGTTTTTGTAAAAATGAAAAAAGGACGCAGCTATATCCTTTGAGTTGGATACAATCTGACCAGAAGACGTTTTAATAGCCTGAATCGAAGAGCTTGTTTTATGATGTGAGACCCTATTTTTCAAAAAATTGAGAGACTTGGAAGATCTAGTAATATATTTTTGTCTTAAATATAACATTTCTTTTTGAATAGCAGAAGTTTCCACTAGTTCTAATTTTTTCCTTTCAAGATTTAATTTTTTAAGAATCTTCTTGCCTCCAAACTTCATTTGTCTTTTCTCTAATAATGAGATTTTGGATTGCAAATCAAGTATATTTTGCTGTCTTTTTTTTTTTTTACATTTGGAGGCAATAGAGATCAGTTTGCCCCTTAGAACTGCATCAAACAAATGGATTATAAATTTTTATGGAATAAGCAACTTGGTGTAGAATTTTGCTCATTGGCCAAGGAGAAAAAAGGGGTGTGTTTTTTTATGTGAAGGAAGAACTAGACCCAAAGCTGATTTTTAAAGATGATGATGGTAGATTTATTGCGGTGGAAGTGATGTTGAACTATAAAAGAACTTTGTTATTGGGATTGCATGCTCCAAATGGAGCAAGACTCTTTCTTTAAAGTCATTATGCAACAAATTATGTTAATGGAAGATTTTAATGGAACGGTTAAAAATACTTTGGACAGATTTGGGGGAAAAAAATAATGAAGGAAAACTACCAAAGTCATTTTTTGAACTAGTTAAAAAAGAAAGTCTAAAGGATGTACGGAGGGAATTTAACCCCAAAGAACGAGACTACACGTTCTTTTCAGCAAGACATAATTATTTCTCAAGGATTGATATGGATTACAAAAAATCTGGGATTTATAACAAAAAAATAGAGATTCTTCCTAAAATAGGGGCAGACCATAATCCATTAATGTGGTCTGCAAAACCCATAAAAAAGACTTTAAGATGGCAGATAAATGAAGATTTGCTGCAGAAAAAGGTAGTAGTAGAGTCTCTGGAAAAGGAGACTAAGTCTTTCTTTCAAATAAATGAAACTGAATATGGAGAAGGTATTAAATGAACCAATTGAAAAGGAAGAAATAGAGGCGGCAATTAATTCAATGAAATTGGGAAAAGCACCTGGTACAGATGGTTTCACAGCAAAATTTTATAAAGTCCTCATGGAGGCCCTACTACCAAAACTTCAGAAGTTGATGAATACTATAAGTATAGATGGGAAAATACCTAATACTTGGAAAAAAGCAGTAATTTTGTTAATACCAAAAGAAGACAGATGCCGCGGAAGTAAAAAATTACAGACCAATTTCATGACTTAACAATGACTATAAAATATATGCTAGAATATTAGCAGAACGCCTTAAACGGCATTTGAATAATTTTATTAAAGAAGAGCAAGCAAGATTTCTTCCCAGGAGGCAAATTAGAGATAACATCAGAACGGTTATAGATATCATTGAATATTATGAGAAACATCCTGAAAAAGAAGTAGCATTATTTTTTACAAATGCAGAGAAAGCATTTGATAATGTGCATTGAGACTTTATGTTTGCACTGATGGAGCAATTGAGATTGGGAGAAGATTTTGTAAGATTGCTGAAGGTGATATATACTGAACAACAAGCAAGACTCTATAAATGCAGATTTGACAGAAAAAATGATAATCAGTAAAGGAACCAGACAAGGTTGCCCTCCATTGATATTTATAATGACTTTAGAGGTGTTGCTTATGTGAATCCAAGAAGATAAAGAGACAGAGGGATTGAAATTGAAAGGTCTTTCCTATAAATACAAAGCGTTTGCAGATGATGTAATGTATAAAATGAAAATCCAACTCAAGTTACACCATTGTTGCTTCGTAAGATACAAGAATATGGAGAGCTGGCAGGCTTTTTTTGCTGGCAGCAAAAATTTTGTGTAAAAATATGTCAAAGAATAAACAGGAAGAACTACAAAGTTTAACAGAGTGTGAAGTGACCGCCAAAGTAAAATATTTAGGTGTAGAAATTACAACAAAAAAGATGGTATAAAAACAACTTTGAGACGCTCTGGAGGAAAATTGAGGGAGACTTATTAAAGTGGAATAAGTTGAACTTGTCTATACTGGGCAGAATTTCCGCAATTAAAATGAATGTGTTATAAGAAGTAATCTGTTAAAAACCTGGTCGAAATACAAAAGATATGGGGACGGGAGGAAACCTGTTTGGATTGTGCCAACAGAAGTAATAAAGTTATATTCAGATATTAATTAAGAGAAATGGTTATCATATAAACAACTGTTAAAAATACATGGCGGTACGGTGGAATTAAAATAGCGGAAGAATTAGAATATAAGTATAATTGGTTTCAGTTGCAACAAATTAAGATTTTGCTTGAACAAGATATTAAAAATGATGGAGTAAGACGAGAACAAACAGAACTGGAGAGAATGTTGTTTGGCGATAATGAAAAATTGATTTCAAGAATTTATAAACGATTATTGAAATGGTCTACAGAGAATGAAGTGGTTAAATCTCAAATGATAAAATGGGCGATAAATATAAATAAATACAGATGGAACAATGGGAGTACTTATGGAAGAACTCTACGAAGATATCGACATGTAATAATATTAAAGAAAACTGTTTTAAAATGCTTTATAGGTGGTACATGACTCCTAAGAAACTGTTGAAAATGAACAATCAGGTGTCGGATAGATGTTGGAAATGTAAAAAACATGAAGGATCTTTTTACCATATGTGGTGGATTTGTGAAATGGCAAAGCAATTTTGGCAAATGATTCAGCAAGAGATCTCAAAAATTCTGGGTTATAACATTAAGAAGGCACCAGAAATATTTTTGTTGGGATTACAAATGGAAACATTTCCAAAACAAGATAGAACGATAATTTGGTACATGCTTTCAGCTGCAATAACATTATATGCGCAGATGTGGAAGCAAGACAAAATACCAGAAAAGTGGGACTGGATTATGAAAGTTATGTATTGGAGTGAAATGGACAAGTTTACAAGAATCTCAAAAGAATATGATGTAGAGAAGTTTAAAAATGAATGGAGGAAATTTCAGAAACATGTTGAAAAGTAATGGAAGGTTAAGGGACATTTGGTGATTTTTGACAATAGTTGAACGCTAGGGGAATAGTAAATGGACTACAGTTAAAAAAAATGTGATCATACCCTCTCTTTTTCAATTTATTTTGGTAAGGATTATAGTTAAAAATGAGACTATGGGAATATATATTTCTTCAATTTTATTTTTATGATAAGGACTAAGGACTAAAGGATTATAATAAAGATGGATGATAATCATAGTAAATGGTTTTTTCTTTATTTTTGTTTTATTATAGTTATAAGATTTTTTATAAAGATTCTTAAGATGTTAAAATTATCTTTTATTTTTTTTAGTATTTTAATTAAAATGCACCGGTGGAGGTCACAAAAAGGAGGGAGGGAGGTGAAAAATGCAATGTATTGGTACTGAATTTTTAATAATAGATAAATATTAATATAATATATTGCAGAATAATAAAAAAATTTTTTTTTAAAAAGGTTGTCTGAAGAGGGTGTTTGCTATGACCAGCTTGTTCTCTTGACAAAACACTATTAGCCTTTGCCCGACTTCATTTTGTTCTCCAAGACCAAACTTGTCAGTTGTTCCAGTAACCTTTTGACTTTCTACTTTGGCATTCCAGTCCCCTGTGATGAGCAGGACATCTTTTTTTGTGTTAATTCTAGAAGGTGTTGTAGATCTTCATAGAACTGGTACACTTCAGCCTCTTCTGCATCAGTGGTTGGGGCATGTATTACTATGATATTGAATGGTTTGTCTTGGAGACGGACCGAGATCATTCTGCCATTTTTGAGATTGTATCCTATTACCGCCTTCCTCACTCTCTTGTTAGCTATAAAGGCCACACCATTTCTTCTTTGGGACTCTTGCCCACAATAGTAGATATAGTGATCCTCTGAGTTAAATTCACCCATTCCCATCCATTTTAGATATCGATGTTCAGTCTTGCCATCTCTTGTTTGACCACATCTAGCTTACCTTGATTCATAGATCTTACATTCCACGTTCCGATGCAGTATTGTTCTTTGCAGTATCGGACTGTTCTTTCACCATCAGACACATCCACAGCTGAGCATCCTTTTGGCTTTGGCCTAGGCGCTTCACTCTTTCTGTGGTTACTTGAACGCTCTTCCCCAGTAGTATATTGGGCATCTTCTGACCTGAGGGGCTCATCTTCCAGCACCCGATCTTTTAGCCTTTTGTTTCTGTTCATGGGGTTTTCTTGTCAAGGATACTAGAGTGGTTTGCCATTTCCTTTTCCAGTGGATCACATTTTGTCTGGGTTCTCAGCTGTGGCCTGTCCATCTTGGGTGGCCCTGCATGGCATAGCCCACAGCCTCATTGAACCATGCAGGCCCTCTCGCCACGAGAAGGCAGCAGTCCATGAGAGAGTATGCAAAGCTAACTGTCCCTAAATTAAAGCTCCTTTGTCTTCATTGGGTTTGGGTCCTTATCTCAGTGTTGAACCTAGCTGGGGTTATGTTGAGTTTTTCCAGGCAAGGTAGTTTTGTACATGTCTCTGAACATTACACCTGTATTAACCATTGGTTACAAGATAAATAACTTAGGAATGTAGTGGTAAAATACATCTGTATTTCATGTTTGTTCTTATGAATGAAGCTGTATGCAAAATAAGGTTGTAATGGGGTCCAGTTTAAGAGATCTAAGAATACTTAGCATTTTTTGGTGCTTCTGATAATTTTCATTGAATTTTTAAAATTTTTAAAATGAAGGTTGCACTGAAGGTTGCGCACTGATTCTAGTGGTACACTTTAACAGATAATCATGAATGTTTGCTGTGTAGGTGTGACTTTTTCAAACTCTGCTGTAAATCTTTGGAAGTACTGTGCAAATAGACGTCAGTTAATTGTTTTCTAACATTATCCGATTGATTGTGGAGTTCACTTAGTACAGTGGAGTGGGCTCTCTGCATGACTAACCCTTCAGTATATGTTGAGTAATGGGGAGGATTTGCTAGGTGTGGAATGTCAGAGCTATTGAAGTGACAAAAAAATGTTAAATTGTTTTTTAGTGTTCTTTTTTGCTCTTAGTGCCAGACAGACAGCTGACTCAGCTCTGAGTTATCTTTTATGTACAAAGCAGTCACCCAACAGATTAACCCTTTTGTGCCCTGAATGCATCAATACTATGCTACTACATATTGGTCTATTGTAATCTGTTCCTAGAATGCATGTCTTCATATGATTAAGTTTCTATCTGTAGATATTGAATGCAAATTACAGTGAGAAGAGTGCCAGTGGTGCAGTAGACTTCCATTTACTCTTCAGAGTCCCCCACCCCTTCTGAAGCTTTACATTAGTGCTGCAGGGTTTGCAGTAGGAGGCAAACAGTGGTAACTCCTCTTCTTCTGGAGAAGTTCTCTTTCCTAACAGGAAAAAAAAAAAGTAAGGAGTCATATAAGAATTTTGCAGACTTAGGATACTGCACTTTTAATCAACAAAGTAAGTTCCCCAAGCATAATAACTACTTTTGTGTGTTCTCCAGGAAATGTAAAAGAACCCTCCATTGAGTCATCTTAATGAAGAATACAGGCTACATTTTATGGTGTACATTGAAGAAAATGTTTGTTTGTTTTTTTGTTAAAAAGTACAAACTGTAAAAGGAGGCAAGAACAGAAACTACAGAGTCTTGACATCTCAGACTTCATCTGAGGTAGGCCCTAAGCTGTTTAGGGAAGCCAATGTGCAGTGTTCTCCCTTGAATGTGTGGGGAACTCCCTTCCCTCCACTTTTGGTGACCCAAAGTCCAACTTTATTGTTCCAGAAGGGAGGAGTTCCCCATCAGCCCTGCTCTCTAAGTGCTTTCATTTTCAGAGCTCTCTTTGAAGTCCAGTGACTTGTTTTACAGCATTTGCCCTTTCCTTATTTTTTAACGCCATTAAGGCAGCACACTTTGGCTCAGAAGAGCCCAGGGGATTTTCAGCTTTGCAGCCCTGCATGTAACAGCAGGGGAGCTGGGCAATGGAGCTGTCAGTGGGATCTGGGCTAAAGAAGGTATTTTATTTATTTGTTTGTTTATTTCCTTAAATTTCTAACCTGCCCTCTCCGCAAGCGGAATCAGGGCGGCTAACAGGCATTTATATTTACAATTTAAAATCAATAAAATACAGTTACAATTAAAACCATTCCGTAGTGATTATATGTTCAGCAGAACACCCAGGTCCCCTATAGTGGGACATTGAGCTGTTCGCAGATTATTCCCCTCTTCCCCCTCTTCCTTTGTGAGTGAGTGGATAAGGGATGAGATGCTGGTGAGTGCCTGAGCAGGAGTGCACTTTCTTCCTGCCAGAATGTGACCATACCTTTCTCTCCTGCAGTAGGGTTGAGCAAGGTTGCATTGGAACTGGAGCCAGAGTACTCGGACCCACTCCCCCCCAGGGATGCCAGGTGACTTCCAGCAGTTGTTGGAATCTTTTATAGAAGGGGCTGTGGCAGATGGGATCACAACAGCCACAAGCACCAATGCGCCCCTTCCTCCCCCACGGGGGGCAATCCAGTAGTATTAAGCAGCACAAGAAGCTGCTTTTAAGAGTTGAAGAGGGTCAGGATCCACCCAAGGTTCTCACCTAACCTGCAAAAACACAAGCATTGATTGTGACATGTTACTTGCAAGTAGAAATTATGTTACTCACAAGTAGACCATTATGTTACTCATGAGCATGCCATTCACTAAATTGGGATAATCCCCGTTTTCTCTGATAGTAACCCTGACCTGTCTGGAAAGGAGAAAGGTCAGATGAATGATGAGAACACTGACAATGGCACCCAGGGTCAGAAGCTTGGGGGTGCTATTGGAGGCCTCCCTGACGATGGAGGCCCAGATAGCAGCAACCGCTATCTTAGGCGGGAGAAACAGTTGGTTCCTTTCCTTGACCGTGGCGACCATGCAACGGTCACCTCGAGATTGGACTACTGTAATGCCCTCTACTTGGGGCTGCCTTTGTTGCAAACCTGGAAACTTCAGCTAGTGCAGAACGCGGCTGCTACTGGGGCGGCCCAAGTGGAAGCACATACAGCCAGCGCTGCAGGAACAGCACTGGCTACCAATAATGTACCGGATTCATTACAAAGTGCTGGTTATTACCTTTAAAGCCCTATATGGCCGAGGACCCGGTTACCTGAGGGACCGTCTGTCCCCACATGTTCCCCAAAGTGTGCTGAGATCTGGATCCCAACATCTCCTAGTGATCCCCGGGCTGAAGGAGGTGAGACTGTTGACCACCAGGGATCAGGCCTTTTCAGTGGCAGCCCCCTCCTGGTGGAATCAATTGGCAGAAGAGGTTAGGCCTTACGGGACTTCACTCAGTTCCACAAGGCCTGTAAGACCGTTCTCTTCCGGCAAGCCTTCAGTTGACCGTAGGAGAATTCTGGAACAACTGTCGTCCTGAGAATGAGTAACATCTAATTTGTTAGCACCAACTGTATATTGTTTTTAATTAATATTGTTTAATGGTTTTATTGATTTTATGATTGCAATCATAGTATACTATGACCTGATGTAAACTGCCTTGAGCCTGTCTCGGCGGGGAGGGCAGGGTATAAATCAAATTAAACAAACATAAACAATGTTTTAAGCTGTGGGAAATATAAGAAATCATTATGTTCAATGTAATGTGTTTAGTGTTTAGTAAAAGCTTAACGTTCTGCTAGCTGAACATCTCATAATTGTACTTTTCACTGTACATGGATATTAAACACCATTTTACTACAGAGTAACACAGATTGTACATCGTTCTTAAGAAAACCCAGTTGCCTAGGTGACAACTGTTTCCAGTGTCTGGTTCTTTACAGTGATATTAAGAAATCATAAGAAGCAAAATGCATAACAGAAGATTAAATATACAGGATTCCAAAAAATTAAAAAATATTGAGCTACATGAATCACTTAGAGACAAAACACAAATTTGTGAGAACTTGGCTATGCTACTTGGTCCAGTACTAAGCTTCACCATTAGCCTAGCAGTTTAAAAGATCCAGTTCTGACAACTTGTGGCAGAAATGTGGACCATCTCTAGTAAGTTATTGCTCAGTATGTTGCTGTTATGGACAATGCAAACAAATTTGTGCCAGGATTCTAGTTAAAATTTATCTAAATGTAGCGCCTCTTTTAGCTGAGTTTGAATAGATAGTAGAAGAACAACTGCAAAAACAAGATGTAAAAGTAATGTTTTAAAACTCTCTAATGAAATGTCTCCAGTGGTTGCCTTTTATTGTTGTTCTCTGTAAGACTGTGGTTTTAATCCTCCTAATTGGTTTCTCTTTAAAATATTACATAAATAACCATATTATGTCAGGATGCCCTTTATATTCCCCAAACCTATTTTCACTGAAGAAGTAAGCCTTTGACTGTATGGAATGGGCATATTAATTATTGTCGCTTAGAATAAATTTTGGACCAAATATTATGGCAGGCTGGTATGGATTTTGATTGCCAATGAAAACAAATGCCAAATTGTCTTCTTTGTCATGGGAATCAGAAGGGATGTCCTTTATCTCCCCCCGCAACCCCAGGGCTCTTTGGTATTATAGCTGAACATCCTCTATGTGTTCTGAGTACTAATTTTGCAGTTAGGAGAAAAACAGTACAGTCTGAACCATGCAAACTGATATTGTTGTCTAATGATCTGGAGGTTTAATCCTTTATATCGTTGGGTTTACCTGAAGTTTTATTGGAACTGGAGACATTTGGGGAAATATCTGGATAGAAACCCAGTAACAAAGAGAAATAATGTTAGGAGTAATAAGGAGACAACAAACTCAGGCCCGTAGCTATGGGGGGCCTGTGGGGCTCCTGTCCCCTGACTTCTGGCCAGGGCTCCCCAACTCAGGGACCCCAACCCGCAGCCTGCCCTCCTGACCTCACTCTTTAATGAATATGAATATGCCTTTATTATGTAGGAAAGTGAGAGTTCACTGTGAAGAGGGGCATTTGGCAAACTCCTGACTCCAAGGGGAAACACATGCATCTTTCCAAGGAAGTAAATACATGTAACCAGGGCTTTTTTTGTAGCAAGAACTCCTTTGCATATGAGGCTATACCCCCCCCGCCCTGATGTAGCCAATCATCAAAGAGTTTACAGTTAGCCCTGTAAGCTCTTGGAGGATTGGCTACATCGGGGATGTAGTCTAATATGCAAAAGAGTTCCTGCTATAAAAAAGCCCTGCACGTAACCCTTAATGTACACCCCCCCCCACAAACCTGGTACCCTGTATTGATAAGCTTTAATAGCAAAAGCCTAACAGCAGCCCTGGCCTCCCCACACCATTTAAAGGGTCTGCCAGCTGGCCATTTAAATGGCACAGGGAGGCTGGTCGCTGTCCCTCTCACACGATTTGAATTGCTGGGGAGTGAGGGTGATGCCTGCAGGGAGGGAAGGCCAGGGTTCAGGTTGTCTCTCTGCTTCTTACAGCAGGCCTGAGAGTTCTCTGGCTGGCTGCAAAAAGCAGGAAGACCTGGCCTGCTGCCCCATCTCTCTCTCTCCTCTTGATTGCAAGGCAGTAGGGAAGAAAGAGAGAGGAAGGGTCTAGCTCAGGGGTGGCCAAACTGTGGCTTGGGAGCTACATGTGGCTCTTTCACACATATTGTGTGGCTCTCAGAGCCCCCACCACCCTGCTGGCTGGCTTGCCTCTTTAAATCACTTCTCCAAGGTAAGTCAGCCATAGAATGTATTTAAAATTAAAGCTTCCTTCCTTCCTCTTGCAGCTCTCGAACATCTGATGTTCATGTCTTGTGGCTCTCGAACATCTCAAATTTATTCAATGTGGCTCCCTGTTCTAGCTACTTCTCACAGCCAGGTGGAGACATTTCCAGCCAGCTGCAAGAAGCAGGAAGACCAGGCTTGCTGGTCCCATCTCTCTCTCTCTCTCTCCTCTTGCTCGCAAGGCCAGAGGAAAGAAAGAGAGGAGAGGGTTTCTGTGCTTCTGGAAGCATGTGAGCTGCCAGAAGCAGTTAGACTCAGTCTGCCAGCCCCTCCTTTTTAGGTCGAGGGCTGTTTAAAAATTTGGGTGCCCATCCAAATTTTTAAAAGCCCCAACCTAAAAAATCCTGGCTATGCCCTTGAACAAACTTTCTGTGTATTTCTTTGGGTTGATTGTCTCAGGAAGTAGTTGGAGGTGTGGAAGAACCCAGTGGATTAGGACTGTGGTGAATTTAGCCATGAAGCTCGCCTTTGTCTAACCTTCTTCTGAGGCTTGTTGTAAGGATAAAATGGAAGACAAACTTGCACATGATCCTTAGAGAAAGGGTGGGAAAGCAACTTCCCAAATACAAAAAAATCCAAATTAAAATGATTATGGCCAGGAAGAATTTCTGGGATAAAAATAAATGTATTGCCAAAATTGATTTTATTTTCAGATGATCCTGATTGATATACAAAAAAAGCCTGTAAAGGACTAGCAGAAACAAATAAACATGTTTATATGGGATGTCAAAAAACCAAGAATTATATTCAAAGTATTACAAGATGAGAAAAAAGAGGAGGCTTAGCACTACCCAACATCAAATTGTATTATTAATCAGCCAGCCTGGTTTGGATTATAGATTGAATTAAAAACCAAAATGAGAGAGTAATAAAATTAAAAACAGCAGTTTTGTATGAATGAATACAGTTATTTTTGGATTAAGAAACTACCCCCCCTCAACCCCCCCCCCCCAATAAGGTGGAATAAAAGTTACATTATCAGAGACAGTCTATTTAAAATCTGGAAGTCTACAAGAAGAATTTGTCCTTTAATATCACCTGTAATGTCACCAGTAGATGCATACTATGATAAACGTGATGAAAAATAATGGTTGCATAACATACAATGATATGATAAATTCAGAAAGAAAAATTAAATCCTGGCAAACTGGCAAACTATCAAGGAAGAAGGGAAGAAGATACAATGGCTAGTCTATTGTCAACTAATTTCTGGATTTAAGAAAGATGCTTATATAGAAAGAGATGAAATAAGAGAATTGATTGAATCTGAAAATATAATAATTCAACAAAAAGATCACCTATTAGAATGAATTTATAAACTATTACTCCAATTCAATACAAAGAACAAGTCAAAATGTATATGATAACATGGATTTCAATAATGGGAAAACCTATGGATGAAAGATAAAAAATTATATATTGTGTGACACATTAAGGGAAAACTGGTGCAAGATGTTGTGTCATTGATATATCATCCCAAAATATATTGAAAAGATGGATAAGAACTACAAAGAGAGTTGTTGGAAATGTAAAGAAGTGGACAGTACTTTTTATCATATGTGATGGATTTTCAAAAGATAAGGGAATACTGGAAAGAAAACGCAGAAATTCATTTTTGATTTTTTGATTTTGCATACTGAGATGAGTTGCTGCATGCCAGGACATCCATCCACAAGCTTCAAATTATCACCTACAACCCCGTGTTATGGGAGTATTCCCATTTGTAGTCAAATGATGATGGGTCGATCTAATTATTGGGATGCTTTGCACCTTTTGTTTGTGTCAGTAGTTTTGATCTTCCGTGTATGTGAACAGATGTAGTGTGTGAATTTACTGATCATGGGTTTGACCTGATGTGACTTCCTTTAATTGTGGCAGTGCTGGTATTGTCCAAACTGCATACCCCTTGAAGCTACCTTGAACCCATCAGAAAGGAATTCTTTAACTGCATAAAGATGATCCAGGATAGGTTGTTGCTTATGGGCAATTTCTTGCCGTCCTGCTAATAGCTGGTAATACTCACTTTAGCTTCTGTTGCCTTTAGTGCATCATCTAATTTAATCTCCAGTTTTATTACTATAAGGACTACTATGTTTTTCTATGGACAGCTTTTTTATTTATTTCATTGTACCATGCCTTTCTCCCCAGTGGAGACCCAAGGCAGCTTCCACCATTTTCTTGTCCATTTTATCATCACAACAACCCTGTGAGGTAGGATAGGTTAAGAGAGTACAAATGGCTCAGTGAGCTTCCATGGCAGTAGTGGGGATTTAAACCTGGATCTCCCAGATATTAGTCCAACACTCTTAATTACTACATCTCACTGACTCTTAAGGGATCAAAGTATTCTTTTTGAGTTTAAGAGTTATTAGATTAACTGCTGACATGTGGAGGGTTACCATATTTGCTTCCCTCGTCACGGAAGGTTTGGTATAACTTTGGTTCCAGCACAACCTGATCTTGTGAATTTGGCAACAAATCCTATAGATCAGGGGTGACCAAACTTGCTTCACATAAGAGCCACTTAGAATAAATGTCAGATGTCTGAGGGCCCCTAGGTGCTGAGGGCCACAAGACATGAACATCAGACGTCTGAGAGCCACAAAATAGGAAGAAAGAGAGGGAGGGAGGAAAGCAAATAGCTGGAGAAGGGGAGGGAGATAGAGGTGGAAAGAAAGCAACTTTAATTTTAAATGCATTCTCCAGGCTTCCAGTTGGCTTGGCTTGGAGAAGTGATTTAAAGAGACAAATGCCTTCTCCAACCTGGCCACGCAAGAGCCACACAATGTGTGTGGAAGAGTCGCGTGTGGCTCCCGAACCACAGTTTGACCACCCCTGCTATAAATGTTGTGGACCAGAAGTCTTTGTGTCATGGACTGAAGCAACTTCCCTCCCCTAAATGTGCAGCCTGATAAAGAGTGGAGAACCTAAAAACTTGAATATTGTATTTTGGTTGGACCTAATAAGATACTATATTACTTTTGTTTTTGTTGATGATGATATTGATGATATTGATGATGATGATATTGGATTTATATCCCGCCCTCCACTCCGAAGAGTCTCAGAGCGGCTCACAATCTCCTTTACCTTCCTCCCCCACAACAGACACCCTGTGAGGTGGGTGGGGCTGGAGAGGGCTCTCACAGCAGCTGCCCTTTCAAGGACAACCTCTGCCAGAGCTATGGCTGCCCCAAGGCCATTCCAGCAGGTGCAAGTGGAGGAGTGGGGAATCAAACCCGGTTCTCCCAGATAAGAGTCCATGCACTTAACCACTACACCAAACTGTTGACTTTTAGAGTATGGGCTGCCTATCCTGTTTCTAGCCCTGTAATGCTAGAGCTCTTGGACTGCTGTGGGCTTGGCTGTTGTTTACATCAGAGGATAACATCACCTTTTCCTTGGTGTTCATTCCCAGTACAGTCTCATTAGTCAGCAGAAGTGAAATCTTTCATCTGCCTGGAGGCTGTAAGACCTGTGATTGTATCTGTCTGGTACTGCCTTGATTCTTTCTCATTCCTGGCAGCCTGAATGTCCAGGCTGTGCATTGTTAGATGTTTAAAAACAGAGCAGATGAACTTGCATCGGCTTGTTAATCTCCATTGACATACACTGCAGGGAAAAAAAGGAAACTCAGCAGTTGGGAATGTGTGGAATTTTAGTCTTGAGATTCTTTGTATCAGGAACATAGTGCTGCAGGTGATGGAGAGTTTCCATAGCACTTTAAAGGGTGGATTGTGGGTTTGGGATTTTTTTGAACATATGTTACGTTATGGAATATGTTCTTCTGTAGCTGACAGCATATCTTTTGAATTTGCCTACTACTTACCTAGTAGAGCATGTAAATGTGGAAAGTGCATTTTATAGCCACCACTATACCCAAAGGCCTACAAATGTTGGTTGTGGATGTGGACAGTGTACACTTAATGCTGAAGAAGTTCTATAGTTAATGGATCCTTGTAAAAGCCTGACTGGACAATTGAGGGATTTTTTTAAACTGAAATTTCAAGATTTTCAGCTTTGAGTTGTTGACTTTTAGTGGTGTGTCTGAAGTGATTTTACTTTGAACTAAGGAAGATGGGCTGCAGCTTATGCTTGCGTGTTCTTTGCACCATTTATTGTCCTTCCAAGACACGGTGTGAAAATGAAACTGTATGTTTGGTGCAGGATCTGAGTCTTGGACTTTTGTAACCAGAGAACTGAAATCTGCCAGACAATAGCATATCTTTGCTCTGTGTTAGAAACAGAATTTTGTCAGAAGTTAATTTTTGCACTTGAGTACATAAATTTTAATACTGCTTCATTGTTGAAGGACATACTGCATATCTTCCACAAAGTCATTTATTCAGTTCCCACTGTGGGAGGTGACTGTTCTTAATGCTGATCTACAGATGATTAGCAATTAAAATGTCAGTTGCTAATTAATTCAGTATTTTATATTACTGTGGTGCCTGCCAAATATATGTAATTACAATACACTACACGTGGAAAAAATTAGAACTTTGTAAAGAAATCAAATGAAATGAAACTCAGTGTTGTCTGGTAGCACTTGGTCTAGTCCCATGGGTCTTTATATGTCCTCAATTCAATTATTACCATTCAGCTGATAATCTTTAAAATGGCAATAAAAGCAGCCTGCCTTAGGGCTAATATAAGAGTGAAAATTGGTTAGTAGCATACTAACATGAGCAATCCCCCATCCCCAGGAATTTACTCTAGAGATAGTAATTTACTCTCAGTATGTATTATGTTAGTAAATTTCAGAACCAGCTTTTATGCATCTGTAACTATGTAACCTGGGTCACAGTAAGTGCACAATTTGTGGGAGGGATACTATAGTTTTCAAGTTATGTGAAAGTCTGTGTTTTAGAGTCTCGCTGGTCTTTGCATTCCTGGAAGAGAGCTGCCTCATCAGTGTATCCCTCTGGGGAATTCAAGAGTGCACATGTAAGTAACCTCCTCTTCCTGTCTAAAACAGAAGTGATTGTAGAAAGAATGAGACTGTCCTGAAGATAAAGGCCAGAAGATCCTTGCTTACAATCTGTCAGAAAGTTGCTGGGATTTTTCCAGCTACTTAGTAGTAATTTGATTCTGATTATACCTGTAGATAGAATGAGATTCTCCTGAAAACCATATAGGAATGAACAGTTGTCAGTGATAACATCATAACATATGTGAGGCTTAATCTTAAAAAGATCAGTCTTGCGTCAGTCTGAAGCCGCCCTCTTTATTTTCGTTTTATTTATTTTCATTCTCTGGATAATTGCTATTGTAAGAACAATTCCATATGATCCTACTGGAACCAGAAACTCTGATGATGGCAGTCCAATCAGGTAATTTTTCGCTACTTAAACATTGTTAATGTTATATATAGTTCTGTAATGTAGGAGATGTAGCAGAATATCTGGTGCTGTACTGAAGCAGGTGGCCAGAGATGTGCTTAAATATTGTACATATTTCCACCTCATCAACTTTGGGTTTTTCATGAAAAAAATGTTCTGTCCTTTGAATAAAGAATTAGAATAATATAGCCATTTCTCTGAAATTCAAGCCAAATGGGTGCTGAAGTTTGGGTGTAAATTCAGTTGGGAAAATCCTATTCTAATCACTGGCTATAACTGATGACTGCAGCTTTTGATACTTTTGCAGGGACTTATTGGAAATAAATTCTAGTGAAATTTGCTTCTCCTTACTAATAATTCTGCAGTTTTTCTCACCTTGTATTTTTCTCAGTGTGCAACATGCTTAATTAGGAATATTTAATTATTCGAGGTAGGTAATGTTTCTTGATACAGTTAAACATTGTGATATACTCTTACTGTGTCTTGTTTGCTAGTATTTAAAATAGATAGAATCTACAGCAGTTGAGAAAGTGTTGATGAAAAAGAGACCATAATTATTAACAATTATATAATTGAAGGATTTCATCAGTATATAAGAGGTATGACTAGAGTTGCCAACAGGTCTGGATAAAAATGTCCTGTCCCTTTAATAGAGCTTTCATTCTGAAATGGGCAGTTGAAGCTTTTTGTGGCATGGGAATAAATAACATCAACCATTAGCTATCTATTTAAGGGACAGGATATTTTCCTCCAGACTTGTTGGCGACTCTAGTCATACCTCTTATGTGCTGATGAAATCCTTCAATTATATAATTCTTGAAAAACCTAGTCTGTTACACCATGAATATCAGATTAAGGCTATTTTGTTCTTGCTTTTAAAGCAGGGGATGGGTAGATGGGTTGTTGAAAAAATTTACTACTCATTTTTAAAAGGCTCTGGAAATAAAAGGCTAGGGTTGGTTCTCTTATGAATGGTTTATAAAACAACAACACAGTAATAAAAAAAGGAAGGATTTGAATGTATGTTCCAAAATGGCAAATGAAATTGAATGGGTCGGATACAGATGACCACGGTTGGGTGGAACCTGCTATGATGAACCCTTTCTCAGTGGCTAGATTTTCCCTCCGTTTTTCTGTCCCTTTGCTGACTGAGCAGCTCTGGTAACATGTTTTCTTCTCCCATGAAGAAACTTTGGCTGTCCCACTCTGTCAGTAAGATATAGTTTGGCTGTTGGCTCAGTCCAGGAACCTGAGGGAAGGGATAGGATTGTCCTTAATGTTTTTAATGTTGTTAAATAATGTTTTATATTGTTAAATTTAAAGGTTTTATTATTACTGTATGTTATTAAGAAATGTTGGTAGCCGCCCTGAGCCTGCCGAGGCGGGGAGGGCGGGATATAAATAAAATTTATTATTATTATTATTATTAAACCCTTGAAAATGGCACTTAATAAACTTTTAAAATAATAATAAAAGGGTTTTTTTTTAAACATCAAGGGGAAAGGTCTGGTGAAATCGGGGATTGGAATTACTGAGGTAAAATTAGTACAAACAAAGACTTTTGTTCTTTTATCAGGCTAATGAGAGGTTAAGTTATTCACTTACTTCAAATCTTTATACTGAGAGGCTTTTGTTCCACTGTTTTCCCAGACCCTCTAATATACTTTATTTGTATAATTACTGATTCTTTTGCTGCCCAGAAGGTTCGTACCCTGTTCTCAGTACCCAAATTCTTTCTCTTGGAACATCAGTACTCTTTTTGAGGTATCTGCAGGCAGGTTTTAACCACACCAGACCAGGGATCTCTGTTCTCCTTTCTATGGGGTAGGGAATTTCTCCTCTCTCTCTCAAAGATCTATCCCCTTTCCTTTGGCCTGCATGGGAGTCTTCTCTGCTACTCAAACCTCCTTGCCAAGCTTTCTTCCAGTTCTCTGTGTTCAAACTGCTGTCAGCTAATGCTGAATTCAGACTGCATTCAGTCAAGGTAGAAATCTGACTTTGTTAGCACTAAATCCTTTTCTGTCAGGGCTAGTCTTAGATGTTCTCAGTACACTTATCTTCTCAGTTAAGGTAGGAATCTGACTGAATCTCCTCAGTGTAGAGCTCTCAAAAAGACTTTTTCTGCTCAGCTGATGCCAACCAATTAGATTGCCTGGAGCAGCCTGTCACTCAAGGCTCTCTGGCTCTATGAAGAATTAATCCCTCACAGTCCTTTATTTGTTGATACAGCACTTCTAAGCCTCTTTAAAAGTGCAGTCTGTCACACCTGCAGAAGAGATCTTTGCTGCTTTCCACTAATTTTTTCCTGTAGGCCTTTCTTTGCCCCATCAAAAGCTGCTTTTGTGTTAAGAGATATAGCAGCGCCAACCTCACGGCCTCACTGGATCTCTTTATTTCAGTCTCTTCGGGGTATTTTACTTGTTTATTTGATGGGACCACAGCAGCTTTGTTTGTTCTTCCCACAAAATATAGGCTCTTGAGAACTTTAACTTAAACCACAGATTTATTGTAACACAAAGTCTTAACTTGGGGATATGGGAGATATTTACACAGGCTAACACGTTGCTCAGTTGTTTCAAGCTTTACATTCACCTTGTCTTTTGAGTTTCTCACAGTTACACAGTTCACAGTTTTCCTATAACTCACTCTCCACCTCTAGCCAAGGTCTGGCCTCTTGGTATTGAAGTGTCTAGTCTCACCCCTCGACTGGAGTCTCTCCTCTCAGCCCTTCTTGGTGTCTCAGACCCACATCCACTCCCTCAACCACCTCACTAGATCTTCAGAGTAGTCTCTAGGTGTCTGCGACCGTTCAGGTCTTAACTGACTCACACACACACAGCCCTCTTGGCTGGTTTTGTCGAGCTTGCAGTCTCTGGAAGACTTCCCCGTCTCCGCCTCAAGCTCCTTCACAGGATCAGCTGCCCTCTCAGCCCTTCTGGCAGGCTCGAACTGACCCTCTCAGTCTCTGTCAGGTCCCCACTGACAGACTTCTCTGACAGGCACCTTCTCTGTCAGAAGCCCACTTGACTGAACTCCTGCCTCAGCAGTTTCTCTCACTCAATTACTTTTCCCTCCCTGAGAGCTCTGAGCACTTTGCCCCCACCCTCAGGTCACCTGACGCAGGCCCTGTGCGTCTTCAGCTTATGGTTAACCCATTGCTTTCCGTCACAGGAGAGCACAGGGAACAATGTGGAATCCTTAATATGAAGGGGAAATCTGTTGACACCCTACCCATTTTTGCACAAACTCCTGCTCATGTTGCCCAAGAATGTGGGAGCAGTTTCTGCTGATTCTCTCTTTCTACTGCTGCCCTCTCCCCAATGTCTTTTATACCTGCTTCCAAGACTGGGAAGGTGGCAAAGATCTCTTCCAGAAGGCAAGCACCTTGCTAGTCTGGAGCCAGTCCAATGTAAGTGTACAGTGATGCAGGAGAAGAGCTGTTGCTCAGTGACAGAATATATGCTTTACATGCAGAACAGTTGAAGTTTGATCACTGGTATCTTCTATGAGCAGAGAGCTGAGGACTTTAGACGTATACTGGTGAATATTGCAAATCAAAGTATCTGAATCAGCATCTGCTATTCAGGTGATGTATTGATTACAAGCTTGATTTTTATCAGAAAGTTCCAAAGGTGATGTGTTTGGTAATTGCTATTAACTGCAGTAGCTAAGTGTAAACTTCATACTCACTGGTGGAAGAAATGAAGGGGAGAGTTGTTGCCTTCCTTGTAAGCTCCCCAGAGGCATTTAGCTAGGTCAAGCAGGAGGCAGAATGTAGAACTACATTACCTGTTTGACATGATTCACCAGGGCAGTTCTTAAGCTGCATACTCAGTTCTAGATGGTGGTAATGCTGGGCCTGAGAATATGCAATATAAACTAATCTGGCTAAATCTGATCGTGAGAGTAACATACACTTCTCAGTGTTAAGTAGAAATTTCTGCAGAAAGGGAAGTACTTGTGTTCAACAGGAATAGTGATGCCCATTTTATTGTAGCCAGTTTAGGGTTGCCCATGGTGGTGTTTAAAAATATTCATACATCCATTCCTCATAGTTGTATGCTATTAGTCTTACAAGGAGCTCAGGATGATGTGCATGGATTTAAGAATCTGCCCATTTTCACTATGTCAACTATTCTGGAGATGCTCTTTGTTGTGAGGCATCATATGAAAGTAGACTTGAAGATGTAGAATAGCTGAAGAACAGAGATGATGCGTTAAGTTCTTGTTTTTGTTTTAAAACAACTTCAGTGGTGCAACACTCTCTTTCTGTTTGGTTAAAATGAATAGAGAAGTTACTCTGTGTCTCGTCGAACATGTCGTGGGTGTCAGCTTCCCAGTTAAAAAAATTAGTTCCAGTTATTTAAGTGTAATCCTCTTTGCATATACAAGAGGATTTTTTAACACCCCCCCCCCCCGGAAGTTAACTTCCTTCTGTTTTGTGCTGCTGCCGTCCCAACTTATCTAGCATTAAGATGCCATGGAGGAAGCTATTAGTCCCAGTTCTTCCACAGGATGCAGGTACTAGCTGTCAAGGTAAATTTCACAGAAATGATCAAGTTTAAGTTATCAAAGATTTCAGGTTTTCACGGCTGATAACATCATTAGTTTAAGTTCATTGCAAGGTAAATTAGAGACTATAAATTCTGTACAACTACTATAAGTCAATTGTTTATCTTTTATTTAGTCATTTTAATTTTCAGTGTACTGATGTCTCTGTACTTTCACATTTTGTGAGGTATACTGATATGCCCATTTTAAAAATAAGTACATGAAGCCAAAAGACAACAGGAAACTGATCTGGAGGGACGCACTGAACCCAGAGGTAGGTCTCTCAATTCATGTTGAACTCTTTGCTGTTCCTTTACCAATTTGGACATGGCAGGGTTGTCGGTTTCCTTTGTGGAGTCTCTCAGTCTAGAAGTGAATTGTCTTTATCCAGAGACGAATTGACCTTTCCCTTCTTGACTGAGAGGATAGCCCCTGGTTCTGTATACTGAAAATAATGACAAGTCTTTTTCCCCTAGGTGATAGTTGCATATTAGAAAAGGGTAACTTTTGCAGCCATGCAGGAGTTTTGGAAAGGGTATTCTTAGCCATTCAAGGATTTTCATTCTGAGAGACATTCAGTGGTATATGATTAATTGAGAAGATTTGTTCTCCTATAAAATGTGTTCTCTCTGTACCTTGCCACACTTGGCTAATGATGGGTGTGAAGAGGTTACCAGAAACACCACTCCTCTGAATGCTGCCTCTTGCTAAAGATCTATCATACAGCATAAATATGCCTACAGTTATTCTGGAGCATCTTTACTCAGTTTCTCTTGATGTTCTGGGTCTTGTGGTTAAACTTGCTTTCTCTGCTTTAAAAGGGGGGGATTGATAATTGTCTAAGTTCCACTTGCTTGAATTCTGGCGTTTCTTTTACACATCACTGATGAGATGGGGAAAACAAAGATATGAGTAAAGATTCTTAATGTGGGGGTAGTTCCCTCTGCAGATTAATTTGAATTGTTCTTGTTTTTTTCTTCAGAAGATTCCCAGCATATCCAATGTATTGAGTATGTGTGGGATTTTTGCGCACTGTTGGTTCCCAGGCTGCTTCTTCCTCAAGACTTGTCCTTCAACCTCTGTTTGTCTAATGCTGAAAATCAATGCTTCTATCTTAGATTAGCCAGCAAGAGTTGCACAATTATGAGGCATTTCCTTGGCATTTCTTAAATAGGATGATCAGTGTGTAATCCTCTCACCCTTGACTCTTTCATGGAAGGCATTCTCCAAACAGCAGATTGTAAAGGCTAGTGTTGCTTAAGAACAAAACTAAATGACAGTGAGAGTCATGACTAAAACAAAGATAATTCACAAATCTTTGTTGATGGTATCTCTTGTGACCATTGCTATGGCAGTGGTGAGAAGTGGTGGTGAGAAAGCATAGGTGTTTGAAAAGCAGCTTGACCCTCTTGATATTGAATAGGAGTCTTCTAGAGGCCAGTGCAGAAGAATTTTCAGGGGCATGCACATCTAAACATAATAAGAATGCCTATGCCCAATACAGGTAGAGATGATTGTTGAAAAGGTATGAGATTACTGCAGTGCTACAAAATTAGCTTATTTTAATACTCGCAAACAGTCTTCTTGAAAATTTATTTATTTTTTATTTTATTTAGGGTCACTAGAAATCTTTCTTTTTCTATCAGGAACTTGGAATGCTGTGCATCTGATTCTCCCTTTCCCTCATCTTATCCTTAGCCACAAAGGTAGCTAGTCTCACAGTTTGCTTCATGGCTGAGTAGAAAGTTAAACCTTGGTCTCTCTTGTACTAGTCTGTTACTGAAAGCCAGTGCACATAATATACCATTTCCTGCTCTTCTTCCAAGGAGAGCAAGGTAGCATACATTGGTCTCTCCTCCTCCATTTTAACCTCACAACCTATCTTGTGAGGTAGGTTCAGCTGAGCAAGTGACTGGCCCAAAGTCACTGGGTCTGCCAGATATGAGTTTGACACCCTAATCACTTACTCTGCAAGCTGCCCTTGGTAAAAATTTATTTAAGACTTGAGAATTTTGCATGAACAGCGCCATGCTGTTTCACTGAAAGAATGCAGCTTGAGTGCATGAATCATGAGTATTCCATTAAAACCTAATCTTAGACATATTACTAAGTGTCCTTAGGTATGACTATCAGTTAGCCTTAGCTACACAACTGTGCTATGGGGATAATGCTGGCACATTTTACCAGGTTTTGACGAGATCACTCAGAATTTGAGACACTTTGGATTCTTGCAGAAACTGCTACATTATTTCTAAGGATTATAATAATTTTTGGTTGAGCTTCTCTGAATACTTGTTTTTCTTCTCATGTTGTCTTCCTTTGTACAAAATGTACAGTTTAAAGCTCAGGAAATCGCTGTTGCTGCAATTGCATCCACTTCAGACATTCTCCACATTTCTCATAAACCACAAATGCCCACACTAATTTTTTCCCCTTATAGACTGACTGACTCCTTTACCATGTGTAAAACATAGGCATTAACTAGTGACAAACTGAACTTTTCTCAAGGCTTCTTTAGACACTCAAAAGAAATGGCAAGAGAAGAAATGGTCCTTCTCTCCATTCTTCCTTTTCCCAGGAGTTACCTTAAGGGTGAAAGATGCTAACTTCCCTTCTTTGGATAGCATTCATAAGTCTGGGGAGATGAAGTGTGACTTGCTGTCCTTTCTCTTGCTTTTGAATATTCAGAATGGATGTAGCTTTGTAAAGCTACGTAGAATTATAGCTTTGTGATTCAACCAGGGTTACGTGATACCTGGTGGTGGAAAGTGCCAGCAAGTCGCAGCTGACTCATGGCAACTCCCCATGGGTTTTCAAGACAAGAGATGAGCAGAGGTGGTCTGCCCTCGCCTGCCTCTGCATAGCAACCCTGGACTTCTTGGCAGTCTTCCACCCAAGCACCAACTAGCTGTTGAGATCTGATGAGATTGGGCTATCCTGAGCTATATCATCCTTATATGAACTAAATAAGCTTCTCAGCATAACTTTCTCTGTCTTTTGCTGGTGCTTGGATGCAATGGTCAAGTGGTTGAAAGAGAACAAAGTGATGGTGGTTCGTAGCCCTGATAGCAGAGATTGCGATGCCCACTTTGAATTGAATAAATCTGGCACTGGCAAAGTCTGTTAGGAGTTAGAGGTCTTTGACTTTGATCAACAAAAAATTATTGGCGCTAGAAGGACATGGAAATGTATTTGGTTGGCATGCGTATATGTACTACGGGAAAGAGAAGATGAATGGTTTTTTTTCGCATCACTATATAAGGAGGAGTTTGCTGAATACTTGGAAAAAATATAGTAAATATGGAGATGAGAGGAAACCACTTTGGATTGTGCCAACTGAAGTAATAAGTATGCCGCAAAGTGTAAAGGAAGGGAAATGGGCATCATATGAACAACTGCTAAAGTTCAAGGGGGGCAAAGTTGAAATGAAATCAATTGAAGAATTGCAGGACAAATTTGATTGGTTTCAGCTGTTACAGATTAAAAGCTTAATAGAGAAAGACATTAAAACTACAGGTATAAGACGAGAGAAAACAGAAATGGAGAAAATGCTGCTGGGCGAGAATGAAAAATTGATTTCAAGGATGTACAAACTGCTATTGAAATGGTCTACAGAAGAAGAGGTGGTGAAGCCTCAAATGATTAAATGGGCGATTAATTTTAATAAAGAAATACAAATGGAGACGTGGGAACACCTATGGAAGAATTCAATGAAAATATCAACGTGTTATAACATTAAAGAGAACTGTTTCAAAATGCTGTACAGATGGTACATGACACCTAAAAAGTTAACAAAAATGAATAATCAAGCCTCAGATAGGTGTTGGAAATGTAAAAAACATGAAGGTTCTTTTTACCACATGTGATGGACTTGTAAAAAGGCAAAACAATTTTGGTCAATGATTCAACAGGAGATCTCGAAAATCTTGGGTTATAATATTAAGAGAGCACCAGATGTCTTTCTGGTGGGATTACAAATGGAAAGCTTTCCGAAGCAAGACAGAACATTGTTGTGGTATTTGCTTTCAGCTGCGAGAACATTGTATGCGCAAATGTGGAAGCAAGACAGAATACCTGAAAAATGGGACTGGGTCTTAAAGGTTCTTAACTGGAGTGAAATGGACAAACTTACTAGAATCTTAAAAGACAACAATTTGGAGAAGTTTAAAGAAGATTGGAGTAAATTCCAAAGTTACGTGGAAATACAATGGAGGGTGAAGAGCCACTTAGTGGTTTATGATAACATTAACTGAACTTTAAATGATAAAGAAGAATTGTGATTATTGAATTAATAGAATATAGCTACATGGTAATTATGTATATATGAGTTAAGATAAAATCAAGACAGTTGGAATTCCGGAGTTGGTTGTATAACTTTGGGTTTTGTGTTTAACAAGCACTAAGGGAATTATAGAGAAAAGGTTAGGGAAAGATAACTCTTTGTGTAAAAATTTTATAATGGCGAAAAGATATTTAGTAGTGCATGACAACATTAAGCGAACTTTTAAGGATAAAGAGGTACTGTGCTATTGTGATAAAAGTATTAGTAGAACATAGCTACTTAGTAAATATATATATATGAGAGTTAAGATAAGACTAAGATAGAGGAAGCCCTGGAATTGAATTAATAATTATGTGCGATGTGTTTAATAAGTGCTAAGTGATTATTAGTGAAAAGGTTAGTGAATGACACACATATATATATATATATATATATATATATATATATATATATATATATATATATATATATATATATATATATATATATATATATATATATATATTTCTTCTTTCTTATTTCTTCATCAAGATTCTATAAGTGTGAATTTACCTCTAATATGCTTTTAATCTGTTTTAAGTACCGGCGGAGGTCATGAATAAGAGTGGGGGGGGGGGGAGGAAATATGTAATGTATTGGAGAAGTATATTTGAATATGAATAGTTGAATGTACTTCAATATATTGCAAAATAAAAGTTTGGTCACACACACACACACAAAAAAAGGAGTTAGAGGTCTTTGTTGTTGCAAAAAGCAAGTCTCTTCTCCCTCCCCATTTAGTATTGAAATTGCTCTTTACAGCTTGCTTAGCTACACTGATTCATGTTGTAGTAATCTCCGTGATAGATTACCATGACACACCCTTTCTGGGGCGGCCTGGAAATTTCTAGCCAACTTGGAAGTCAGCCTGGAAATTTTAGCCGGCCCAAAGTGTGGCAGCTCATGTATTATGTGGAATGAACCACCATGTCATATGCTGTTTTTAGATTTTTGCACTAGTCACTGGTTTGTTTTTCTTTTTTCTTTTTGTATTTTATGTGAATGTGTGTGTGCATGCACCTAGATGTGATGGTAACCTTTGGTGCCTGACCCCTACTGGAGGTATGGAGGATATTCAGAGACAGGGCCGGATCTAGGGGGGGCAGAGGGGGGGGTGCTTGCCCCAGGCGCCGACAGAGGGGGGGTACCAAATTGGGTATGGAGTCCATTGTATTCTATGGGACCATAAGATAGAATGGCCCATAAGGGGGTGTTATTTTTTAATTTCGCCCCCCCCTCAAAAAACATGTAGATCAGATCCTGTTCAGAGACATGGCTGAATAAAGCCTTCTGCTGCCCTCTCAACTTCTGGTATTCCAAGGAGGTCCAAGTACTTGCCAGAGTTGACTGGGCTTAGCTTCTGAGATCCTGGGCTATCCAGGTCAACACATCACTGATTTGTTTTAGAGTTCCATTCCAGGAACTGATCATTTAAACAACCTTAGACCTACTTACTTGAAGGACCATCTCTCCCAGAATAAGGTATTGTGACTGCTCCAATCATTCCAGCAGTCATTCCTACATGTTTACACATGAAGCTGAGTCAGATCCATGGTCCGTCAAGCTCAGTACTGTCTGCTATGACTGGTAGAGGCTCTCTGGTGGAAGCCTTTCGTATCCCCTGCTGCCTCATCCTTTTAACTGGGCATGCTGAGGATTGAACCTGGGACTCTTTGCTTGCAAAGTAGATGCTGGATCACAGCAGCCCCACCTGTTCTCCGGTCTGTTCTATCGTGTAATTGAGGTGTGAACAGTCACAGCTTAGCTTTTACTGTGCCCCAGTTCTGTAAAATGGCCTTTCTATGGCTGTTAGCTTCTATCATGACATCTTTTTCAAAATCTTGGTAAAGCAGGATTATTTAGAAGGGCTTTTGGAGAAGGAGAAACTAGAAAAGTTGTTTTAGTGTTCTCTGTGAGATTTTCATTATTACTTTTGTTCTATGCATTTTTAATTTATCTATATCCCCAGTGGGGGACCCAAAGGGGGCTTAGCACGTCATTCTCCCTGCCTTCATTTTTTTATATAGTGCTGTGAGATGGGGGGGCGGGTGGGCTCCCTCTGGGTATCCTACCCCCCCCAGGGAAAGTGTATGCGCAATACATAGCCTCTCCTCTCCCGGTGTAGTGAACGCCGCGTGGTCACTGTCTGGCTATGCCTGGCAGATGGTCACTGCAATGGGCTCTCCTGCATTACTGCATCCGTAGCAACACCTTCTCGCTGGTCCCCCCCCCCCCCCCGTTTTTCACAGAGTTTGCCACGTCATGGTGCGACCGAATTGTCCGGCGGTATAACCGGATGGGCAGGCTGGGCCCACCAACCTCGCCAGCCTAAGAGAAGGAAAACTCTAACATCAAACCCGGGCAGATAGAGCTCGTTAATGTAACACCTACCACCTGGAGGACTCGCTGCCGGTGTCCCGGCTTACTGGGCCATGGCAGATGACCCCCAGGTGAAAGGGTGGAGCCAGTACCGCGCACACTGCGCTTCACCTAAAAAATTCCTCTGCGCAGGCCTGAAGGGCATATCCACATACACAACCCACAACGCATCAATACCTGCAGTGATGGGCAAGGGGCGAAACGGCAGGTGGAAGGTGCCACTGGAAGCCGCAGTCCCGATCCTGCATGTAGGCGGTTCAGGGTATTGGTCGCCTGATGCTAACCCGGAGACGAAAGCATTTTTCGGCAGCACCCTGAATGACCAAGCAGCCTTATCTAGGGACAGCACTGCTTGCTCCACATGGAGAGGGGCCTAGAAAAGGTGGCCTAAACAAAGCTCGTCTCCTCCACCCCAGTTGGCTAGCCGCGGTCAACGGGCATCCTTACTTGCGGTCAAAAAATAACAACAAAGAAAAGGCATGCACCTGCCTCACAAAGTGTGCAAAGACTAAAGCTTGCATGTTGGAACATCAGAACCATGCTTGACACAGTAGACAGTGGTCGCCCTGAATGACGCTCTGCTCTAGTTGCCCACGAACTTCTCAGGTTGAATATCGACATAGCAGCTCTCAGTGAGGTCCGTTTCCCTGAGGAAGGTAGTCTTCAAGAACACGGTGCTGGCTATACCCTCTACTGGTCGGGTAAGTCAAAGGCTGAGAGCCGCCTTTCTGGCGTTGGCTTCATGGTCAGGAACTCCATTGCCTCCAAACTTGAAAACCTGCCAACAGGTCACTCAGATCGCATCATGTCCATGCGCCTCCCACTTCAAAACAAGCAGCATGCAACACTCTTCAGTGTGTATGCCCCAACCCTTCAAGCAGATCCTGCAGAAAAGAACAAGTTCTATGCTGATCTACACAACCTCGTACGGAAGACCCCTACAGAGGACAAGGTGATCATCCTTGGCGACTTCAATGCCAGAGTAGGTAAAGACTCGGAAGCCTGGAAAGGAGTACTTGGCAAACACGGCATTGGCAACTGCAATGACAACGGGCGCCTCCTGCTAGAATTCTGCATGGAGCACCAGCTCACCATCACCAACACTATCTTCCAGCAGAAGAACAGTCTGAAGACAACCTGGATGCACCCACGGTCCAAGCACTGGCACCTTATCGACTACATTCTGGTGCGCCAGAGAGACCTTCGAGATGTCTTACACACCCGAGTAATGCCCAGCGCAGAATGTCATACTGATCATCGTCTTGTACGCTGCAATCTCCGTCTTCACTTTAAACCCACACCCAGGAGAGGAGGTATCCCTCAGAGGAAGTTTCAGGTTGGCAGTCTCCAGTCAGCCGAAGTTAAAGCTGCCTTCCAGGCAAAACTCCAGTCAAGAATTGAGGACCCCAGTTGCCCCACAGACCCTTCTCCAGAAGCACTCTGGGAACACCTAAAAACTACCGTCCTGCAGATCTCTGAAGAAGTCCTCGGGTTCTCCACAAGGAAGAACAAGGACTGGTTTGATGAGAACAATCAAGAGATCCAAGATTTACTGGCGAAAAAGAGATCTGCCTACCAAGCACATCTTGCTCAGCCCTCCTGTCCTGGGAAAAAAGCAACCTTTCGCGCTGCATGTAGCAACCTCCAGCGCAAGCTTCGAGACATTCAGAACGATTGGTGGACCAAGCTTGCAGAGAGAACCCAGCTGTGTGCAGACACTGGTGATTTAAGAGGGTTCTACGAAGCCCTGAAGGCAGTATATGGTCCATCATATCAGGCTCAGAGTCCCTTGCGTAGTGCAGACGGCCAAGTGCTCCTCACAGACAAGGCATCCATACTGAACCGGTGGTCAGAGTATTTTCAGGTTCTCTTCAGTGCCAACCGCGTAGTTCAAAATTCAGCAATGCACCTCACCCCACTTCAACCAGTGAAAACAGAGTTGGATGAGATCCACACCCTAGAAGAGACTGTTAAAGCCATCAAGCAACTGAAAAGTGGCAAGGCAGCAGGAGTTGATGGAATTCCACCAGAGACCTGGAAGCATGGGGGCACAGTACTACATAGCTCACTTCACAAAGTACTTGTCACCTGCTGGGAACAAGGCAAATTACCACAGGATTTTCGCGATGCAATCATCATCACCCTATACAAGAACAAAGGGGAAAAGTCAGACTGCTCCAACTACCGGGGGATAACCCTGCTCTCCATCGCAGGCAAAATCCTTGCCAGAATACTCCTGAACAGACTGGTGCCCACCATTGCAGAAGAACTCCTCCCAGAGAGCCAGTGCGGCTTCAGAGCTAACAGGAGCACCACCGACATGGTATTTGTTCTCAGGCAGCTCCAAGAGAAATGCAGGGAACAGAACAAGGCTCTGTATGTGACTTTTGTCGACCTTACCAAAGCCTTCGATACCGTTAGCAGGAAAGGCCTTGGAACGTTTAGGATGTCCCCCAAGGTTCCTCAGCATGATCATCCAGCTACATGAAGACCAGCGAGGCCAAGTCAGACACTGCAACGACCTCTCGGAGCCCTTCCCAATAGGCACAGGTGTAAAGCAAGGCTGCGTTCTCGCACCAACTCTCTTTACAATCTTCTTTAGCATGAGGCTTCAAAGAGCCGCAGTAGATCTAGATGATGACGATGGTGTCTACATCCGCTATCGCACCGATGGCAGCCTGTTCAACCTGAGGCGACTAAAGGCCCACTCCAAGACGATGGAAAAACTCATCCGAGAGCTACTGTTTGCTGATGATGCTGCACTCGTCTCCCACTCGGTATCAGCTCTGCAGCATATGACGTCCTGCTTTGCAGAGGCTGCCAAGCTATTCGGCCTAGAAGTTAGTCTGAAGAAGACAGAAGTTCTCCACCAGCCTGCACCCCAGGAAGATTATCACCCTCCCTGCATCACTGTGGGTGAATCAGTTCTGAAGACAGTCCAGCAGTTCAGCTACCTGGGGTGCATCATCTCCTCAGATGCCAAGATCGACAAGGAGATTGACAACAGGCTGGCAAAGGCAAACCGTGCATTTGGCCGACTGCACAAAAGAGTGTGGAGCAACAAGCATCTGAAAAAAGGCACAAAGATCAATGTTTACAAAGCGGTTGTGATGACAACCCTCATCTACGGCTCCGAATCGTGGGTTTTATACCGTCATCACCTGCGACTCCTCGAGCGCTTTCATCAGCGCTGCCTTTGCACCATCCTCAACATCCACTGGAGTGACTTTGTGACCAACACTGAAGTCCTCAAGCGGGCGGAGGTTACCAGTATTGAGGCACTGCTGCTGAAGACGCAGCTGCGCTGGGCAGGGCATATTTCTAGGATGGCGAACTCTCCACCGGCCATCGAAATAGAGGGGCACCAAAGAAGAGGTACAAGGACTCCTTGAAGAAATCCCTTGGCAGCTGTCGCATCAACCATCACCAGTGGTCTGACCTAGCCTTAGATCGCAAAGCATGGAGACACACCATCCACCAGGCTGTCTCTTCCTTTGAGAACGCACGCATAGCTGGTCTTGAGGACAAAAGGAGATTGAGGAAGAATCGCACTGCTACAGCACCAACCCTAAATCAGACTTTTCCCTGCAGCCACTGTGGCCGGACCTGCCTGTCCCGCATTGGTCTTGTCAGCCACCAGCAAGCCTGCAGCAGACGTGGACTATTGCACCCTTCTTAAATCTTCGTTCGCGAAGCCAAGCCGAGAGAGCTGTGAGATGGGTTAGACTGAGAGAATGTGACTAGCCCACCAACCTTCCATGGTAGAAATGAGGATTCAAACTTCAGTCTGTTCACTGTGTTACACCATGTGTCCTTGGAGGAATATGACTTTGAATAAAAGCTTCTTTGGATTTTGTTTGGCAGGAAAAGGGGTCAGGCAGAATAATTAAATAATTAACGAGCTTGGGACCTTTCCTTGAAGGTCGGGGACAAAGGGTCGCAGTTGGGGGGGAGCTGTCCAGGAGGTGCACACTTGACTGTGGTGTGCCCCAAGGGGCGGTTCTCTCCCCGATGTTATTTAACATCTATATGCGACCTCTTGCCCAGATTGCCCGAAGGTACGGGCTAGGGTGTCATCAGTATGCTGATGACACCCAGCTCTATCTACTGATGGACGGCCAGCCGACCTGCGTCCCGGAAAATCTAGATCGGGCACTATATGCCGTGGCTGAATGGCTCAGACTGAGCAGGCTGAAGCTTAACCCTGCGAAGACAGAGGTCCTTTGCTTGGGTCGCCGCGATCTGGAAAGGGGAATCCCCCTACCAGCCTTTGACGGTGCGCCGCTGATAGCGGCGGACAGGGTCAGGAGCTTGGGGGTGCTGTTGGAGCCTTCCTTAAAGATGGAGGCTCAGATAGCAGCCGCTGCCATGTCCGCGTTTTTTCATCTTAGGCGGGCAAGGCAGTGGCCCCCTTTTTGGAGCGCGACGACCTAGCAACAGTGATCCATGCCACGGTCACCTCGAGGTTAGACTACTGTAATGCCCTCTACATGGGGCTGCCCCTGTCCCGAACTCGGAAATTGCAGCTGGTGCAGAATGCCGCGGCCCGGCTGTTATTGGGTCTCCCAAAGTGGGAACACATTCAGACGGGTCTTCGGACCCTGCACTGGCTTCCAGTAATATACCGAGTCCGGTACAAGGTGCTGGTTATCACCTTTAAAGCCCTATATGGCTTGGGACCTGTCTACCTGAAGGACCGTCTATCCCCGCACGTTCCCCAGAGAGTACTGAGGTCGGGAACACAAAATCTCCTTACTATCCCTGGGCCGAAGGAAGCCCGTTTGAAATCCACCAGAGAAAGGGCTTTCTCTGTTATGGCCCCTACATGGTGGAACCAGCTGCCGGAAAAGGTGAGGGCCCTGTGGGACCTTGTACAGTTCCGCAGGGCCTGTAAGACGACCCTCTTCCGGCTAGCCTATACCTAGCTTGAGAATTTTAATGTAACTTGCCGGACTTCTTTTATATATAGTTGAAATATTTATTAATATTTATTGATAACCATGGTTTTATCTGTTTTTATCTGTTTTAAATGCTGATCCCTTTATATGTTTAAATACTGTAATTTTGTTGGATCTATCACTGGAAGCCGCCCTGAGCCACTTGTGGGAAGGGCGGGATATAAATCCCAAATAAATAAATAAATAAAATAAAAACTACAAATTTAGACATATGCACTAGACTGAGCCTTAGTCAGTCCATCTCTTTCTATAATATTTGTTGTCCCCAGAATTATTTGCTTGTTAGACAATGTCACTCTGACTAGGGGAGCACTGCTCCCATCCTATGCTCTCCCTTTTGCTGACTTTAGAGGCCAGTTTCTTCTGCCTTTATAGGCCCTGCAAAAATCTCATGTATACAAAGCTGGGAGAGTAATGATTGTTGAGTAGTGTTTTTTTCACCATGGTATTACTATTTAGTCTCATATATAGCATGTTGTTCAGAGTGCCTCACACATGTTTTCTTGTCATTACAACAACAACCCAATACGGTAGTTCAATATTAATATCTCCACAGTCATTATTAGCTCATGGTGTGACATCACATCACAACATTTTCTTGGCAGACTTTTACAGGATGGTTTGCCATTGCCTTCCCCAGTCATCTACACTTTACCCCCAGCAAGCTGGTAGGGGCCTGTAAATAATTCACAGGGGGACTGATTCACAGAGGAAAGAACTTAGAATGAAAGACTTTTTCCTCTGTTCCTTTTCCTTTTCCTCCTTTTCCTTGTTCCTGCAACAAATGTTGCACATCCATTACCTAGTGATTATTTCTGCTGTAAAGTGCTTCCTTCTTCAGGAACCTGAGAATGGGTGGAATTGGGATTGGAAGAATATGCTTCAGAATGTCCATCTATAGTTAATCTGTCCTTTTGGTGATCCTTTTGAAGGTGATGCTACCTTTGATGCCCAAAGCATAACTTTACATAGAGAAGGGGAGAGAACACTGTTTATTTTGTGTATCAAATCTTTGTTTGCTGAGTAGAAAGCAGTTTTTGTCCATTTTCTGTTCATCATAGTTTCCCTACCACATGGACCTAGGACTAGTACATAAATTTGGCACTCTGATATAGGAGATATTACCTGGCACCTAAGGGAAGTGCATGAATCTGTCACATGGTTTTGAGGAGAGTTGGGAGTTGTTGTTTTTCTGCAACATTCTACATACTAAATCATCTTCCTCTCCCAGTTTGCTTTTATAGATATTGTGGATCTGGAGCAGAAGCTGAGATGGAAAATAGCTTGCCAGGGTTATCTAGAGAGTTCTTGCTTAATAAAAAACAATCATGGCATGTAGGTGCACATTTGAAGTAATGCTCCTTGGATAGCATGCTATTTGTGATATCTCTAGTTGTCCCCCCCCCCCCCCCCAAATCATCTAAGTAGAAGCTGAGAAAATAAAGGATGGTAACTAAATATTTTCACAAAAAGATATGGCTTTTTGTGAGTGATCCAGTAATGGTTTGTTGTGTTGAATGTTTATTTTAGTCACACTGGTTGTAGTCTGTGTTTCTCACTTGGACTCATTGCAGATTACACAGAGTAATTCTACATAAGGTGTTCTATTTGTATTTATACTTTTAAGAAGTTTGCTGCTGGTCTTAAATTTAAGACCTGCTGCTATGATTAGAGAAAGGGAAGAACCTGAGCTCTTAAGAAAGTTTTTATTGTAGCCACTTCTTTGGGAAAATTGATTAAAACTTATTGAGCTCTTCTTAAAGCAACTAGAGTTTGGAATGTTATAAGAAGACTTTTTGGGGGAGGGGGGACAAGGCCTATTTGGTCACACATTACTGAGCAGGAAGGTTTATTAGACCTAAAAACTTAACTTGTACTATAGTCCAAGATTGCTAAAAATCTGGAAATTAATAGGTTGTGTGAGCAATGTAATAAACTTTTTAAAAACCTGACAATTTTATCATTCAAGTATGCTATGTGAGACATCCTACCAATTTAGGACTGTTACCATACATTAGAATTGTTCTAAATTCTGTCAAGAACATTTAGTAACATACTAAAGCATCTACACAAAGGAGTATGTAAAAGGGATTAAAACCATCACCCGCACAAAGGAATACTTGGAAGGGGATTAAAATGGAATTAGTCTGTATCCAAGAAGCTGTTCTTGGATGTGTATCCCCTTAATGTCTTTACCTCCAGCTGTGCTTGTTCAAATTGTTTGTTTCTTGCCTTGACACTGCTCCTTCTTCCTGTTCTTTAGAACTGCAGGTGAAGTCACCTGTAACATCTTCGTTAATGGTCGTATCAGGTGAACCTTGCAGCCAATAAAGTTAATAGAAAGATAAAGCACAGAAACTTTCATACGAAGACATAGACTGCAAACAGTTCTCAAGACATTACAAAAGACCTTTGTATAGCAACAATCTATATGTTACATACACAAATGAGACTTGCTAAGTGATACCCTGTGACAGTCTATTTTGCATTTTTCTAAGAGGTAAAACAGGGCACAGTGTGAGTAAATTTTTTTAGCAGTATAACTAATTTACATGTTTAGCCTTGGCTTGAGGGTGAAAAGGTTGTGTTAGACTTGAATCTGACTGTATTTATGTGTCTTCATTTTAACTTTCAAATAACATACCAGTGAGTTTGGCTCACAGTTCTGAGCTATGAACAGGATTCTGAACAGGATATGGGAATTCTCAGGAAAAAGATCTAAGTCTAAGGTTTGGATGCCAGATGAACATTCCCTGAAGCCAAGATTGTTTTCAAGTAGCAAATGCAATAGTGATTTTACTCATGTTAGACTGGTTGATTTGCCAAATAATTTTTGACCATTCAAATCTATGAAGCCTGTTCAGAAGGATGGGTGTACATTATTTGTTTATATGAATATTTATACCCTACTTTTTCTCCCAGTGGAGACCAAAGTAAGGCATAACATCGTTCTTCCCTCCTCCTCCATTTTATCCTCACAACCGCCTTGTGAAACTGGTTAGGCTGAAATGGTGGCTGGCCTGAGGTCAGCCTGCGAGATTCCATAGCAGAGTGGAGTTTTGAAGCTGGGCTTCCTGCATCCTAATCCAGCACTTCCCCCTGCTGCTCCAAATTGACTCTTTTACTTTTTGATTGAGCTTCTGTCCTTGTTCACTGAGATCATCCTAGAAGGCCTTGAACCACATCCCATGTTTCTGCAAGAGGCAGAGGAAGGACCTTTTCTCTTCTTCAAGATGGATTTCTGTGCAGGAAGTAGAGCTGCACTATAACAGTATGGTTCAAAAAAGAAGCTTGTGGTAAACGGTTATTGATTGTTTTACAAACTATACACAGTAACATAGTCTGTTGATGTAAATAGGGTCCTTAAGAAGTCTTCTTAGGAGCATATGAAAGCTTACATTCTGAATAAAACTTAGTCGGTCTTAAAAGTGCCCTTGTCTACTGCTTTGTTCTACAAATAATTTCTGCTATTCATCTTGTGTAATTCCTTACCTTGAGAAATCTAATTGAATTCACATTTTCTGTGATCATCTGAAAACACTTGGTTCATAAGGCATTTATAAGTCTTGATAGTGTTTGTTTTATTGGACATGCATTAGGAAGCACTGTTATATTTTTGCTGAATATTTGGTGTGAATATCCAGTCTGTTGTTTACATGTTATATGTTTACTGGGATAAATATGGATGTAGTTGCAGCAGATGCAATTCTTGCATAAAATGTGAAGGGGCTGTCTTGCTGGTGGAAGACCCCCCCCTTTTTTTTTAAACTCAAAATTTTTATTTTTCAATAAACAACACTTTTCAATACAAATACAGCTTAAATTCAAACACTGACACAATGTATAGGAAGAAAAGAAAGGGGGGGGGGAAACACCCTTGTACTACTGCTCCAAACTCCACAGCCAAGCTCAGAGAACCCATCAAAGAGTCTTTAAATTAAAATAAGACAAAGTTTAATATTTCTTAGGCATTTCATTTTTTTTTGGGATGAGTTAGCATTTATATAATCAAAAAAATAAACAATTTTTCGATGAAATTCTCCCCTGCTTTGGGATTATCATTAAAAATAAGTTGCGACGCAATTTTATCCTGAATAACTATTTCCCACACTTTCTGAAACCAAAGGGTAATTGAAGGAATTCTTGTAGTTTTCCAATATTTTGCTAACAGAGCTTTCCCAGCCAAAATTAAAAGAGAAATAAGTTCTGTTTTTTGTTTGGTGTAATTATTATTCGGCCAGTAATTGAGTAGTATTGACTCAGGAGTGCAAGGAATGTGTTCATTAGTGATGGCTTCAATTTTGTTTAGCAAGACTTTCCAATAGGCCTGTACTTTCGGACAGAACCACCAACAGTGGGAGAAAGATCCAATCTCGCCACATCCCTTCCAACACAGGGGAGTGAGGCCTGATCTAGCATCTGAAAAAAGGCACAAAGATCAATGTTTACAAAGCGGTTGTGATGACAACCCTCATCTACGGCTCAGAATCGTGGGTTTTATACCGTCATCACCTGCGACTCCTTGAGCGCTTCCATCAGCGCTGCCTTCGCACCATCCTCAACATCCACTGGAGTGACTTTGTGACCAACACTGAAGTCCTCAAGAGGGCGGAGGTTACAAGCATCGAAGCACTGCTGTTGAAGACGCAGCTGCTCTGGGCAGGGCATATTTCTAGGATGGAAAACCACCGCCTTCCCAAGATTGCTCTGTATGGCGAACTTTCCACTGGCCATCGAAATAGAGGGGCAGCAAAGAAGAGATACAAGGACTCCTTGAAGAAATCCCTTGGCACCTGTCGCATCAACCATCACCAGTGGTCTGACCTAGCCTCAGATCGCAAAGCATGGAGGCACACCATCCACCAGGCTGTCTCTTCCTTTGAGAACGCACGCATAGCTGGTCTTGAGGACAAAAGGAGATTGAGGAAGAATCGCACTGCTACAGCACCAAACCCAAATCAGACTTTTCCCTGCAGCCACTGTGGCCGGACCTGCCTGTCCCGCATTGGTCTTGTCAGCCACCAGCGAGCTTGCAGCAGACGTGGACTACTGCACCCTTCTTAAATCTTCGTTCGTGAAGTCAAGCCGAGAGAGATGAAATAAATAACTTTATCAAATAATTCATTAACCCTGAAGTATAGTTATCACTGAATAGAGAGACTTCATATGATTAAAAATATATATTTATATAAATGACTTCTTATCTAAATAAAAAAGGTACTAGCTAAGTGCAATTCAGATATCTCAGTAGTTAACACAATGTTTTAAATAGAACCATCATCTTGAAGAAATAGTAGAGATCAAACTCTATCCTAAACATAAACTCATAAACTATCAGCAGAGCTCCCCCTTTCCTCCATTGATGTGTATATTACTACCAACAGCAAACCCAAAGGGACGCTCAGCCCAACTTACAAAATTACCATTCAACAATTATAACAAAGTGTAGGTGCAGAGTTGTAAAAGGAACCAACAGCAAACACAAAAAGGCTCAAGACCCAGTTCCTATAGGTACAACTCTAAAGGTAGTTCAAAGACTAAGTGCAGCACTGTAAAGGAAGCGTGCTGAGGTGCGTTGTATAGGTTCTATGCCTCTGCATCTTCACCAGTCTCGTCAGGTGCTTGGTTCTTCGGCGCCGGAAAAAGCCGCCACAGAGCGTCCTTTTCTTCCTGTGATGTTTTTAACGCTAAGGCCTCCATTAAAGTAATCCCCGAGTGTGCGTCAAAGGCTTTGTGTAAAACGCCATCTTTGAAGAGAAGAATCTCCGATGTTGGGCTCCAACGGAATCTCAGATTATTAGCATGCAATTTAGATGTGATAATTTTCAAGTTTTTTCTTTTTTCCAGAGCATCAGGTGACAAATCCAGTAAAAATAAAATACGTTTCCCATTGTAAGCTAGGGCATCTGATTGTCTTGCTTTTTGTAGGATCATGTCCTTTATCCTGGAGTTTGAAAATTGCACCAGAATGTCCCTAGTAAAATTATTTCGCAATGCCTTTCTAGAGCCCAGCCTTTGTACCTTTACTATGTTGTTGGACATGTTGCATGAAAACGAAAATTTTTCTTGGAGCCAGTTTGCAATAAATAACAAGAGGTCACTTTTTTCTTCAGCCCCCTCCTCAAAACCGCGTAACTTCAGGTTAAGGGACCTCCATTTATTCTCCAGCACCAAAATTCTATTTTGCAGCTTCATTTCGTTGCTTTTTACAGAGATGAGCTCCTCTTTAATAGACAGCCCCAGCTCCGCTGTTTTCTCCGCTATTTTAGTAGTAGTGGCTAGGTCCTCCGTAAGCTCCTGCACTTTCTCTTTCAAGGGTTTAATATATTCCACAATGGCATCCTTAAAATATTTATGGATGTCTTGCTTTAATAATTGGAGGTCACTTCGACAGATCGGGCCATCCTCATCACGACTAGGAGCAGGAGAGGAAGGAGGAAGGTTTTGGAGGGAGATTGCAGGGCTAAGCGCCATCTTGCCTGGGGCCGGGGAACACGCCAGAGGATCACCCACCTTTGCTGAGCTTTCTGACAAGAAGTAACTTGGAACCGCAGCTGTTTTTCCTGATTCCAGAATCTTCTTCTTTCGCACCACTTTTCCTTTTGTTTTAGTTGACATTTGAGTTTGTTTTAACGTTGATTTAACAGATTGGGGAAGGAGGCTGTCATAGTGTATCTATTTCTGCCATGACTGAGCGACACTCCACCCCCCCCCCCCTTTTAGTGTAAATTTTTAGTGTAAATTTTCTTTTATTTCAACCAGAAAAAATACAAAATGCTATATCAGCCATTAAAAGAAAAACAAAGTTAAAACATACCAAAAGAAAAGACATTGTTGGATCAGAGGTTTGAATACGTAAATCATTACAATCAAGACAGTTAATTAGTTTAAATACACAGGGAAGAATTCTTAACGTACAATAAGAATATGAAGGCATCAGTTCCGAGTTTGAATCATGATGCAGCAGGATTATTTTCCCTTTCCTGTGTTAGAAGCATCAGTATGTGGAATTGTGAGGCTCTCCCAACCAGGATGAAGCAGAGATTCTTTCTTTAGTAAAAGATGGCTCTATGTTGTGATGGTTGAAATTTGAGACTTCATATTAGCAATAGCGGAGCACCTGTTTTCTTACAAGAAATAAAGTATAGAGTATCGACTCTGCAGAATTTATTAAGTGGTTTCCTCTACAACACATTTGCATTTTGCTAGCTTTATTTCCCTTAATCTAGTGGTGCTAGGCGTTTCATTGTTTTAGCAGTAGATTAAAGGGAAAAGATTTTGATTGGCCAGGCACTCTTTAATTCCTTTCCAACTCCTGTAGCTGTGAAAATGAATTGACATATTATTGTCTACTATCAGATTTTCCAATCTGATTCATTAGTGCTGTATGATAGCCTATATGAAACTTAATGGGTTTTTCTCTATTCCTCTCTACTGAAAGCTTAGAGGGAATGAAGTTACGTAGATTCTACCCTTATGGTGTCTCAATATTCTTTTTGTCATAGCAATTTCCCTGATAATGGCTTTAAACATTATGGTACTGAATAGCATATTGCCTGTAATCTAATTATTAATGGAGTAAAAAAAGAGTTGGAAACAACCCAATGGATGATGTAGTTCTTGTCCTAAAACAGGAAATCCAGAGCTGAAAATATCTCTACAGCTGTTTAGCCAGACTTTTCTCATAGGCCTCAGAGGAGGATTCCACAACAGCCTAGGCATCTGGTTAAGCTTTCCTCTACGACTATGTAGATATGGAAAGATATGTAGATATGGAAAGATGTAGAAAATAAGGGAATTAGGTACACTTCTCAGTACTCCAGAGTGTTCCACAGTCTAACAAATATCCTTGCTTTCGTTGTATTATGCTAACACACCTCCTGGGCTTAGAGTTCCCTCTGCTGTCTCAGTCTTTTATTTAAAAGGTCTTAATTGTACCCAGTTGTTCAGTATGCCTTCTTCAGTCATCAGACTTGTTTCCTGTGGCATAGTTTGAATGGTAAAGGAATATTTTATTGGCATTCTGAGGGAAGTTCATGCAGGAGGAGCCATGAAATGTACAACACTGGCTCAAATATAATTACTTAGCCAGGAACTGCTCTAATGTGTGGCCAAAGGAATGCAGTCCAGAAAACTGCTGAAGTTCTAGGGAGAAAGCTATGATGTCTTCATTCCACATGTTTGTAATTGCAGATTCTTTTCCCTCCCTAATTTGCAAGCCCCAAACTTGCATAAGAAAATGTCATTGATACTGAAATACTAATATTAGTATTAATGCACATGTAGGCCTTTCTTTGCACAACATATACATTGACTTATTCTGTTTATCCTTTGAAACGCCCTGTAAAACGGGTTAAACTGATAATGACTGCCCAAGGCCTGGTGATCATAATGGTCATTTGAACCCTTTTGAACACTGAGAAATGTATTCTCCCTGTGTGCCGCAGGGAGCCATTCTCTTGTCAATATTATTTAACATCTATATGCACCCCCTTGCCCAGATTGCCCGAGGTTTTAGGCTGGGTTGCCACCAGCATGCTGATGACACCCAGCTCTATCTGTTGATGGGTGGCCGGCCAGTTGCCGCTCCTGACCAGTTGTCCGAGGCATTGGGAGCCGTGGCTGGGTGGTTACAACAGAGCCGGCTAAAGCTGAATCCAGCTAAGTCGGAGGTCCTGTACCTGAGTCGGGGTGGTGTGGGTATGGGAATCGAGCTCCCAGCTTTTATGGTGCCACATTGGTGCCAGCCCAAAAGGTGAGGAGCTTGGGAGTGACCTTGGATGTCTCCCTTTCCATGGAGGCCCAGATCACAATGGTTGCCAAGTCTGCCTTTTGTTACCTTTGACAGATCAGGCAGCTAGCACCTTATCTATCCCCCCCAGGACCTGGCTACAGTGATCCATGCAATGGTCACTTCCAGACTAGACTACTGTAACTCGCTCTATGCTGGATTACCCTTGAGACTGATCTGGAAACTGCAGTAGGTGCAGAATGCAGCGGCTCGCCTGCTGACTGCACCACCTTTACGGGTGGGCATTCGGCTGGTGCTCCGCAGTCTGCACCTGCTGCCCATTGAGTACCGGATCCACATCAAGGTTCTAGTGCTAACATTTAAAGCCTTATGCAGCCTGGGACCAACATACCTGCGGGACCGTCTCTTGCCCAGGAGATCGTTACATTCAGCCTCCCAACATCTGTTGGCCGTCCCTGGCCCAAGAGACGCCGGTCTCGCCTCAACTAGGGACTTTTCAGTCCTGGCCTCAACCTGGTGGAATCAGCTCCCTATTGAGATCTGGGCCCTACCTGGCTTATTAGCCTTCCATAGGGCCTGTAAAATGGAGCTGTTCTGCCAGGCTTTTAGCCGAGGCTGCGGGCATCTATTCTTGATCTGGTTGGCCTCCCCGGCCAGCACTGTCATCTGTGCTAGGAATTGGAATAAAAACTGCCATCCCTATTAGATATCATGATGTGAGATGGCTAGGCTGGGCAATATGTGATGTCATGGTAATCTGAGTGCTGTTGAGTTTGTTTTAAAATGTTTTTATTGTATTTTATTGTTTTATTATATGTTGTACTCCACCCTGAGCCCTATAGGGAATGGGCGGAATAGAAATTTAGTAAAATAAATAAAGAATAAATGATTCTTAGAACACAGAGGCTTGTTGGGATTTGTTTAAATATTTTACAAATAAAATCACTGACATTTGGTACAACCTGGATACCCACTAAATCACGCAAAGTTATTTCTAGTATAGATTAGTTGCCCGCATGTTTGGGCCTGAAAATTAAATTTCAGTTTACAAACATAAAATATAAATTATTATCATCACCTTTAGTCAATAGGAAGCTCCAGTAGGTGATGTGAACGACCTCTACCTGAGAACTGGGGAGCCACTGCCTATCAGAGTATCAACGATGTTCTTGTTATATTAATGGGCCAACTCAGTATAATGCAGCTTCATATCTTCATTATCAAGGGAAAGTATTCTGTCTCAGTGCATTTGCCTTTACATACAGAAGGTACAAGGTTCAGTTCCTGACATATCCAAATGAAAGAAACAAGTAGCATGTGATGTGAAGGAACTCAGCCTGCTCTGCTGCCGGTCAAAGTAGGCAATACTGACTTTGATAGGCTGTCTGATTCAGTAAAAAGGCAGTACGCTGAAAATTCAACTCTACACAATGCATATGCTCTGTAGAATGCTAGGGCCTCCTACAGAGGGGGGGGAAGGTGGATGTATGGCCTGACCTTGCTGGCCCTCCATCCCTGGTAGAGAGTGGCCCCTGTAGTCCTCCCAGGTGCTGGTGACAGGAGGCCCATGGAGAAGCCCTGAGCCATGTTCCTTGCAAAAGCCCATTGGAAGGAAGGTGGATGCTTGGCCTGGACCCCCAGGACCTCCTTCCCTGCCAAAGAGGATTGAGGGGGCAACTCACCTGATGCAGCAGCAGGGGTGACTCCCAAGAGTCCCAAGTTTCGCACTGCCTGGCCAGCACAGGAAGGAGGGCTCTTCCAAGAAGGAGGGTGGGGCTGGCTGGGGCAAGTGTTCCCCTTTATAGGGTCTGCCTGCAGTAGCTGGCTGAGCAGAGGGCAGGGTCATCCTGGGATTGGAAGAAGTGTGTGCTGAGCTAAAAAGCTCTGCCAGGTGGAGAGGGGCGGGATTTTGTATGCTAGTCTTAGGGGGAGCCCTGGTGCTGACTGGCTTAAGAAAGGTGGTTGTGAAATTTCACACAAAAACATCTATAGACCTAGGTAATTGTAAACTGAAGGCAAATATCCCTTTTTGTCTATTTTCAGTTCATTTGGCTTCTGTCCTGGTTTCTGGATTAAAGCTGTCTTGATTACCCTGATGAGAGAGAGTTGGGAGCATGAGGTCATTTTGGTTTTCTTGGACATATTGGAAGCATTTTATACCAGTGACTGTGCTACTTTTCTGAATGAGTTAACCAAGATGCGTGTTGAGGGCATCATTTTCTGGTGGCTCTAGCTTTGGCTTGCTGATTAGTATGATAAGGTGTGGTATGATTTCCCACCATGACTGAAAGATGTGGCATAGAAATGGGTTAAATAAGTAAAACATCTTGCCACACTGACCTGAGGTCTGCAAATGTGCTCACTGTTGGTAAGTGCATTTTTAAAAATTCTGGTGTTCTGTTGAGACTGCCACCCTTCTCCCTAACTTGGAGAAGGACCACAGACAACATAGCTCAGTCTTGTAAGTGGAAGAGGTGATGTTTAAGTAATAACCTGATGTTTTGTACCAATGTTGCTTTGCATGGCTGCATGGTATCATTCCACAAAATGAAGTGCAAATTCTAATAGAAATGTGTTAGATAATGCATTTGATCCTGGATTTCCTGAAAATATTTTCTGTGATCACATTTTTTACGTGGGAAAGTCATATATTACATTTCACTTAAATTGGAAATGGTTTGTCCTAAGTAACCCTCATCTTGCAATTTCTGCAACTGTTTACCTCCTAAACTGTTTTCAGCCTTCCACACTGACTTGTATTTCCTTCAGGCTTTAATTTTGTTTCTAGGAAGAATCGGGTTTTGGGATTCTTTTAGAGGGATCCTGTGTCACTGTGAAACATTTGACTTTCTGGTCTTGAAGAGGATCCTGAAATGGAGCCAGTCTAGGAGCATTCCTTAGTCAAACTATCTTGCCCTTCAGTTTGAATTTGGCTTTCGTGGGAACATTTGAACCTGTTAAGTATTGAGACAGCTTCAGGTTTTCTGAGAAAGCATTAAGTTATTAATGCTATTGGTGTTTAAAGCAAAGTGGAGTTGCTGTGGGGAGGTTTTGTTCTGGCATTCTGTTTCTTGAAAAGTTCCAAGATTGGAACCCTTATATAATACTAAAAGTGTGTCCACTTTCTCTGCTCACCAGCCCCATAGCTCACTGTGTTCATGATATTAAACAGTAATTTGAATATTGGATGAGCAGCTCTGCCTCCTGCCAAAAGAGTTGGCAACAGTACCAGATGTAGCAACAGCAAGCGTGGTCATCCTTTTTTATTGAACTGTAGGCAAGATCAGATTTATAACAAATGTTGTATCCTGCCTATCTCCCCATGGAAGGCATCATATACTTTTGAGTGCAGGATCCTGGAGGTGAGCAAAAGGGAAGGCTGCCCTTTGATGTGCAGCTTGTGAACTATCTGACTAGTTCTTGGAAATAACTGTTTTGCTGGAGGAGGCCAATGTCTGTCTAGTCTAGGGTTCTATCTTCTTGTGCTCTAAATCTTCAAATGGGATTATACTAATAGTACTCACATTTTTTATCATTGTATTGATTGTTACAGTAGGAAGTGGGAAATGGTGTTTTTCCTTGTTGGGAAATTCTTAGACCAAGGATTCCTTGGAAAACCCATTGGTAACTTGCTGCCACCATTCTGAACCTTCTAAGAATATCTAGACTGACACTTTTGTAGCAGGCACTTTTGTAGCGCAGCACTAGAGCAAAGTAGCAGAGTAGAAAATATCTTATAACCAACAAATAGCACCCATGCAGCCTAGCACGTGGGAATAGATTAAGAGAAATATTCCAGAGAAATAAATTGTAGTAAAGTGAAGCAAAAAAAGTCATTATAAAGAAGTTTTATTATAAAAGAGAGGGGAAGAAAGGTGGTAGGATTCCAAAAGTGGGCAAAAAGGGCAAAAAAAATACAATACCAGGAAAGGCAGACAGCAAAACAGTACAGAGAGGTTACAGTGAAAAGCAGTACTGTTGAACTAGCTAAACTAAATGCGTGTTATCAAGGCTGTAGCAGTTTCCACACAGCATGTTTAGAGTTTCTTGTAGTAAAGTTTTTTTTTAATTTCTCCAAAATTTATTATATTAATATTGAGTTATAGAAGCATAATCAAACAAAACTATAGCATCAAGTTACAACAACCTGTATCATATAGATAGAAAAGCCAAGTTATACAGATGTTGATTCACCTACCTTCCCATTGGCTGAGTCATATGTCACTCAGGCTTCCAATCCCAGGACGGATGAGGATTGGGCCACTGGGGAAGCTGCCTGCCCATCCTGCTGGGTCCTCCATTTTCCTTCAGTGGCTGTTGCTAGGCAACCGTAGTATTCCATGCTTGGTAGTATCAGTAAAAGGTGTGGGGGGGAGGCCCTTTCCAGGCCTATTTTGGCCTTTGAGGGAACATTCATTGGGGCCAGCACTTGTTTGGTGGGAAATAGCTGGAGATTTTGTGGTGGAGTCTATGGAAGCCAGAGTTTGGAGAGGGGAGAGGCCTCAGCTGAATATAATGCCATAGAATCCACCCTCCAAAGCAGTTATTTTCTTCAGGGAGAGATCTGTTGTCTGGAGTTTATTTATTTATTTATTTATTTATTTATTTATATTGGGATTTATACCCCGCCCTTCGCACCGAAGTGTCTCAGGGCGGCTTACAACATGATAATTCAAATACTACAATTTAAAACACTTACAAGTAAAATTAAAACCATAAATTAATAAAAGCAAGATAGATAAAAACCGGCGGTCTACAGATGCATTTTGTTCCATCCAAAAGATTTCCTTGTCAGTCAGTATTATAGGCCTGCCGGAAGAGGGCTGTCTTACAGGCCCTGCGGAACTGCCCTAGGTCCCGCAGGGCCCGCACCTCCTCCGGCAGCTGGTTCCACCAATAAGGTGCCGTTACTGAGAAGGCCCGATCCCTGGTGGATTTTAGACGGGCCTCCTTTGGCCCGGGGACTACCAACAGGTTTTGTGAACCCGAGCGTAGTTCAGTTGTGATACCAGGAGATCTTCAGGCTCCACCTGGAGGTTAGCTACTCTAGGCTTGGCAGCACCCTCTGGGTCACTTGATGCCACCTGATTGTCATGACTTAACTGGCTTGGCTACTTGCTCTTGTTCAGCAGCAACAGCCCCCCTGTGACAGCTAGTGTGGTATAGCAGTTAGCACTTCAGAGCAGGGTCTGCCAGACCCAGGTTCTTGCTGTAGAAGCTGACTGGGTGATTTTAGACCAGTCACAGATTTTCAGCCTAACCTACCTCACAGGGTTGCTGTGCAGATCATAAAGAAGAGAATGATGTAAGCTGCTTTGGTCCTCACTGTGGAGAAAGATTGTCCTTTTCCTAGGCAGAGGCTGCTGGGAGTTGGAAAGTTAAAGTCAGGGATCAGATAAAATTAGGCTGATGGTTGGCTGGAAAGGAGATAGGGTTGCCAACTCCAGGTTGATAAATTCCTGGAGATTTGAGGAGTGGAGCCTGGAGAGGGTGGGGTTTGAGAAGGGGTGGGACCTCAAACAGGTACAGTGCCTTATATGCCACCCCCAAACCAGCCATTTCCTCCTGGGGAACGATTGTTGCCATTCTTCAGTTGAGGGCTGGAGATCACTCAATTAAAACTGCTCTCCAGATGGCAGAGATCAGTTGCCCTGGAGAAAATGGCTGCTTTGTAGGGTGGACTTGGTGTCATTATCAGGGCTGGTGCTTCCACTCGGCAAACCTGGTGTTTGCCTAGGGCGCCAGCCCTGGAGGGTCACCAAATTGGGGGCTTGCACTTTTTGAGTAAAGAAAATCCTTCCCCTCCCTCCCCAAATTGCTGCTGTCTTTTTCCTTTCCTTGCTACCGCTTCTCCCCACCTCCTTCCCCTCCCTCCCTGCCTCGATCACTGTCTTTTCCCCATATAGCCACCGCTTCTCCCCACCTCCTTCCCTGCTCTGATCACTGCTTCTTCCTCACATTGCCACCGCTTCTTCCCACCTCCCTCCCCACCCCAATCGCTGCTTCTTCCCCACGTTGCTGCTACTTCTCCCCACCTCCTTCCGCTCCCTGATAACTGCTTCTTCCCCCCATTGCTGCTGCTTCTCCCCACCTCCCTCCCCATTCCGATTGCTGCTTCTTCCCCCCATTGCTGCCGCTTCTTCCCACCTTCCCCTCCCTGATTGCTGCTGTCTTCCCCTTTGCTGCCACTTCTCCCTGCTGCTGGGCTGTGAAGGGGTGGCAGGGAGAGTGGGGCCGGGGGGGCCGGCGGCGGACGGCAAGGCTGCCGTGGGCCCTAGGGCTGGCCCTGGTCATTATGCCCTGCTGAGGTTGCTTCCCTACTGCTTTGGGACCCCACTATGGAGAAGGACTGTACTTTTCTTAGGTTGAGGCTGCAGGGAGGCGGGAGGAGATGGAAAGCTGAAGTCAGATCAGTCTCCCTACAGAAAATGGCTGACTTGAAATGCATACTCTATGGTATACCATAACTCAACCAGACCAGGCCAAAAAAGACAGATCACACCACAAGCACACGCTGATACTAAAAGCTGCAAGGCCAATATGATAGGAAAATGTGGTAATATGCTGTTTCAGACTAAAGGAATGCTGAACTTCAGCGACTGATTGTCATCATGGTATGACATCACAGCAAATTGATACTGAGTGCCCAAGGCTGGGGGACTCGTCCAGAGCCGCCTCCTAGAGCCTGTTGTATTTATTCCCACAACGGGCCTTATTTCTAGTGAATCTCGTTACCAATCAGAGCCATATAAGTTAACTACTGTCAGTTAAGCCTTAGGGACACTAAATTACTTCACACATAGGAAAAGGAATTATACTAACTTCTATAATACGTTAAAAGTTAATAAAAAATATAGCTCTTAGATTAGCATATATCCAACCAAATCAGGAATTAAAAATTTAAAATAAAGGGTAGGTAGGGAACTTGGTTAAACTATAAAAGTTTCAACAGCTGGCAGATAAAGTAAAAAGAAACTAAAGGAGTTCTTAACTTCTATCCAGCTTCCTGTGGACTTCTGCTGAGGGTTGAAAACTGAAGACAAGGCAAAATTCCAAATGTTCAGATATTTATGGTAGCTGGAATTGGACCCTAACCCAGCTTCTTTTCTAAGAGTGACATGGGGCTTTAGTGAATCCCATGCAAAGCTCCATCTCTGATGTCAGAAGCTACTGTTACCAATTAGAGCCATATAAAATATGGTATCACCTCCATCAGGCATCTGGTAATGACTCTGAACTTCCAAGACAAATAGGTGGTCTGGCCCAAACTGGATTGTCTTTTGCCCAAAAGGGATTAAGTCTGCCAGAGGGGGCCCAGTGTGGAATGGAAATGGATGGCTCTTGTAACCCTCCAGCTGAATACAAGAAATAATAATTTCCACAATGTCAAAGATATGTTATTAATTCCTTGGATAATTTATGGACCAAGATTAAATCAAAATTAACACAATAATTTTACCTTTATCATTAGTAATAACATCCAATTATGTTAAGTAAACAGTGAAAAGTTACAAAGTATGTGAAGACTGGAGGTTTTCTGATTATAAATCTGTAGTTCCTAAGTGTAAAAAGTTATTACTGTTAAAGAGATTCTTATCCTTAAGTAACATGCAGATTCTTCCAGTATTTGCAGTTTAAAAGATTTTCACAATCACAATTAATAAAAGTAGAAACAGATAAGAACATAAGAGAAGCCATGTTGGATCAGGCCAATGGCCCATCCAGTCCAACACTCTGTATCACACAGTGGCCAGAATACACACGCACACACGCCCACTCACCCAGCCTCAACAGATCACTTTGGAGTGCCTCACAATCCTCTCTGGTTCTCACCACCCTGAACAATTTAGTGTCATCTGCAAACCTGGCCACTTCACTGCTCACTCCCAGCTCCAGATCATTAATGAACAAGTTAAAGAGCATGGGACCCAGTACTGAGCCCTGCGGCACCCCACTGCTTATTGTCTTCCACTGCGAAGATTGCCCATTTATACTCACTCTCTGCTTCCTATTAATTAACCAGTTTTTGATCCACAAGAGGACCTGTCCTTTTACTCCATGATTCTTGAGCTTACTAAGGAGCTTTTGATGAGGAACTTTATCAGAAGCTTTTTGGAAGTCAAGGTAAACAACATCTATTAGGTCCCCTTTGTCCACATGCTTGTTCACCCCCTCAAAGAACTGTAACAGGTTAGTGGGACAAGATCTTCTCTTACAGAACCCATGCTGAGTCTTCCTCAATAACTTGTGTTCATCAATGTGCCTACTCATTCTGTCCTTGATAATGGTTTCTACCAACTTTCCCGGTATTGAAATCAGACTGACTGGCCTGTAATTTCCCGGATCTCCTCTGGAACCCTTTTTAAAGATGGGGGTGACATTTGCTACCTTCCAGTCCTCAGGAACGGAGGCAGATATCAATGAAAGATTACATATTTTTGTCAAGAGATCGACAAGTTCAACTTTGAGTTCTTTCAGAACTCTTGGATGTATGCCATCCGGATCTGGTGACTTATTAGTTTTTAATTCGTCAATCAGTTGTAGGATCTCCTCTCTTGTCACCTCAATCTGACTAGGTCTTTCAACACCCCTTCCAAAATTAGTGGTTCTGGAGCGGGCAAACACTTCTTGTCTTCCACAGTGAAGACGGAGGCAAAAAATGCATTCAGGTTCTCAGTCATTTCCCTATCCTCCTTCAGTAATCCTTTGACCCCTTGGTCATCCAAGGGCCCCATTGCCTCCCGGCTGGTTTCCTGCTTCTAATATATTTGAAGAAATTTTTATTGTTGGTCTTTGTTTTTTGCAATATGCTCCCTTTTTGCCTGCCTGATCACAGTCTTGCATTTGATTTGCCACAGCCTGTGTTCCCTTTTATTAATCGCACTTGGACTAGCTTTCCACCGCTTAAAGGAGTCTCCTTACCTTTTACAGCTTCCATTACTTTGTTTGTTAACCATGCAGGCCTTCTCTTATACCTGCTCGTGCCTTTCCTAACTTGTGGTATATATTTTATCTGAGCTTCTAGGATTGTAGCTTTAAATAGCTTCCAAGCTTCCCCAAGGGTTTTGACTGTATTTACCTTTCCTTTCAGTTTCCTCTTCACATGCCTCCTCATCTCAGAGAATTTACCCCTTTTAAAGTTAAACGTGGTTGTGCTAGTCTTTTGGGGCAACTCCCTATTTATACAAATGGTGAAATCAATAACGTTATGGTCACTGCTCCCAAGCGGTGCACTTTTACATCTCTCACCAAGTCTTGGGCATTACTTAGGACCAAGTCCAGGATCGCCCCACCCCTGGTAGGTTCTGAGGCCATCTGTTCCATAGCACAGTCATTCAGAGCATCTAGAAACTCAGTCTCTTTCTCTCAACCTGAACACGTATTGACCCAATTAATCTGCGGGTAGTTAAAATCACCTATTACGACACAGTTTTTGCGTTTAGCTGCTATCTTTAATCCTTCCATCATATTATAATTGTCCTCTATCTTTTGATTTGGTGGGCAATAACAAACTCCCATAGTGGGCCCTCTATTTCGACCCAAAGCATTCTAGAAGGGAATCTAATTCTTTGACCTCAGTCTTACTAAACCGTATACCCTGACATACAGAGCCACCCCACCTCCAACCCTTCCCTCCCTCCCTATCCTCCCGATGGTACCACTGATTCTCCTCATTCCACCAAGTTTCTGAAATTCCCACAATGTCTGTTTCCCCCCAACACTAAACATTCCAACTCACCAATTTTACTTCGAACACTTCTAGCATTTGCATACAAACATCTATAATTTCCAAGGCAAGCTAGGCCCACAACCTTCCTCCTGCTGCCTCAAGACTTTGGCAGGCAGCCCATACTGTTTGTCACCATCTCAGTGGAAAACTCTGATCCATTACCCAGTAAAAAAGTAACAGCTAACCCTTCATCTCTTTGAGATGAGTCCTCCCGAACCAGAGACATTTCATCTCCTGTCGGCTTTCCCCAAAGATTTAGTTTAAAAACTGCTCTGCCACCTTTTTGATTTTAAGCGCCAGCAGCTTGGTTCCATCTGGGGACAAGTGGAGACCGTCTCTTTTGTACAGCTCCCGCTTGTTCCAGAAAGCATCCCAATGCCTAACAAACTTAAACCCTTCCTCCCTACACCATCGTGTCATCCACACATTGAGACTTCTAATTTGTGCCTGTCTCTCCATCCCTGCACGTGGAACAGGTAGCACTTCTGAGAAGGCTACCTTGGAGGTCTTGGCCTTAAGTTTCCTGCCTAGCAGCCTAAATTTTTCCTCCAGGACCTCACGACTGCATTTTCCCACATCGTTGATGCCAACATGCACCATGACCACTGGCTCCTCCCCAGCACTGTCTATCAGCCTATCTACAACACGCGTAATGTCCGCTACCTTCGCACCAGGCAGGCAAGTCACCATACAGTCAATACGCGGTTTTGCCACCCAGCTGTCTACTTGCCTAAGGATCGAATCACCAACTACCAAGACCCCCCCCTCCCTGCCCAGGGATGGTTCCTTGGCGCAAAGGGATACCCGCTCACCAACTGAAGAAGAGGTCCCTACTGAGGGCGCATTCCCCTTATCCTCAGCACAGTGCCCTGTTCCCTCACGACCCTCATGCTCCCTGGCAGCAATGGGGCTGCCACGTTCAGAGTTGGGCTCATTTAATACATCCCCGAGAGTCTTCTCTGAGTGCCTAACTGACTGTCTCTGCTTCTCCAGGTCAGTCACCTCTGCCTCAAGGGGTACGAACTCATTCCCTGAGGACCAGGAGCTCCTTGCATCGAGCACACACCCAAGACTTCTGTTCTGTGGGCAGATAGTCATACATGTGACACTCAGTGCAAAACATGGAAAGCCCCCACCCTCCTGCTGGCATTCTACCTTCATGATAGCTTTTTAAAAATATACAGTCCCCTTTTAAATCCTGTTTGTTTATGCAGCTCTCCTGGAGGGTCTACTTACCTTATTGGGAACACAAGGAAATTAGGGATCTGGGTTCCTGGTTCTTACAGAGCCCCCAGGCTAAGAGCCACAGGCGAAGAGCCCTCTAGCTCCCACCCTTCGGCTCGCGCCTCTGGCAAGGCGCAGCTTAATAATGCAAAGAGTGTGGGGAACACAGCCACTCCTAATAAATCAGCAACAATCACCTTCAGCCCACTCAAACCAAACAAACAGCAGTTCCCCAGCAACCACAAACTCAGAATTTTCAGCAATCACACAGTCACACAAACTCAGAAATTCTCAGCCACTTCCCCAGCTGCTTAGAAAGCCAAACCTCACCTTTGTAGCACTTCTCTGCTGTCACTTAGTGCTCTCTGAAATGTGCTCAGCCTCTGGCAAGGCACAGCTTAATGAATATTGAAACATTAGCAATATTGAAACAGATATTGAAACATTAGCAATAGCTGGAGAAAGAAATATATTTCCTGAAATACGTAATCTCGTTAGATTTAGACAGCAATTAGGAGAGAAAAAGTGTAAAGCTATGGACTAGAAATTTAGAATCTGTAATTGAACCTGAGTTCTGGATATCATCATTGAAAAAATGGCTTAATTTTTTCAGTAAATCTCACTGCTGAAGAGAATATGATCAAATTGTTTTATCAGTTGCATCTAATCCCTCATAAATTAACTAAAATTAATAAAGGGGCTAAAAGTGATAGCTTGATTTGCTGGATACTAGAAAAGGAATAAAGAGGAATGATTGGAGAGACTAAAGGAATGTGTACAGTTGAATAAACTGACCTGAATGTTGTGAGGTAAAAAGTTAGATAAATTTGATAGAGGTTTATTCTAACTAGGATTGTTAATTGAACCTAATAACATCTATATAATAATAATAATAAACTTTTATTTATTCCCCGTCTAGGCAGGCTCAGGGCAGCTAACACGACATGGTAAAACCATGATACAGATAAACAATAAATAATATAATTACTTAATTAATAATTAAACAATAAACAATTTTTTTTTTGCCATTTGGAATGCTTTATTGAGTTAAGAAGTGCGATACAGATATAACAAACGAAAACCATGAGTATGCATCAAATATCAAAACATGACACCATGAAACATTACAGAGTGCAGTTACGAAAGTAATTGACAGGACATCAATATAGCGTGGTATGAGGCATTGGGGATTCTATTATCAGCATAAACTTTATCAATGAAGGGTCGCCATTTTTCTATAAAATTCGAGGAAGCAGTTTGTTGGGAACGATGAGGGCCTAAGTCATAAGTGAGCTTATCCAGTGCAAAATAATCCCACAATTTTAACCGCCAAGTTTGTCGTGAGGGGGGAGAGTGTTGTTTCCAAACTAGAGCTATTGCAAATTTAGCAGCCACAAACATGAGTGAGATCAATTCCTCTGCAAATTCGGGGATATTTGAGTTATCTAGTAGATTTAAAAGGGCAAATTCGGGCGTAAATGGAGGAGAGTATGATGTGAGTTCTTGTACTTCTTGATAGATTTGTCTCCAAAAGCTATTTATGATTGGGCAATGCCACCAGGAGTGGAGAAAAGTACCCCTCTGTCCACAGTTCTTGAAACAGAGGGGTGAGATGGAAGACGAGTGCGCTAGCTGCACTGGGGTCCGGTACCATCATGTGAGGACTTTAAGAGGTTGAAGTTGGACATTCATTGCTTTCGTTTTATATATGGAAGAACCCCAGATGGCTCGCCATTGCTCCTCAGTTACTTCTATCTGCAAATCTCGAGCCCAGGCACCTTGATAGGAGTGCGGCTTTGCATTAAGGGGGCTGAGTAGCAATTGATATATTTTTGAGATCAGTCCTTTGATCGGGATTGAATCACCGAATAGGATCTTTTCAAAGCCAGCAAGGTGGACGCGCAGAGGGGGACTGAAGGAATTTGTATCTAATAAATGTTTAAGTTGAAGGTATTCAAACCAGGGTAGTCGGAGGTCAGAGTCAGCCTCCAGAGTCACTTTATCTTTCAGTACCCCCTTAAGAAGAACATCAGCAAATCGGGTCAGTCCTAGACGTTTCCATTGCATAAACGAGTCTTTACTCAGCGCCGGAGCGAACCAGGGCTGTCTAACAAAAGTGGTTAAGGAGGAGGTCGGGGGAGCTAACTTATTACGGTGTTTACGCCAAACCTGCAGCATGGAGGCCAAAAAAGGGTTCGGAGAAGAAGAAGTTTTGACGCGCTTAGACACACACCAGAGTTCCTCCTGGAAAGAGGGGGCCCTGAGATAAAAATCCTCGATCGACTTCCAGTCCGCCACGTAGGAGGACCTATAATATTTCACCAAATTAGTGAGGATAATAGCATCATGGTAGTTTGACAGCTAATCCACCCAGCGAAATAGGCCGTCTACTTGAGGCAAAATTGAGCCTTGGCTTCCGATGCTGCCACACAAATTCATTTATTTGGGATTGCCATTTATGCAGCAGAGAGGCTGGAACACACAGAGGGACCTTCCGTAAATAGAACACAATCTTAGGTAGAATTAATGATTTAATTAGATAGATGCTCTCCAAAAGGGTGAAAAATTTTTTCCCCGAGTGGGATAGGAGAGAATTGATAGATTTGGAAATTTCTGTCTGGTTAACGGTTGGGAGAGTAGTGAAGTCTAATGGGATGTGAACACCAAGGTGTTTCCAAGATTTTTTAACCCATTTGTATCGGTAGTGCTTGCTGATAAAAGAAATAGAGGTAGAAGATAGAGTAATGGGGTGCAAGAGAGATTTATCAAAGTTTATGGTGAGGCCTGAGGCGATAGCGAAGTCCGAAAGATGAGAGTGAGTTGCTGGAAGTGACGAGGAAGGGTTGGTAAGATACAAGGTTATATCATCTGCGAAGAGACTAACTTTAAAAGCTTCGGTCCCCACGAGAATACCATGGATGCGAGCATCGTTCCTGATTTTGATGGCCAACGGCTCAATTGCAAGAGCGAATAGTAGGGGCGAGAGAGGGCAGCCTTGCCGTGTGCCTCTAGACAGACTGAAAATAGCTGAGTTTAAGTTGTTAGTCCGAAGTAGTGCTGAAGGAGAGAGATAGAGGGAGTCAATAAGAGTACGAAATTTGGGACCAAAATTCATTCTTTCTAGTAAGGAGTGCAGGTAGAGAGGTTCGACCGAGTCAAAGGCCTTCTCTATGTCTATAGATAGGATACAGGCATCCTGAACAGCTTTGGTTTTGCAATGATGAATCAAATTCAGTGTTTTTTGGGTGACATCAGTTAAGTCACGACCAGGGATAAAACCCGACTGATCAGAGGCAATATAATTTGCCATAAAACTATTCAGTCGCCTTGTTAAGATGCTAGTAAAAAGTTTGTAGTCGGTGTTTAAAAGAGATATCGGTCGGTAAGACTTGGGGTCTAATTCATCTCTCTCTTTTTTGTGTAAAACAATAATTTTGGCAAGACTCCAAGACTGAGGGACTGAGCCAGAATCGAGAATATAGTTAAAAAGAGATAGTAAGTAGGAAGATAATGTAGAAGTATAAGCTTTATAAAATTCAGAAGTGAAGCCATCCAGACCCGGCGATTTGTTTGTGCGCAATGATTTGATGGCTTCAGCAAGTTCCAGCTCATCAATGGGGCGGTCAAGACACTTTCTGTGGGCTTCTAGCAAAGTGGGGAGTGTAGTAACGGATTGAAAAAACTCAGAGATCGCTTCAGGTGGTGGGTTCTTGGATTGGTATAGAGAAGAGTAGAATTGACTAAAAATATCTAAAATAGACTTTGAAGAAGTGCATACAATGCCTTCGCGATTTCTGAGACCCTTCACATTCAGGTTGGTGGCTTGCTGTTTGGCTTTCCACGCTAGAAGCCTATGAAATTTTGGGCCCCGATAACAAAAGGCTTGTTTGGTAAATAGCAGATTACGTTTGATTTTTTGAGTATCCAGGGCCTCTAACCTTTTCCTTTCTTCTTGCAAGTGCTGAAATGTTTTTTTGTTGCAAGTGCGTTTATGTTGGAGTTCAAGATCTTTGATTTTCGCAGTCAAGAGGTTAATAAGATGTTTTTTCTTTTTTTGGGTGGCAGCCAATGCAATAATTTTGCCTCTTAGGAAGGCTTTGCACGCATCCCAGACTGTTTGGGGAGGGATGTCGTCAGAAAGATTGTGGCTAAAAAATTCCTTAATTTCCTGTTCGATTAGGTTGAAAAGTTCTTTATCTAATAATAAATAATTGTCAAGTCTCCAGGAAAAGCTACGGTCATATTGTACAGTTTTCTTAATAGAGCAGGTAACTGGCGCGTGATCAGACCAGAGTTTTGGTTCAATTGAGGCATCTACAAGAGCATTACAAAGAGAATCAGAAATAAAGATATAATCAATGCGCGTGTGAGTTTGATGCTGCGAAGAAAAGTAGGTAAAGTCCCGCTCATTTTGATGGAGAAACCTCCAGGAGTCTGTAAGCCCCATTTCTGACATTATTTTATGCAAGCCTGAGGGGGAAAAGCCTCGTCTGGGTGGGGAGTGGAGAGGTGAATGTTCCGATTTTCTGTCTAGCCGAGTGTCCATAAGGAAATTAAAGTCAGCTCCGATAATTAAAGGGCCTTCCTGAAAAGCTTTTAATTTGTTCATAATCTCCCGGATAAATTCTAGTTGTCCCGAATTAGGCGCATAAATGGCAGCTAGGGTTGTGATTTCGTCATTGAGTCTACCCTTAACAAAAAGAAATCTACCACGTTCATCTATCTCAGAGGCCAAGCAAGAAAATTGAACTGAACGTGAGGGTAAAATGGCAACCCCCCTGGCATGAGAAGAACCAGAGGCTGTGAAAGACACAGGAAAATGGGCAGAGCGGAATAGGGGATTAATGTCATTTCGTAAGTGTGTCTCTTGTAGAAAGATAATGTCTAGAGCACGTTTCTTTAACCCTGTGAGGATGCGTCTAGATTTGATTTTGCTATTAAGCCCTCGACAGTTCAGCGAAAAGATTTTTAGGTCTGGGGCCATTTAGGTCAAAATATATGGATTATAAATTAGGTCTCCTGTCGGGGACAAAGGACGGAGACGATAGACAATTACAATGTAAGATCCATAGCAGGGAAATGCAGTATGAGACCTCATGACTATGAAAAAGGATGGTTTGTATGTGAGTGAATGTAGGACAATGTCCCAATCTATGATTACTGCGGGAATATAATGGGATATTGGAAAGGTACTAATTGCTATAGCAGGGCTAAATAGTAATATTAGTTTAAGCCAACTTGGTGGGCCTTTGAGAAAGAAAAATGACGAGCACAGGCGAAAAAGGGCCACTGATCCAAAAAGCAAGCCCATAAAACATGAAGGCATATACATTTTGTTCCTGGGACAAATGAACTGCATCAGTGTCAAGTCAAACAAACAAGAACTAGAAAAAAGGCAAAGAAACCTGTACAGAACTAATAGACAATCATGTGGTATCCCTAGTTGAACAGCAGATGGCGTACTAGAGTAGCAACATAAGTGGTAACCAGCATATCTAACACTATAATGCAAGTAACAGCAATAAATGTAACGCATCCCCACCCCCCTTCCCCTTTCTCTGTCCCCTCTGTATATAAATGATGGTCAAAGATAGATTGGAAAGATGTCTGCAGGGGGACAGAACTCCCATCGGATACATTAAATAACAGAACCAGTAACCAGCACATGGGGAAAACCCGTGGGTCCCAGGAAACCACCCGAGACCGGGGACCTTGTACCCTTCCACTACACATTCCCCTCATTCTTGAGAGCTGGAGAGCCAAGCCCCACTCTACCCTCACCCCCCCCTCCCTCAGATGTTAATTAACATATAAGACAAAGCTTTAAAGTAAGATAACATAAGATAATAACGCAGGTTTATGATGAGTTTACTGACTGCAGTGACTGTATAGAGTCCGGAGCCTGGGCTGGTTCATGCGAACGGGCTGAGATTTTACGATCCTTAGGCGGTGACACGAAGGTCCATTTTCGCTTTTGTGACTTACGATCCAGCTCCATCGGAACATCTATGTTGAGCGACTGAAGTAGATACAAACCAGCTTCAGGGTCTTCAATAGTCCAGCTTTTCCCTTGGTGATGTACGACAAGTCTGCCTGAGGGCGACCATCTATAGCGGATGCTTGCTGCAGCCAGCTTTTGAGCAATAGGTTTGAGGAAATGCTTATTCTGCAGGGTTTCTGCTGATAGATCTGGGAAAGCAAGTATTTTCTTATCCTTATAGGGAAGACCATTAAGGTTTCTGGCAAGTGTCTAGGATCTTTTTCTTAACTCGTATGTCAGCCAGTTCAATGATGACATCTCGGGAGCTGTGGGAGCGGGAGGAGAAGGTTGAACCCAGTCGATAAGCACGAACAATGTATGGAGCGATGCCGTCCTCCAGCTGAAGGGCTGTAGAAAACCACGATGCTAGGAAGCTGGCCAGGTCTGAGGTACCTTCTTCGTGTTCTTCAAAGCCTCTCAGCTTAACATGTCGTTCCCGCCCTTTGTTATCTAGTGCCAGAATTTTGTCTGTGGCCCAGCGTTCTTGCCTCTGAAGATGTCGGATTTCCTCTTGATTAGTAAGGCCTGTTTCTAACGCTGAGTTAGCTGTGGCTGTGGCTTCTTGTAAAGTGATTTGTAAGGAGCTGATCTGATCTGTAATTGGCTTGAGTATAGCCACCATGTTGTCTAGCATTTCTGACTGAAATGAGCTCAGGGTATTATGGAATTCTTTCACTGTGAGGAGATCTGCTGAGGGAAGCAGACTAGCAGCGCCATCTGCCATATTTGACGTTTCGTGCGGCCTTGACAGGGAGCGATCAGATTGTGAGCTGGAGTCCAGAAAGGATTTAAGAAGCCAAGCGCTAGCTAAAGATGAGTTATTCTTTTTATGGGACGATTTTCCCATAGTCTGATAAGAAATAGGATATAAAAACCTGAGTCGATGAGGGAGGGTGAGGAGATCGGGTCGGGAGCTAAAGCCTCACACGTCTGTCGCCATTCACGCCGACGCCATGCCCCCATAAACAATTAACAATAAAACCAATAAAACAGTGAGACATTAAAATACAATCAGATGGCATATAGGATGGCTCGGTATTCCTGATCTTATCAGGAGTTCTGTCTTAAAGCTAGCTGGAAGAGGGCAGTTTTGCAGGCCCTACGGAACTGGTTAAGATCCCGTAGGGCCCGCACCTCTTCCTGCAATTGATTCCACCATTGGGGAGCCTTTGTAGAGAACGCCTGTTCTCTGGTAGCTTTCAATTTAGTTTCTTTTGGTCCAGGGATTTCAAGCAGATTTTTTGAGCTTGATCGCAGTGCTCTCTGGGGAACATATGGAGAGAGGCGGTCCCTAAGGTAGGCAGGTCCTTGACCATATAGGGCTTTAAAGGTAATGACCAGCACCTCGTAACGAATCCGGTAAACAATTGGCAGCCAGTGCAACTCTTGCAGCCCAGACTGCACATGTTCCCACCGAGGCAGTCCCAGTAGCAGCCTGGCCGCTGCATTTTGCACTAGCTGCAGTTTCCGGGTTCGGTACAGGGGCAGCCCCATGTAGAGGGCATTACAGTAGTCCAACCTTGAGGTGACCGTTGCGT